>NC_140491.1:35653802-36026302 GCF_964271855.1 Acomys minous | reverse complement strand
TTGTTGATATGGGATCTGTGTGAGTTAAACATACCCCGCCCCCTGAATAAATCCATCTGTTTTATTTACACTTCCTAAAAGATCTATGTGCACATTTTTTTCCATGAATTGTACAACTGCTAGTAATCACGTAGCGTTCCCATCTGTGGCCCACTTCTATATTAACCCCACGTCTCTTTCTTATTGTTTGTGTTCCATTAAGCACATATTACAGGCAAAACAGTCGAGACTTAACTCTTCTGGTCCCTAGTACACCTCCAAGGCCACAGACTTGTCAACAAGCTTGAGCACAGGTGACACCGCCAAGATCCGCACGCCCACAGTAAGCCCTATTACAAGCTCAGAGACATCAAATTGGTTTCTGCTATTGAGTTTCTTCCGTATGACCCCTGCCCCAGCCCTCTAGGCCTCAATCCCAAATCCCTCCTTTCTTCCTCACAGGGGTCAGCGTGCATGGCAACTGTGCTCGCCCAGAATCTACTCTAGCCTGTGCCCGGCTAGAGGCTGCTAATTACTGTAGTCACACTTCTTAATTCAACAAGCGCCAAGCGGCTGGCTGCCGTCTCCCCAGTGAGAAGGGTCGCCAGCTCTCTCCCGCAGGTCACTAAGTCGGCGTTTATTTCCTGATAGGAGATGGCATTACAAGGTAGCTGTTCCAACATGAATGGTAATCAACCGTAATTAAAAGTGATACACCCATTCTGACTCATGCGATGGTGATAAAAGGGAAGAAAAAAGAAATCCAAGAAGGCAGTGGAAGAAAGGAAGAGGGAGAGAGAATGTGCTTGGCTACACCGGATCAAGTGTTCGTGTCCATTTAGAATTTCTAGAAAATGAAGTGAGACATGGTTTTCTATTCATTCGCACAGAAGAAATTCGTGCACATGGGTACCACAGCGAAGGGCAGCGCGTATGGATTCTCCATGAGGCCATAGAAACTGTCCTGTCCAAGGATGAACCCTTTCATGTGGCACCAGGAATTGCATTTCAGGCACAGGGCCACGTGAGGAATCTCTGGCCCAGAGAGCATCCTAATTTAGGGATGGTGGCCAGCCTCCAGCCTTAGAAATCCATGTGCCAACGCTCTGCCATCCAGGGGCATTTTTGACCTGAGCTATTCAAATTGATTTTTGCCACCCAGATTTCCAGCCTCAACCCCGAGCACTCCACTCTAGCTTGCGCCATCTCCAGCCACACACTGCCAGTTACCCAGCCTGGCTGATAAGCGGGCACTTCAGCCGACTGGCACCTATGTACAGGCCACGTGCCCACAGTCAAGACTTGGTTCCACTTTATTTCAGTCATGACTGGGGTCACCTATGACCTAAAATTTCTCATTGCCACTTTCCACTTCTGTACCAGGTCTCCAGAATCAGGCACCCTGGGACCAGAGCTGGCTTTCCAGGACCATACAGCCAAATAAACAGAAATGTGCTGGGCGGAGGGGGCAGGGGGGCAACAGAGGGAATGTGGGGGGGGGGGCGCTCAAGTATAACCTGGGCCACACTCCATCCATCTGATTCTACAGAGACATCCGGAACATCCAGTGACTACTGATGAGAGCCTAGACTGGAGGCTGACCTCTCTCAGCTCCACACAGCCAGCCACTTGCTATTGGCCACCTCAGGGCAGAAGGAATAAACTCTGATCCCAGAAGACCCCTGCAGAAGCCTGGGTGTGCCTGGAAGCGAGGGGGCAGCTCAGAGTTGGCTACACACAGCTGGCGACTGTCAATCTTCGAATCTCAGAGGCCCCGCGGAGAGACACCCACAACGCTTGAGTGTTCCTTCTAGAACATCACACTGTAAAATCTGCTGTGCAGCCAGACCAGGTGCCCAGACACCTGTGCACCTGTGAAAACTCAGCGTGTGCCGTTGATTCCCCTCTCCTCATGATCACCTTGCAACTCCCCTAGGATGGCAAAACTGCAAGGGGCCATTTTCCATTCCCAGGACAGGCCCCCCCACCCCCCGCACTCTGGACAGCCCGCACGCCAGCCTCGCTACCCCAGCTGCTTCGGGGGCAGACAGGGAAAGAGGGAGAAGGAATCTCAAAGGGGTCAACATGTGCCTGTGAGAGTCTTCAAGCGTGAGTCAGACCTTTCTGGGGCCTGTGACAGAGGAAGGTGGGAAGAGCACCTTTGAGGGTTCAGTGGGGAGGGGGTCCCTCAGAACCGCCTCTCTCCTAGGGATCACGTCTTTCCTTCCATGGCCAGTAACTACTCACAAACAGTGAAAGAAAAGCAATAGGTATCTTTTTTGGTTGGTTGGTTGGTTGGTTTGGTTTGGTTTTCGAGACAGGGTTTCTCTGTGTTATCTTGGCTGTCCTGGACTCCCTTTGTAGACCAGGCTGGCCTCGACCTCACAGCGATCCACCTGCCTCTGCCTCTCGAGTGCTGGGATTAAAGGCGTGCGCCACCATGCCCAGTCAGCAATAGGTGTCTTTAAGCAGCAGTATTCAGTATAAAATCTGGATTAGAAGACTATAGAAATAAGCGGGATTGTTCAAAAGAAATCCGGTCTTAAGATTATGAGCTGTGCCAGCAGAGGGCAGGTCTTAAGACACACAACGTAAACCAGGAAGAAAACTTTCCAGTGTCAGCCTGTTTGGAGTTTCAGGTAACCAGAGGCTATTCATGTGCTCCCACGCATGCAAGTCTGGGTGCTCATGAAATACAGTGCAGACTGTTCTAGAAGTATAAGTGGGAGTGGGTTTGAGTAGTGATGACAAAAGAGGAAGGGGAAGCCTGTGGAAAGGACTGAGTCACCTTCTAGGGTTACTCAGCAATGCCTTAGAAGGTTCCAGAATCCAGAAGATTACCTCTCCCATAGAACTGTCAGAAACAAAACTGTTTCCTCACTTGAAACACACCCCATCGAGATGCCATCGAGACCCTTCCCATGCAGGACTGCTCACAAGGACTGCGGGCTCCTGGCAGCATCTATGGCTAGGACATAGCCTCCAGCTTGCACTAGAGCTCCCTCAGACCTCATCAAGAGAAGGGTGAGAGTGCCAGGGAGGCAGAACAGGCTGCAGGGACCTCTGTCTCCTACTTCAAAGGAGTATTGGAATCAGCCCCGCCTAAGGGCAGCACATCTCCCCGGTAGACACATGCTAGTACCCTTTGCAACGTGTTTTCTGCAGTCGGACCCATATCAGATGAGGTCAGACCTGCAGTGAGAATACTATGAAGGCCAGGCTTGGTGGGCCACACCTTTAATCCCAGCAGAGGCAGGCATATCTCTTGTCAGTTGAAGGCTAACCTGGTCTACGCAGCAAGTTCCAGCCAGAGCTACATAGTGGTGCCTTATTTGAAAGAAAGAAAGAAAGAAAGAAAGAAAGAAAGAAAGAAAGAAAGAAAGAGTACACACAGCAGACCCAGGGCTTGATCACCTTGAACCTTCCTATATGTCTGCCCAGCCACCTCATCTCCTCCCCCTCCCCCGCCCCCACCCACAGGCCAAGAGCAAGACCTTACAGAACAAAAGCAGAAGCAAGCTGTGGCCTCCTATGGCCTCCCTGTTCCCAGATTTCATCCCTTGCAGTCCCCCCTCTCCGCCCCTTGTCCCTGAAGAAGCTCTTCTCCCCTCACACAGCCAAACTAGCCTCCAGAAGTTGAAAAACTGGCTCCAAGCTAAGATTTGTCCTGGGGTAATGGGGCATGAGCACAAAGACGAGGCTATATCGCTTTCCTCACCATCCACCAGTGGACCTGCCCAAAGAGAGTGAGCCATCTGAGAGGCTTTGGAGTGGGCCAAGGGGCTGGAGGGGATTCTGTCTCAAAGAGAAGCTTTTCTTCATCCTGTTCGCTCAGTGCACGTTTTGGGGACTCCATTCCCTCTAAAACGGGGAACCCATCTATGGTGCTTCTTCCCAGATTGTCCTCCTCTCCTCAGAGGTGGGGCTGCTTCCGAGAGGAGTACCTCACTGACAGCTGTGAATTAACAGTCTGCATTTGTGAGGAGCTTTTAGCATTCAAAGTTCTTCTCCATCCGTCATCCCACTGTGTCCTCCTGACAGCCTGGTGATGCAGGTAGAGCAAGGATTACAAGCAAAGCGCCAACCAGTGGAGTAAGCGATGCATGCGGATTAAGCAGTCAGTGGCTCTGGGGGCCCAGGAAGGGATGAACTGCCTCAGAGAACCCCTCCCAACAAACTGCACCTGAAAAGTTCCCTTAACAAAAACAGCCCTTCTATTTCACAAAGCAAGTGAGGCAAAAAGGAGCAAATGCCTTTTTAAAAGCCAGTGAGGGCTGTGGAGCAAAACCGCTGGAGAGCCTTTCTAGAAAGCTCTTCCTGAGAGCAAGTTATGATGGGGGGGGGGGGGGAATGGGATGCCCAAAGGGAACATGAGTAATTTTTTTTAAAACTTGAGGGATAATTTAAGCTGTAACCACTGATCCTGTTTCACATGGAGGAAGGCACAAGTCAGCGTACCGCGCTCACTCCTTCACTCATTCCCTGCTTCGAACATGTTTTAGTAGTTCCTACTGAGCCAGCGATGCTAAAGGAGGTCACTGGGTGTCTTCCCCTGTCCTCTCTGTCTTACCCCATGAAGTACGGTCTGACTCTGAACCTGGAGCTTGTGATGTGCTGTGTTTTGTTTTGTCAGCCAGGGTGGAAGCCAGCAAGTCCAATGACACCCCCCATCTCTCTCTCTCTCTCTCTCTCTCTCTCTCTCTCTCTCTCTCTCTCTCTCTCTCACACACACACACACACACACACACACACACACACAGGCACACACACATACACACACATGCACACACAAGCACACACACACATGCACACACACACACACATGCACGCACACACACAAGCACCCACAGCTGGAGTTTCAGGCATGCCAGCTTGTTACAAGGCTGCTGGAATCCATGTTCCTGCCTTCCCCCTTGTGCAGCCTTGACATCCACGCCATCTCTCCAGTGTACCAGATCATTTTACTTTGGTTGTTTGGCTGACTGGTTTGTTAGTTGCATTTGAGACAGGGCCTCACTACATGGTCCAGGCTGCCCTCAAACTCCCAGTCCTCCTGACTCCGCCCCCTCAATGGCTCCGCCTCCCAATGGCTCCGCCTCCCAATGACTCCGCCTCCCAAGAGCTGGGATTACATCACCATGCCTACAAGAATTTGCCTTTTGTGATCGGTTTACTTCTCTTAGCATCCAGTTAAACTCTGCTGCTCCACAGTAACTGAGATGAGAATGAAGAAAGAGGACCTCAGTGCATTCGTAGCCCAAGAGACCCCTGAATCCCTTTAAATAAATGCATTTTGGAGAAAAGGTTTAATTATGTGCTCTGGGCCGATAGACACTGAGTAGGGTACAGCACCAAGATCTCTAGACCTCTGCCTAGCCAGTCGCGAGTACACCCTTCCTGGCTCACCTCAGCACTTGACAAGCACCCTCGAGGATATAAAATCCTTGCTGTTGCAACCCAGTGGAGAATGTAGATAGTAAAAATACCCATGCCAGGCCGTCCCGCCATTCATCAAGGTAGTGGTGGGCATCCATTTTAACGTCTTTCTCTAGCCAATTCTTTCTCTTCCCCTTCTCTTTAAAGAACGTGAACCCTACTGACACTTTGCAAGCCTGGCTTCGTCTCGGCAGCTACTCCTAGTCATCACACACTGAAGCAGTTAGCCATCACTAGGCGAGCATCCATACGTATGTGCAAGATTTGGTAAGGAAGCCAGCTCTCCTGTTCTCCACCCACGAGTACATCCTGACTGGTCCACACCTTCAAAGCTGACTGACAGCCATTGGTGTAAGCGCACCGGATTCCCCTCCTGTTGACTTAGCAAAGGTCAAAGCAATCCCGAACAATGAGATGGACAGGACATCTGTAGAGGAATTCTAGAGAAAGCTCCCTTGAAAACAAAACGCAACACATAGGATTCTCTTCTGCTGGACGCATGTCTGTTGTGGTGTTCAAAGGAGAAGGCACCAGGCTCGCTGAGATTGGACAAAAGGCGAGGCTGGCACACATATAGAGACCCTCAGGATGTTTTTGAGGTATAAGCTGTGCATCACTCCTGAAAGTTTCCCTACTTTGACATATTAATTACTTTACATGAAGGACTGCCCACCTTGCTTGTATCGTTCTGACCTGGACTCTCTGAACCTTTCATGGTAAAGCATCCTACCCCATACCCAGGCAACTCAAGCACAGCTAGTGAGGATTTTAAAGGGTTTAATTACTGGATCCGTTAAAATCCTAAATACTGTCAACTATTGGGGGGATATGTAAAGTAATTAAAAGCTTATCAAGAACAATTTTTTTAAAAACATGCCTTTGAACTCTCACTCTGCCTATAGTATACAACAGGAGTTTTCCGAGCAGAAACAAATATCCCATGTCCTGCTAATCATTGCCAATTGTCAAAGTAGGTCCAGTCCAAGACAAACTCCTTATAATTAAAGTTAGTCCTAACACAGCTCCACGCGCCCTATCCCACCCCCCACCCCACCCTCATCCAGTATCTGCAGCCCAGCCTATGACAAGTCCAGGGTGAGGCTAACTCTTACAGACCTCCAGGGAGCCATTCTGTGTGAAAACCTGGCCGGCTGAGCCGCTCCCTTTAAGAGGTGCGCTGCCCGAGACAGAGAGTCGCTTGTCCCAGAGAGACTCTGTCGCTGTTGTGTTTTCCAAAAATACAACCTGTTAACGACAAGCCATTAAGCTGCTCACCAGCTAACAGGAAGCACAACTCTACACGCATTTCCACCCACAAAGCCACATGTGCTGGGCAGCAGAGCAGGTCCCTCCTGAGCCACGTTGGCCCGCAGGTCCCTCCTGCTCCACTGCGGAGCACAGGTGATCTGTCTCTCCCGTCTCCACAGCTTGTGGCTTCCAGGATGTGGGCTCTGAAGCTGCAGCCTCTGCCAGTTCCCCTCGGCAGGAAGGCGCCTTCTGGTATCGTCCCCGTTGTCCCAGTCCGTCACGCCTGCCAACCTCCTCATGTTTTATCAATTTTTATTTAAATTGGTGATCAAGGAATTAACCCACCTTATACAAATTCCATCTTCTGAGAGCCGTTCCGATGTAGCTGCACTTGTGGTATTTCACTCTCCAAATGAATCGAATTGGATTTTAATGATAGCAGGCCCCATTTAAGCAACACCTGATTGGATTATTTCCTGGAATTTCATCTTCATTGTTTTTTTTTTTTCATCCCTGTTATCCAAAAAACTGTGACAAGGGAGTCATCGGGAGCTGCCGCCAAGCTTTATTAGATTTTCCTTGAAATGGTGCTCACATTTTCTTCTATTTCTTTTTGGAGGTTGGTTCTTTTCGCTTCTGAAGTTTATGCTTGTCTGTCTTTCAAAGTCTTACTGTACTATAGCTCAGACTGGCCTGTGAGTCACAATCAAGAACTTACTCTTTATAACCATGCTGCATTTTCATCCTTAGAATGGGAAAACACTTTCGATTTTATATTCACTTATATAATCTGACTTTAGCCTATATGAATAAAATGAAGAACAAAGCAACCATGGCAAGACAGACAGATAGGGAAAATTATGGGGAGGTGGAAAGAGTCAAGAGCTTCTCACCTTCGAGTTTTCCCTTTTTTTTAAAGATTTATTTATTATGCATCTAGGGTTCTGCCTGCACGTACACCTGCACACACCATAAGAGTAAAGGAAATCTCATTAGAGGTGGCTGTGAGCCACCATGTGGTTGCTGGGAGTTGAACTCAGGACCTATAGAAGAGCAGCCGGTGCTCTTAACCTCTGAGCCATCTCTCCTCACCAGAAGAACTTTCACCAGAGAACAAGCAAGAATTCCAACCCAATTAGCATCTGCTATTAAGGTTGCTGACAGCGAGCTGATCTTCTTTTCATACACAGATACTTTATGTTACAGTAGCAATGAATCAGACGTAAGGTCTGAACGCCTTATTTCCCTCCCATTCTCTGAGAATGTAAAAAAAAAAAAAAAGAAAACTATTAACTTCATTTATAGTGACTCTCTCCCTACCTTCCTCCACCCCTGAGATTTAGACCTTCCCCTTGTCAGTCATAATCCTGTCAGGTTCACCTCCAGAACCACCTGTGATCTCATCTAAACTCCTCAACGACCTTTTGAAGATAATACCTTTAAAAACAACAAGCCGTACATAGAGCTACTGTAAAGACAATGTGGCTGTTGCGTAAAGAGCGACTCTCTCCGAGAAGCCCCGTCCATGCTCTCCTGCGCTCTGCCTTCTTCCCAAGTGCCTCTCTCTTGCTCAGCCCTCATTTCTGAGATCTACTGTTGAAATCTCGTAATAAATTCCAGCTCTCATTCACAGCGGATCCTCTTGAAATTCCTTTCTGCTTCAAAGCCAAGGATCTGATTTTTTCCTAAGCCGAGGTCTCTAAAAGATTAAGAGAGTCACTGGGACTGCAGTGGGCAACGGACACAAAGCTGTGTCTCTGTCCTTGTCACCACTGGCACAATAACTGGGGGTGGGGGGTATATCAGTCTGAAAGCCTAGTTTTCCCTCTGACACCAGCAGATTTTCAGACTTCACAGTCCTCTCTGAGGAGAAAGGTATGTTCATCTTGTCCCTGCTGTCATTTCGGAGCTTGGGGACCGTGTGTGTATTTAGGAGAGTGGGGAATTGAGAAAGGCACAAGAGAAAAGAGGCATACGATCTTCACCCCACTTTCAAACCCAAACGCTTGATTTACTTCCTACAAGATGAAGCTCAACAGATCAGCACATTCTTTGTCTCTTTGTTTGTTTTGAGACAAAGTCTCAGGCTGGTGCTTGCAACAATGCTCCTGCCTCAGCCTCCCATGTGCTGAAATTATAGACACATGCCGCCACATCTGGCTTATCTTTTTTTTCCTAAGAGTAATCACTACTTCATAACTGTGGATAAAGAGTGACAGCCACCAGGCTTTTGCCAGGATGCCTTCCCCACTTTCAGGGACTGTGTCCTTTCTTAAACCATTAAGCAAAATAAGCCCCACCTTCTTCTACTGGTTTGCTCCAATATTCTGTCACAAAATAGCAAGAAAAGTAACTTGTATGGGGAATTTGCACTGAGGAGTGAGGTCACCATTGTGGCAAACCTGACCCCGTGATCCTTAGACCTTTGGAACTGGATGGTTGGAAGCACGGAGCAGAGTTTGGAGCAGTTTGGTTAGAGAAAGCCTCAAAAGCCATAAGTAGAATTTAATGGGCCACTCTGGTAGGAGTTTGGAAGCCATAAATCTGCTGATGCCAGGCAATGTGTGGCAAGGTTGGAGTCCCTACAAGGAGGCCCTGAGAGATCACTGCACGAAGCTGAACAGTGAAGCCTAAATTGCAAAGGAAACACCAGGATACTAGAGCCTCCAAGATTTCGGGACACCCACTAAAAAATTCTGTAGGTCTAGAGTGGAGCCGGCCCAAGAGCTCCATTATGAACCCTACAGGCAGCAGAGCTGGAGAGGCAGGACTACTCAAAGCTGCCAGAGCCCAGATGGTCCCACCGTGAGTCCTGGCTGCCAGACATGGAGCTTCAGGGTTTGGTGTTTACCCTGAAACAACAGAACTTCAGTCCTGCTTTGGTCTGATCTTTCCTTGTTTCCTTTCTGTTCCTTATTTTCAGATTGGTAATATTTATCCTGTCATCATATATTTGGAGTCATTTAACTTGCTTTTTTATATTTACAGGCGTTTACAGTTAAGAGTTTGTCTGAAAGAGTCTCAGAAGAGATCTGGGACTTTTTTAAAACACTTATTTGTGTGTGTGTGTGTGTATGTGTGTGTGTGTGTGTGTGTGTGTGTGTGTGTGTGTGTGTGTGTGTGTGTGTGTCTATCATGGCATATGTGTGAATGTCAAAAGATAGCTTAGCTTTCGTGAGTCAGTTCTCTCTTTCTACTATGGGTTTCAGGAATCACTCATGCCATCAAATTTGGCAGCAAGAGTCCTTACCCACTGAGCCAGCTCACCGGCCCTAAGACATCAGACTTTTAAACGAGGTTAGGATTATTAATAATGCTGTGGTTTGAATGTAAAATGCCTACATCCAAATCGTATCTAAGCACTTGGTCCTCGGCTGATGGTAAGTAGAGCCTCCACTAAGGAAATTGCCACTGGAAGAGTGGGTCTTGAGGTTTTATACCCCAACTCTACTTCCTGCCTGCTGATTCCTGACTACAGACCCAATGTGTGCTACTTCCTGCCTGCTGTCTGATTCCTGACTGCAGACCCAATGTGTGCTAATTCCTGGCTGCTGTCTGATTCCTGGCTGCAGACCCAATGTGTGCAGTAGTATCTCATGCTTCTGCTGCCATCCCCATCCCATAGTAATGAATTGTATCCCTTCTTAAATCATGAATTAAAAAAAAAAAAACCCTTTCTCCAGAGAGAGAGAGGGTGAGAGGAAGAAAGTCAAGCCAAATTACAACTGCAGCTAGAAATAGCAAGGATGTATACCACCACCTCCATTATCCCTTGAAAAATAACACTAACAGCAGTATAGCATAATGGAATTAACCTAATGCTTATCTGCATGTCTATCACGTCTACCAAGGGAAAGCATTTACTTAACAACTACTGTATGCAATATTCCTCCAATGATATAGCACAAGGAAGCACAGGGTGTGGACTTGCACTATTCAAGGAGCTTACAATTTAGCAGGAGAATAAGGTACATGTGGAAATAAGCATAAGACACCACAGTGATTGATTCAGCCAAGCAAGTCGTAAAAACAGAGAAACTAATGGGCAAAAAATAAATGCTACACTTTAGAAAATGACGCGATAAATCTCCTTGCTAAAGAGAGCAAACCAAAATGCAAAAATATTAGAAATGGAAACAGAAATAATAAATTACACACTTCAATGGGCAGCTACAAAATTAGTTTGTTATTTTTTAAAATGTTGGAGTGTAGGTGTTATCTACCCATGAGAAGAAAGAATCCCAAATTTCTCACAGAATAAATTTTTACTTTGTGCTGTAATATATTTAAGCAAGTATTATTTGCACTCTTTACTTAAGTAACTGTTCATGCATTATTTCTACAACTTAAATAAACACTTTTAAAATATTTAGGGGCAATGTCTAATTTAGGTTTCCAATCTCCTCCTGGAGTCTCCTTGTTATCCGTCCTCAGCATTCTTCATGTTGATGGCGTATATTACGCTGAATCTGGGCGAATGTCCAGAGTGGAACATTTGAACAACCACCTCCCTATGTTCTGATAAGTGCCCATTCACTGACTATTAGACAAAGCACAATGACTTGGAAAAGAAATGAATTCTGACACATCAAAAGCCTTTTCCTTCCTCTGATATTTTATCTGTTTGTGGTCTGGGTTTTGAAATACTGGAGAATGTTATCATGGATTCCAAAATATAATTATGTGTTTCTAGAAAAGAGACATCATGACTTGATAGCGTAAATGGCTTTGGTATACTATCCAGTGTCACTTCCCCCACTGTGTTCTCGTAACTTACCCTAATTGAACACTTGGAGGAGACTCAGGCCCCGTCCACACAGGCAAAATCAGACGTGGCATTAAAGCTAGGACAGAACACTCTGCCAGGAGAGTACTCCTGCCGCATAATTGAATCAAAAGCCAGCCTCAGAGGTGGGGCGGGGGGGGGGGGGGGGGGGGGGGACAAGCACTAATCGCATGCTTCTCTCCCATGAAGAAAATTACATCACCCCAAAACACAAGAGGCTTGTCTTTCATAAGGTACAGGAGAAGAAAAAAAGATCAGGCTCACGTCCTAATCTTCTCGATTTCACTTCACATGGAAACGGGCCCAGGGAATTCTGAGCATGGCACCAGATTACGTTAGTGCCAGTTCACCCTTCCCAGAGAAAAAGTAATACATGCACCCTGGGCAGAATATGACATATACACAAATATCCCTGGGCACCAATTTTTAGTGTAAAATTTATTCTACTTGTCTACCTACTAGCATCCTAAACAGGGTTTGTGGGATTTTTTTTTTTTTTACTTATTCATGTACACTCTGCCCTCCATGGAGGGGTACAAACAGCTGGAAAACAGGTGCCTCAGAAAACTGCCATCTGCCTGGCCCTGTCCCCAGCATACAAATGCTCCCTCCTATAGCTGAAGACTCCAGAAGTCTAAGGGCAAGTCTAGGAGAGAACATACCTGTCCCCACCCTCCTGAGGAGGAACCACCTCCTCCTTGGGGCATAGCTAATGTTAGAGCTAAGGGCAAAAGGCCGTCCAGAAGGACGTTAGCTGGGTGTGAGAGTCACTCCTGTAGCTCCAGCACTTGAAAGGCTGAGGCAGCGGGGAGGACTTGAGTTCAAGGCCAGCCTGGGCTACAGAGTGAGACCTTCACTAAAGGGAAAGCAGACAGGAGTTGCAGTGGAGTCGGACTTGAAATTGTTGCTCTGAGTTTGTGGTTGTCCCCACTCTTCCCTCTCCCTTGGAGTTCATGAGCGATAAGAATGAAGGGTGAAGCCAGGTGGTGGTGGTGGCGCACGCCTTTAATCCCAGCACTCAGGAGGCAGAGGCAGGCGGATCTCTATGAGTTCAAGGCCAGCCTAGTCTACAAAGTAAGTCCAGGACAGCCAAGGCTACACAGAGAAACCCTGTCTCAGAAAAGAAAGAAAGAAAAAAAGAAAAGATCTCCACTACCCTCTTCATTAAGGCCTGGGTTTACTAAACCCTAGGTGATTTAAGGATAGGTTGTTAGACACTGAACCCAAGATACTACATATACGTGTGCATGCACACACACATGCACATACACATCTACACACATGTGCACATGCACATAACGACAATGGCTGCTGCAAACAACCCAAGGGAAGAGAACCTGGGGGTGTAATGTCCAGTCTGTTTCCAAATGTGTGGAGGAATCACAACAGAGAACTTAGTGCGAGAGAGAGAGAGAGAGAGAGAGAGAGAGAGAGAGAGAGAGAGAGAGAGAGAAAGAGAGGAAAGAGGAACAGGACAGGAAGCACCAGGACAGGAAACCATGGGTTAAATGGCTGGTGCTTCTGAGGCAGAAGCACACTGAGCAAGTCACGGACTCAGAAGTGTGAGGACTCCAGATGCCAGTCCAGATGAAGGAAACCGCAGCCTAGACCCTTTCCCTCTGATTACAGTATAAAATTCTCCCAGAACACAAAAATAGACAGGAGGAGGAGGAAGAAGAAGAAGAGGAGGAGGAGAAAGAGGAAGAGGAGGAAGAAAAAAGGTGGCCAAGACCAGAAGACACTCGGCACGTGGGTGAACTTTGCCCTCTTTCATCAAGCAGCACTCAGGCTCCCTGAGGTTCCTGTTCACTCTCGAAGGGTCTCCTGGTGCTAGGCTTGCTTTTTGTTTTTGTTTGTTTGTTTGTTTGGGAGGGTATTGTTTTGAGACAAAGCTTCACTCTGTAGCCCAGGCTGATCTCAGACTCCAATCCGCCTACTTCAGCCTCCCAAATGCTGGATTATAGAGCTGAGCCACCACACTCAGGTGAAGCGATGTCCTTTATTAGACTGTTAAGAGCAAACACCGGGCGTTCCCTACACTAACCCTGGGAGAGGAACTCTGGGAAAGGAACCCTGCAGAAAAATCTAAAGGCCATTAGATGGGGACCTGGAAGGAACACAACTCCCCAAGGAGTGAATGTGGGCGTAAATAAATGTAGACTTCAAGCTGGACATGATGCTCACACCTCAGCTACCTGGAAAGGAAACAGAACAGCACACCGCCCCACACTGAGAGTTCATGAACTAGAAACTGTACTTTTTATCAATAAAATCAAAATCTTAACTATAAATGGGAGAGAAAATGAAGTATACAAGCTGCTCTCCTTTACATACAAAGACTGTTTTTAGATAAGGTCTCACTTATGTAGCCCAGGCTGGCCTTGAACTCACAGTTCTCCCTCTGCCTCCTCTGCCTCTGCCCCTGCCCCTGTCCCCCTCCTGCCCCTCCTGCCCCTCCTGCCCCTGGCCCTGCCTCCCTCAGTGCTGGGATTACAAGTATGTCAAGAAGAAAATACATCACCAGAAAAGCAAATGAGATGAAAGACAGAAAGTGAATGAATGAATGAATGAATGAATGGCATTTGAACACACAGGAAGTGAATGAATGAATGAATGAATGGCATTTGAACACACAGGAAGTGAATGAATGAATGAATGAATGGCATATGAACACACAGGAAGTGAATGAATGAATGAATGGCATATGAACACACAGGAAGTGAATGAATGAATGAATGAATGGCATTTGAACACACAGGAAGTGAATGAATGAATGAATGGCATTTGAACACACAGGAAGTGAATGAATGAATGAATGAATGGCATTTGAACACACAGGAAGTGAATGAATGTATGAATGGCATTTGAACACACAGGAAGTGAATGAATGAATGGCATTTGAACACACAGGAAGTGAATGAATGTATGAATGGCATTTGAACACACAGGAAGTGAATGAATGAATGAATGAATGAATGGCATTTGAACACACAGGAAGTGAATGAATGAATGAATGGCATTTGAACACACAGGAAGTGAATGAATGAATGAATGAATGGCATTTGAACACACAGGAAGTGAATGAATGAGTGAATGAATGAATGGCATTTGAACACACAGGAAGTGAATGAATGAGTGAATGAATGAATGGCATTTGAACACACAGGAAGTGAATGAATGAATGAATGAATGGCATTTGAACACACAGGAAGTGAATGAATGAGTGAATGAATGAATGGCATATGAACACACAGGAAGTGAATGAATGAGTGAATGAATGAATGAATGGCATTTGAACACACAGGAAGTGAATGAATGAATGAATGAATGAATGGCATTTGAACACAGGCTCCAACCTTGTTAGCCAAAAAGCACAAATTAAAATGCAAGTTTTACCGTCAAGTGAGCTCTGTGTGTATTCATGTGGTCAAGCTCTCCACCCTGTTTTTATTTAAATTTTGCTTGGCATTTAAAGCACTTTTAGTTGTTTAAGTATCTTTCAATTTAATATTTCAACTTAATAAAGCATTTTCTTCAAGATACCATAAAACTAAGAATTTGGGGGGGGGTTGGTTTTTCGAGACAGGGTCTCTCTGTGTAGCCTTGGCTGTCCTGGACTCACTTTGTAGACCAGGCTGGCCTCGAACCCACAGCGATCCGCCTGCCTCTGCCTCCCGAGTGCTGGGATTAAAGGCGTGCGCCACCACGCCTGGCCATTTCTCCTTTCTTGATTCCATGGCAAAGCTAGGAGAATGGCAGTTGACAAGAGCAGGTGACACATGTCCTTGTCATAAAGACAGCATCTTGGAGGCTATGATTTAAAAATAGTGAAGTATCTCCAGGGCTGAAACAAAGTGTATAATAAATTTGAATCATTCTACCTCAAAATACCTTTGAGGACAAAGACACTGCATGGACTTCTCAGCTGACGCTACTTGGAAAAGCAACCAGGTTCTGAGATGTTTCTTCCCAAAGGAGCAATGGCGGCGATATTACTTAATCTTCACTATTTATTTTATTTCACTTTATTGTCTGATCTCACATCCATGTGTTCATATGCAAAAGTGTGAAGCTAGGAAGTGAATGTTACACAGAATGCTACTTGGCCACATTGCTAAATGGTAATGTGTCCCTTCTAAAAGCCAAATTCCCTCAAACTCCTTTCTACACAAACGTGACAAACAGGAGCTACAGTACTTTTCACTTTGTTTTAGGGGGCAGGGTCCCCCACTGGCCTGGGGTTTGCCAAGTTCATCACTCAAAGACTGGCCTTTGAGCCGCAGGGATATCTCCATCTCCCCAGAGCAGGGACCAAAAGTGCTGCTCACCACACTGACTTTTTACATGGGCTCTGGGGCTCGAACTTAGGCCCTTGTGCTTGCACAGCATGCACACTTCACTGGCTGATCCACCTCCACAGCCACCATCAAAGTAAACAGAGATTGTGTGTGTGTGTGTGTGTGTGTGTGTGTGTGTGTGTGTACTACTGGTTAAAATAGAATTTAACATGTTTCTGCACAGCAATCTGGAAAAGACAGTTAAAAACTTTAAGTGTACAGTCTCTCTTTTGAGCCAATAATTACTTGTCACTCCTACGACCATTCCAAGGAAGTCACAGAAGGAATCTGAGTGGTGGCTTGGACAGCACTTACAGTGGTGGGGAAATGCCTAGTCCTTTAGCATTTAAAGCTAGGAGCGATTTGATAAATCAAACAACGGTATGGCACATAGCTCCTTAGCTATATTAATACAGAAAAATGCTCATGACATGGCGTTAGATGAGAAAAAGCTGAATCAGTGGTATAAATTCTTTCTTGTAAAACAGATTAGACCAACAGGTGACAGGAAGACAGAGCTGTGAAGTGCTATGTTCTGTTAAGACAGCCTATATATCAAGCTGGAGAGATGGCTCAGCAGTTAAAAAGCACTGGCAGCTCTTCCAGAAGATCAGGGTTCGATACCCAGCACCTACAAGGCAAGCAACAACTCTCTAACTCAAATTCCAGGGGATCTGGTGCCCTCTTCTGGCTTCTGCGGGCACTGCATGAAGGCAGCGGCAAGACCGGTCTCCACCATTCCCCCAGGTCAAGAGGAATCCAACCTGATGCCAGCTACAATGGGCTGCCGGCGCGGGGCTGACCCTGTGACTCTAACATTGGATTATAACCTCAGACTTTTCCTTTTCAGTACTGTGTCCTGGCTGTTATCTGTATTTTTGGCTGTGTGCCTCCATTTGTCTGGGAACCCAGAAAGTCCTGGGTGGTCGGATAGAGTAGTGTGTTTCCTGCTAAGCCCTAACATGTATCAGATGGGGCATTTGATGAAATGTGATAAAGTTACTTAGTGACTAGGCAGTGGTGGCACACACCTTTAATCCCAGCAGTCAGGAGGCAGAGGCAGACGGATCTCTGTGAGTTGGAGGCCAGGCTGGTCTACAGAGCGAGTTCCAAGACAGCCAGGGCTACGCAGAGAAACCCTGTCTTGAAAAAGCAAGAAATAAAAAAAAAAAAGTTACTTAGTGAGCTACTCTGATGAATTCATGAATAAACGGTACTAGGAAGGAGAGAACTGTTTGTAGATTGGGCAGAAGACCAGAGGGCCAGGCAATGGGGAGGTGACAAGGCGTGGTGCCCAGTAATGACGTTCCAGTAGGGACTTGGGGTGCATATGCCCCCTCTGCAGTGGATCCTTTCTCCCATTCCTGTCCCAGCTGTCTACCCAGCACCCACGTCCTGCTGTCCCGCTTTTCAAGCAGAACTCAGCTTTATTCATCGGCCCCCTGCTCTGCAGTCTGAGAGAGGGTCCCCCCAGAGTGGAACTCCAGCCCCTCTCTTCCTCTGACCTCTGCCACTGGTCCATGAACGAACAGGACATGTGGCCGAGGCCAATCAAGTGGTGACCTTGAACAGGGAGGGGTGCACAGCAGGAATTTCTATTTCTGTCCCCTGAGACACCCGCCAGGAAACACGACTCTGAAGGTTGTTAGAAGGCTTTAAACTAAGCAACCGACACCACGCAAGGCTCCAGAATGAAACCAAAAGAGCCAGTTTCCCAAAGCAAGAACGGATCCACGGATGCTGGGCACAAGGCGGTTGGAGTAGGGGTTGGGGGTGGGGGTTCTCTGGCCCCAGATCTTTGAGGCTAGATCACCCGGGTCTTTTCTGAAGCTAACTTTCTCTATGGTAGGGTGGACAATAGCAGTTCCTCCTGGAGTTACCAGGATCCCAGATAAGAACTCTCACCCCGGGCATCTGGTTCGCAGTACCTGTGGGGCATATGCTGTTCTGTACACCGGACTCTGCCTCCCACTGGCACAGCCTTGCCTGTCTCTTAGTCTCCCACAGCACCAACTCAGGCCCGAACTGGTTGCCCTTCCCTCGTTTTCCTGTGGTGTTCCCCCTCTGGGCTTATGCCTATGTGACCCTGAAAAGCAATCCAGGTGACCTCCCTAAGCGACAAGTATTTCAGCAGCGGTCTGGAGTACTTGGATAAGCACTTTTCTCCCGACATTGAGAAGTCCCAGCATGCATTTCGCACAGAGGATCAAGCCAAGCAACGGCCGCCTCCAGGAGGACCTCCTGCCTGCCTACGACCACCCTTCTTGTCTGCTTCCTCTCAGTGTGCCACGCTGAGCTCAGAACTGGGCTCATGGCTGCTGTTAGTCCACAAACTGATCTACTACCCTGCTAGCAGATCTGATCTGCCTCTAGGTTGCCTAGCAACCTCTGACATCATCATCTGCCGCTCCCACCAGATATAAAGGGACAAACCTGCCATCTCTCTCTTTTTTTTTAAAAGATTTATTTATTATTATGTATACAGTGCTCTGCCTGCATGTACTCCTGCAGGCCAGAAGAGGGTGCCATATCACATTACAGATGGTTGTGAGGTACCAATGTGGTTGCTGGGAATTGAACTCGGGACCTCTGGAAGAGCAGTCAGTGCTCTTAACTGCTGAGCCATCTCTCAGTCCCCACCTCTCTTTTTTCTCTCTCTCTCTGTCTGTCTGTCTCTCTGTCTGTCTGTCTCTCTGTCTGTCTGTCTCTCTCTCTGTCTGTCTGTCTGTCTCTCTCTCTCTCTCTCTCTCTCTCTCTCACTCTAAGGGGTGCCCCTTTCCCTTTCTCTCTCCGACTGTCTCTCTGTCTCTTTCTCTCTCTACCCTCATGGCCCACTGAGGCCCTAATTCGTCTCCCCTTTCCTTCCCCCAAATAAATCCCTCCATATACACTGGTTGTGTGGCATCTCTTAATGATAACAACTGGTTCTAAGTTTTCTTTTCCCTTATCCTTGTTTCCTAATTATCTTTATTTCTGATTTCTTTTTTTGGGGGGGGGGGTTTGACACAGGGTTTCTCTGTGTAGCCTTGGCTGTCCTAGACTCCCTTTGTAGACCAGTCTGGCCTTAAACTCACAGCAATCCACCTGCCTCTGCCTCCTGAGTGCTGGGATTAAAGGTGTGCACCACCACCACCAGGCCTTATTTCTGATTTCTAACACAACCAAGTCCTTCAGTTGTTGTTGTTTGTTTGTTTGTTTGTTTGTTTAAGCTTTTTGTTTTCTTTCAGGCCTGAAAACATCTTTTAAGGATAACCTTTTAACTACGGCCTTTGTTGTAAACATAATTCAAAGTAAGAAGCAGAGAGAAAGTGTGGCAATGTGACAAATCATTGCTAGGGGGAGAAAACAGTTTGGTAAAAACATCACACGCCAATAGGAAAGGGGGGGGGGTGTTGGCTTTCATCCCTGTTGTTTCTAGATGTTTACAGCCAGCTTGGAGGGCTTGGTCAGAACAGGGGAGGTCCCCAGCCCCATGCCTACCCCCTCCGGGATCTCAGGAAGACAGCAAGATTCTGTGAGGTAGGAATGAGGAGGGAAGCCTCTCCTGTTCCACAGAAGCACTAACTAGTTGGCAAGCCCAGGTAAAAGAAGCTGCAAAGAAGAGGCATAGGATGACAAGCTAGGTGTCAGGCCCTGCTCTGTGCTGCAGAGCCTTTGCCCAAGGCTCTCTGCACCTGAAGCACTGCTGCTCACACACACACACACACACACACACACACACACACACACACACACCACTGCCCTGCTGTCTGCCCACTGTTGATGACCAAAAAGGCAATCAAGGTCGTAGTTCCTTTGCTTCCTTCCAGCTGTGGCCGAGCTGCTGGATGGTGGAGAGAGGCCCACACCACAGCCAGCATAGCATGGAGATGCTGTGGAGTAGTGCAGAGTTTGATGAGCAAGTGGCCCTCAAGTGGCAGGTGAGACCTCAAGGATCGGAGCCAGATGAAGAAGCAGCACCCCATCCCCCACCCCCACCCCCCAGCACAGCCAGGTCTCTCAAGACCTAACACACACATAGTCCTGTTGTTATTGTTTTGTTTGTTTGTGGGGGTGTTTTGGGGGGTTGAGGTGTTTGTTTGTTTTTGTTTTGTTTGGGTTTTGGGGGGTTTTTGGGGGGGGGCGGTTGAGACAGAGTTTCTCTGTGTAGCCTTGGCTGTCCTGGAACTCACTCTGCAGACGAGTTTGGCCTCAAACTCACAGAGATCCACCTGCTTCTGCCTCCCAAGTGCTGGGGTTAATGCGTGTGCCACCCCTGCCTGGTAGTTTTTATAATTATAACACACACACACACACACACACACACACACACACACACACACACACACACACATACACACACAGGGTGGAGAGATGAGTCAATAGTTAAGAGCACTGTCTGCTCTTCCAGAGGCCCTGAGTTCAATTCCCAGCAACCACATGATGACTCACACCCATCTATAATGTGATCTGGTGCCCTCTTCTGGTCTGCAGGTGTACATGCAAACAGAGCATTTGTATACATAAAATAAATAAACTTTTTTTTTTTAATTTTTAAAACATACACAACGCAGAGAACTTATTCCAAACTCCTTTTAAATGCAGTCCGACAACATGACCAACGCACGGGCTTGCAGCACAGACGTCTCGAGGCCCTTGCTTGCTACCTATTAATTCAACTTCCCTTTCCTTTCTTCCCTCAGTCCTGGCAGCCACCAACCTACTTTCTAAGAGTTTCACCTCTTGGGGAACCCCATGTAAGTTGGCTCATGCAGTGTTTGCCTTTCTGTGATGAGCTTTCCAGTTAGCAGTGTCTTCCAGGTCCCTGCTGTAACCCACAACAGGATTTCCTGCATCAAGGCTGAGTGATGCTGCATCACTTTATTGACCGTGGAAGATCAGTTGTGCTGATCCCACGACTCCCAAGAGGGAAGAAGCAATGCCCCCACCCCCCCACCCCCCTCCACCCCAACTAGTCATATAGCAGGGCTGTGAGCCATTCTGTGCCTCTGACTTAATTACATATCCAGTATGTATTGAAGTCTGCCTTGCCCAGCTATGCCCGATGCAGGAGAGAAAGCAGAGACCTTCCCGTGAAGCACTGTAGGCCAGCACAAGCCAAGCACTCTGGTGAGCCCCAAACACCCAGCCAAAAGCAGATCACAAGAATGCAAAAAAAAAAAAAAAAAAAAAAAGACCACCAGGAATCCATACCAATGCAACATCCAATTTTTTCAACTCAGTCGAGCTCTGACAGTCACCAACACAGTGGTATCCAGAAAGAGCCTCGAACTCTGAGCTGAGGGTAAATTAATAGGTTCCTATCCCTCCCAGCGCCCCGAAGCAGGGGAGTTCCAGGCTGGCAAGCCCCTATTGGTTGAGTAACATAAAGAGGCCTAACGTCTAAAGGCTACAGAAAAAGGCGCCAAGATCGCCCATGGCTTAGCTTTCTTTGTTCTCTTTGTTCACTATCTTGTCCAGAGAAGTGTCTGGTTTCTTAGTAACCCTATCTCCGGTGGGCAGGAAGGAATTTGGCCATAAAACTGAGTCTCTTATCAACTCTATCTCCGAGGGGACCCTTCAGGTCTGTTGCTAGGCAACGCTATCCCTGGTGGGACTCTTCTTTGCGGCTGGCCGGATTATCTCCTGCAGGCCTGTTTCTTTGCCCCCGTAACCCTGAAATCCAACGTTAGTTCTTCTGGTATCTCAAGTGGAGGCGCACACCTTTAATCCCAGAGCTTGGGAGGCAGAGACAGGCAGATTTCTCTGAGTATTGCCTGTACAGAGTTCCGGGCCAACCGGAGCCACACCCTGTATCAAACCAAAATAAAGCAACACTTGAATAGAGGCCACAGAAAGAAGTTGGTCTCCCTGAGCTTGGGGATGAAAGAGGAAGGGGCTCCCTGGACCCCCTGAACAACAAGAGAGCTGAGTTGCAGAAACAGAGGAAACTGTGGGTGAGAAACCCGCAAGGGCCAGAAAACAGCCTGCGGTGACCGGGCAGGAGGGTCTCAGCTCTACCCAGCAAGCATCCTTGACAAAAAGGCGCCTGAGTCTAACCAAAGCTCTAGCTCAGGGTCCCAGGTGGTACGCACCTGCCACCGCAGTGTCTGTGTTGATTGAGCGCGGCTATGTGGTAGAGGGCCTGCCTTGCATACAAGAGGCCGGGGTGCCCACTAGCAGGTGCACTTGTGTGTTGTCGATGCCGCCCCCGACCAGCAGGAAAGGCACCAACACGGGGAACCCTTCTTGCCGCAGCTTATTCAGGAACCTGGACTACCGGAGTGACCCCGGGAAAAGCTCCCACAGAACCTTTATAGTGTGCCTGGTCCTATCAGAGACTGCCACGTTTCGCTCTTGGTTGGTGCGTTCGGATCACGCCACCTCACGCTATGCCTTCAGGCATGCGCATAAGGGGCTCGCTCAAAGGCGCATTGCGCATGCGCATAAGGGGCGCATTGTGCCTGGAAGCAGCAGGGGGCGCTGCTATCTGTGGCTCTCCACAGTGTGTCCTTCTTCGGTTTTGCTGTTTAAATTGGTTGGAGGGGAACACTTTTTTGCGCGCCAGCAGCTAAGGGGACTTAAGACAGCAGGTTAGAAGAGGCCTGGCTATCCCGACAAGCTGAAATCAGGCCCACGTGCCAGCGTGCACTGGACGCCTGGCAAGAGCTGTCAGCACAGCTGCTTTGCTACTGTCCCCTGTCGCTTTACAGTGTACCTGCAGGGACCAGAGAGATGGCTCAGTGGTTAAGAGCACTGTCTGTTCTTCCAGAGGTCCTGAGTTCAATTCCCAGCAAACGCGTGGTGGCTCACAACCATCTATAATGTGATCTGGTGCCCTCTTCTGGTCTGCAGGTGTACATGCAGGCAAGCACTGTATACATAGTAAATAAATTTTTTTTTTAATTTTTTTAATTGAAAAAAAAAATAAAGTGTACCTACAAAGACCTCAGCCCCATCCCCAGGCGCAGCCGCCACGAGCTTCTGCCCTATCCTGGAGCAGCAGCAGCCCTTCTCAGGAATTCAAACGAAGTGCCCTCCCTGCATTGTATGAGACAGCGCGTAGCCTTGCTGACAGCCAGTCACCTCCAGAACAACAGGGGCAAAGGGAGCATCCAGTCCTCCGATGCATCCTGGCCACCTGACCTTTGCCTGCTTCCATTTCTTATCTTCCTTAGAACAGGTCACTTCTATAAATCAGTCTACGCCATGGTGTTCCACCTTAGCGACAGAGAAGTGACTGGTGCACCGGGGGCGGGGCATCCGCGCCCCTGTAGGTAGCACAGGTGAGACTGACTGGATGTTAGCTATTGACCATGCACCATGTTGGCTCCGTTTCTTAACAATTGGACTTTATTATACAACCCAACTAGCTTACACAAGAGGGAAAAAAGGTTAAAGGGAAACAAGAGTGAACCTTCCGGTATCCGTTCCACGGGACAGGTCCTTAAGTGTCTCTGATCTGCGAGTTGGTCCAACCTGTTGGCTGATCCTTTTCCCGATCCACGTGTGCTGGAGCTTGGTCTGAACCTGCTGCCCCTCTCGTCCTCTCTGCCTGTCTGTCTCTCACGTGCAAGAGCCGGTCTCCTCCTCCCCCCTTCCCCCCCTCCCCCCCCCACCCAGTCTATCTCAAGGTTAATCTCAGGGAGTATGCATGGTGTGTCCAAGGGCAAAGCCCACCCAGATTGCTTTCACCTGTGTCAAAGCTTACAATTCTTCCCACACACCACGTGCAGGAAAGTGGATTCCCAGGCAGGTGGTGCCACTCACTTTGGTTTGGTTGTTTTGTTTTCTGACAGTGCCCGGCTGGCCTGCAACTCATGATCCAGCCTCGGCCTCCCCAGTGCTTGAGACTACAGACTGCTGCCATCGTGGCCAGTTTTGTCGCTGATTTTTTTTTTTTTTTAATTTACAACTAGGAAAGCATCAAATAGATGCTTGGTTGATTTTGAAATCCCGTGATAGGGAACGCTTCCGTATGAAGAAAACAGGGAAAGGGCTGAGTGGCACGCTGACATTCTTATCAGCCCCAGAAAAGCCCTCCCAGGATCAGACAAAGCAAAGCCCTCACAAAATAAACTACCATGTCACCTTCAGCTGAGCCTGATAACAGCCTGGCCTCTATGACACAGCTCCTGTGTCCGGCCTGTAAAAGTCATAGTTATAATTAAGCAGTCTGGGAGAAGGGAGTTACCGTTTGCTCATTCAGTTCACAGGAGCACATATGTGCCAGGCTCTGGGAACCACTGCTGCAGCAGACCCCCCCCCCCCCCGACCCACCCCCACCCCCACCCCCGCAGACACACACTCCCACCATCAGCCCCCAGCGTAGCTTTAAAATTACAAGCAGAAGCTGAGCCTGTAACCCCAACACTAGGAAGTCAGACCCTGCCTCAACAAAAACAAATAAATACTACAAACAAAATAGCAAACCTGCTGTGCCGTCTCTCCAACCCAACATGCTCATACAAGGCAGAATCAGCTTTGCTGGCTACGCGCTGTGATTCTCAGCCTAGGCTGCATTTTAGAATTATGCAGAAAGATTTTGTTGTTTTGTTTTTTTTGGGTTTTTTGGGGGGGTCGTTTGTTTGTTTTTGGTTTTTGGTTTTGTTTTTTTTTTTTAATCATCATGACAGTGCCAGACTCCCACACTCAGATAGTCTGACATTTGTCTGGGGCGAAACCTGAGCATCAAAAAAGAAAATATAAAAAAAGGCAAATTTCTTCAGAGGTTTAAAAAAAAGAAAAAGAGAAAATCAATCTTTTTCTATTCCTCTCAAACACCACTAACGTGGGACCTTGGAGAGGACCACCGAAAGAATTTACACACGAATGACCACTAGGTGGCGATGTTCCCAAAGTTTTGAAAAGCAGTCAGACTAAATTCTCCTAATTCTTGGTTGGGGGCCCAAGTCTGTTGCCCCTTCTCAATGCTGGCACCCTGTCTGGCTTGAAGCTGACGATCTTGTGCGTGCTGCCACAGGCTCTATGACTTCATATGTGCATCAGTCCTGTTGTGTCTAGTTTGTTCCAAGGGAGTGTTACTTTGTATAGGGACCACGCTTCAGGGCAGGCTCCATGCCCAGGAGTAACAGGCCAACACAAAAGAAACTCAATGGTATTTTTGTACATTTTTTTGTCTTGTTTTGCTTTGTTTGCTTTTTGCTTTGTTTGTGTTTGGTTTTGGTTTTTTTGTGGGGAGGGGTTGTTTTGGTTTTGGGGTGTTTTGTCTTATGGTCTTTTGCTTGTCTGTTTTGATTTCTGTTTTGTGGTTTTGAGAGTGAATTGTATTTGTTGGGGTTCTGTTGCTTTGTTTTGTTTGTATGTTCTAAAGAGAAAGGGGAGAGAAAAGAACATACAGGTTGATTATAAGGGAGTGTACTGGCTAGTCTTACGCCAACTTGACACACAAACTGACAGGAGGAAACATCAATTAAGAAAATGCATTCATAAGATCTGACTGTGAGGCATTTTCTTAATTAGTGGCTGATGGGGGAGGGCCCGGTCCAATCTGGGTGGTTCCATCCCTGGGCTGGTGGTCCTGGATTCTATAAGAAAGCAGGTTGAGCAAGCCAGTAAGCAGCACCCTTCATGGCCTCTGCATCAGCTCCTGCCTCCAGGTTCCTGACTTGCTTGAGTTCCTATCCTGACTTCCTTTGGTGATAAACAGCAGTATGGAAGTGTAAGCTGAATAAACCTTGCCTCCCCAACTTGCTTTTTAGTCATGGCGTTTCATTGCAACAATAGAAACCCTAACTGAGACAGAGAGATAGGGAGAATCTGGGATGAAACAGAAAGGGGAAAGACATAACATATATTGTATAAAATTTTCAATAAGAAATTCAAAATTCTTCTAGATTTAAGATTCAAGGAAAAGCCCTTTTTTGGTTTTTTGTTTTTGTTTTGTTTTGGGGGGGTTGGGGATTAGGGGTTTTTTGTTGTGGTGTTGTTGTTGTTGTTATTGTTGTTGTTGTTGTTTTGGTTTTTCAAGATAGGGTTTCTCTGTGTAGCCTTGGCTGTCCTAGACTCGCTTTGTAGACCAGGCTGGCCTCAAACTCACAGTGATCCACCTGCCTCTGCCTCCCAGGTGCTGGGATTAAAGGTGTGTACTACCACCACCTGTCGAAAAGCCCATTGTTTTAATAATGCATTGCATCAGCCAGATGGTTCAACAGGTAAAGGTAAAGTGCTTGCAACCTGAGTTTGGTTCCCAGAACCATAGAAAGGGAAGAAGAGAGAACTGACTTCATATAGTTCCCCTCTGACCTCTACATATGCACATGAGTACACATACCTGCACATACATGTGCATACATGCATGCATAAACATGTATACTTGAACACAAACACATGCACTTGAGTGCTCACACACATTCAGGAGCACATACACAAGTGCACACACTCATGTACATGCAAGCACTCATGAACACACAGATGCATAAGCACACTTGCCCACAAGCACATGCACACTCAAGTGCAACACATGCACGCATACACACTAACAAACATCAATACATGCGCATATATACACAAGTTTACATTATACACATGCATCCACGAATGCACACACCTCCGTGCATACACACACATGAGCACACATATGCACAGGTGTACACACACAAGAACACACGGACTTACAGGGGTGCATACACATGCATACGTGTGCTTGCACACACACACACAAGTACATATGTGACTATGCATGAATGCATACAAAAGAGCACAAACATGCACATGCAAGACAAATACACATGACATACAAGTGTGCATACACATGCATACCAGGGTTCCCATCCTGGGAACCATGTGGTAGAAACAGAATTGACTCCCTTAGATCGTCCTCTGTCCTCTGATTTCCACATGTGTACTATGGCACATAGGTGCATACACACACACACACACACACACACACACACACAAATAATTATAATTTTTAAATTTAATAAATTAATGTATGCTTTAAAAATATTCCCCAAATTCCCTTTGTCCTAAATGAAGTAACGCAAAACTCAAAGACTCATTTCCTGGAGTTGCCATAACAATATAAAATAAAATAGGATCAGTGTGAGCAGCAGCGAGGCTGGTGGGAAAGGAGCCCTGGGAGGAAAAGCGCCCACAGGCAAGCCCCAGACCTACCTCCTCCCCGCTCCGAAGGACTCAGGGTTTGATGGGGCAGAACCACAAATCTCCAGGGATCTTGTTCAACTCAGAAATCGGGGCTAAGGAAGCCCCAGTCGCACACCATGGCTGGAGCCACACGTCCACACTGGCACCAAACATACCTGGCTTTGGCAGAACAAAAAACACCTCCCTGGGGGTCAAGTGTCCATCTGGCTGGCTGGCCACGGGAGGATCCGGCACCAGGGATGACTAATTCCTAAGGTTTCCACGAGACCCCGAAGTGTGCAGATGACAGCTAGGTAAGACCTAGGCCGTACGAGTGGCACCGGAAGTCAGTGTTTCTATCGTAGGGGAAAATTAACATGGAGAAGCTCTGTGGCCACCTTCTGAAGGCTCACACACCCCGAGTATCCTGGAGTCCTCTGGAGTCGGCCCTCCAGTTCCCAGTGTTGGAACCCCGGGGGTTGAAAGAGATGCCTGAAGTCCAGGATGGTGCCCAAGGATCCGTATTCGCCTGTTTCGCTGGCCTGAGACTCTGGCACAAAAACTGCCAGTGAGGGGTCCGTGTCCACCAGCAGTGAGATTTCTAGATTCTTCTTAGACTTCTGCAGCCCGGTGGGGTCTCAGTCCAGCAGATGTCACCCTCCGGAGCTTCTGAGTCGACTTGTCTGAAGTCACAGCAAGCCTGTTTTTGCGGGTGGATAGCAGGATGTTTCCTTGAGGCCCAGGTGGCCTGAAACCATGATCCAAAGTGATGGATATCGAAGAAGGAACCAGCGGAGCCGGAAGCTCTACGGTTTACACAGACAATAATCTGGGCAGCAGGCCTTTGCGCACGTGTCGCCTGTCCGCCCTCTTCCCGCAGGTTACCTGCGCGGCCCCTTGACCTGCTGCACTCTCAGGCAGGCAGCATGGAGTCCTTTAGAGCTTGTGCCGAGCCACGTGTGCTTTATAATCTAACCCAACTGTATGGAAGCAGGGGTCGGTCGTGGCGCACGAGCTCTGCCCTATTACTCCTCCTCCTGGAGCAGGCTTACACCTCCCCCGCCCCCCAAAAAAAAGCTCAACTCAGGGAAGATGGGAGCTAACGAGGATGGGGGCAGGGCGCAGGATTTGTACCAAACACTTAACAATTGCGGGGCTCTGTTCTCATTTGCTCCTGACAACCGGTCAGCGAGTGGTATAAGATCTCCAGGTAACTGGCATGAAGCTCGCTCGGATTGGCTGTCTTCCTTGCCCAGGTCCTGTGACAGGTGAACTGGGCGCTCTCAAAAATCCTAACTACTGCTGTGTAATTTTATTTTTAATTACATGGTCATGATGAAGCCCAGGCTGGCCTTAAATGCCCCTGCCTCAGCCTTTCAGCGCTGGGATCACAGACGTGTATAGCGCACTGGTTCAGATGCAAACCAAGTGCACTGCAGGGGTGGCCAGGCCAAGTCCCACACCATGCTCAGTAGGCTCCCCCTTTGAGAACAAGATGCGGGGAGCTAGCTTCTCCTCGGGTGGACTACCCAAATTTGTCTGATCTAAAATGCTGCCAACCGGACCTCAGACTAAATGACCCATCCCAGAGCCACAACAGTTAACAACTGTCCTTAAGACAAGGAGCAAACGGAAGTGGCTCTTGGATTCTGGGAAAATCTCTACCCACTGCCAGAAGACCCATGACTCCTCCCGCCTTCCACTAGCCTACCCAGCCTTCCTTTATGCCGTTGTAGGCCTTCCCTAGCCTCTGAGGCTTGCAATGCTCATGTGAGACTGTCTCTTGGGGGGCGGGCGGGTAAAGGGTATAAAAATAAACCTTCACTCACCAATTCTTTCCTGCGTTTGTTTATTGGTTTCACGGGAGTGGGAGATCCAGCTCAGACCTAAACTTGGTAACTCGAACACTGCTTTCTGATCTCTTCTTGAGGGGGAACCGAGACAGAGTCTCCTTCTGTGGCCCAGGTTCGGCTTGAATGCCTGGCAACCCTCCTACCTCAGTCTTCTCAGGGCTGACATTACAAGTGTGAGCTGGGCTGCTGGTAGCCAGCTTATTTAGAAACAGGTTTTTAACAGAAGTACTTGGACAAAAATGAGACTGACAGGGTCAAACCTAGTCTTAGCATGACTCTGGTCCTAACAAAAAAAATGGAATTCGGTCCAGGGAAAGGGCTAAGCATGTCGAGGCGCTTGCCACCAAGCATGATGGCCTGAGTTCCATCCCCGAGCCTCACATGGTAGAAGGGAAAAAAATAAATAAATAAACCCAACTTCCTCAATTTGTCCTCTATCCTACACACACACACACACACACACACACACACACACACAATTATAAAGTAAAACTTGGAGACAGGCACACATAAGGGGAGAGTGACGTCACCACAGAGGAAGATGACCATCTACAAGCCAGCAAAGGAGGTCAGAACAGAGCTCACTGTGGCTCTCAGGAGCCAACCCAGCCCTTTGCTGCAGACTTCCAGCTCCAGCACAGAGTTTCTGAGAGAACAGATGTCTAAGCCCACAGACTGGGGTTTGTCTGTGATACCTGGCCACACCTAGCCAAGAGAAGCCAAGCAGGCTTCTCTCTTTCGACCCTGCCTAGACTCGGCTGGGACTTCAGCCAGTTTCCTAACAAAAATCAAGCCCCTAAAGACAGGAACACAGAGGCCGGTCCCCCAGCCATCTTCCTCCACTCATGCACCCCACACCCACCCACCCTGCATGCTGGATCCCAGCATAGCAGTCACCCCACTTTCCCCCCAAGGTCCCTTGCATCTTACCTCTTTGGAGAACTCCAAAGTTTTCCCCTCCCACCAGGGCTTACTCCTTCACCCCATCAGCCCGTGTCCCTGTGCCACCCAGTGCCACCAGTTTCTCCGTAACTGGCATCACGAACTGGTGGGCCTTCCTGCCCACTGACATCTCTCCTTCCTTGCTTCCACCATCCCACCCTCTGCTCTTCCCTCCTCCCTGCAGGAGACATACAAGGGAGCCTGCACGCCTTGTCATGCCATCTTTCCCTGGCCCTGGAGTAACGGCCGGTTATCCATGGCCGGCTATCCATGACTTTTCATTGGCCCTTAGCCTTGCTCCCCACTTTGCTCTAAAGTTTGGCTTTCATCTATACATTACTGTACTTACTATCTCATTTGCTTTCTTTCTTTTCTTTTGGGGTTTTTTTGTTTTTGTTTTTGTTTTTGTTTTTGTTTGAGACAGGGTCTCTGTGTTAGTTTTGCCTGTCCTGGACTCGCTTTGTAGACCAGGCTGGCCTCGAACTCACAGCGATCCGCCTGCCTCTGCCTCCCGAGTGCTGAGATTAAAGGCGTGCGCCACCACGCCCGGCCCATTTGCTTTCTTTAAAGGCATACACGTCATACTTCCACTAAACACAGCAGAGAGCTGACGACAGCACAGCCTCTCCTGCTTCTCCACTGTTTTCTTTTAGCCTGTTGTCGGAAGCTGATCCCTTCTCGGTTATCTTTGCTTTCTGCTTCCTGTTTCTGGCCTCCCACTCTCTCTTGAGCCCACCGACGACACCCAGAGGCCTGCCTCCCTGTCCCACTGAGATTGTAGCACAGGACGTCCCTTGTAATGTCCAAGGCTATGGACACTCTTAGCCTCTTTGATAACCAAGTGACATTTGCTACGTTGTCCTTCCTCCTCCACCATTTTCACTCAGGGCACTAACCCCCACCTTCCCCTCACACTCCGGGGAGGGGGGTTTGTTGCCACTGTGGACGGACAGATCCAGAGCAGAGCTGGGATGCACGCAGTCACTGCTCTGCAGACTTCTCACACCGGGTCGAGCAGAGCGCCCTCTGAGGTGCAGCACACACGCAGGGTCCTTCCTGCCCACATCTAAGTAGGCTGCTCTCTGCGCTCCTAGTGTCCCTAGTCTCTAGAAAGCTCTAGTTCCCTGGAAGGTCCTTTCTCATTCTTGAAACTCAGCCCAGAATTTCATCACATGGGACACTTTCCCTGAAGCCCTAGGGTCAAGCAGGGAAAACCAAGACACAGCTGCCACCTGGAGGCCAGGGGAGCTCAAGGGAACCGCAGCCAATAAAATGGTAAAATAGAAAGTGACGTTGGTGTAGCTGGAGGCTAGAGGCCTCCGACTTCACCTCCAGGGACCAGCAGCGGCCAGTCACCACCTGCTCACACCTGCCTGCCGGTCATCCCCACCTCCGCATTCCCCAGCTAAACACCCTCCTTTCAGCCACCTTCTCCATCTCCTGCAGCCATCCTGCACATGACTGGCCTCTCAGCCTGTGTGCACATGATCCAGCACCGGCATCCACACACCCCGAAGGAGCATTCCTCCCACCCCCCTCCCGGTCTGCCCCCACCTGGAGGCCTGCAGGTCAGCAGCACAGTGACATTTAGGGATGGAGAAGCTGAGGAAGGCCCCGTACAGCCACTGGAGGAAGGCATGCTGGGCTGACATACCCAAAGCATGGCAGGAAAGCACACGCCTCCTAATGGTCTCATCCATGAAGACCAGCAGGCTGGGGAAGGACAGATCATCCTCCAAGACATGGCAGGCAGGCAGGCAGGGTCCCTCCTGCCCACAGCTAACTACTGTTTTTCCATGATTATATTATCACTTCTTCTAGAATGTCCCATCTCCCTAGACGTGACACAAAATATTAGGGGAACCATGGCAGAATTACTTCACGGTGCCTGAGGGGACTCAAGAAGGCCTTCTTGGAGTGACCACACACACACACACACACACACACACACACACACACACACACACACACAAAGACAAGAGGGAGTTGGATCTTGGGGGCTCGTGAGTGCTACCATCACTCAGCCGTCCTGGTGCTCGGAGAGAAATGTTTCTGCCTTTTTGCCACCAAAAAAAAGGACCATGACCCTGGTGGTGGCACAAACCTGTCATCCCAGCACTCAGCAGGCAGAAGGATCTGCTCAAAGTCATCGTCAACCACCTACCCAGTTTGAGACCACCCTGGACTACATGAGACCAGGTATTGGAAAGAAAAAAAAACAAACAAACAAACAAACCTAGAGAGCACAACACAGGATGACAAAAGGCCACTGAGCGTCACCTGGTGACATCACATCAGTCCTGAAGAACACAGCCACATGAGCCTCGTGCTTTTGAGAGAAAGCCACAAGCAACCTCCCTGAGCACAGTCACAGGATTGGGCCAAGAGGGGCCTGGAAGCCCTTTGGGGCTGGTGGATGGAATAAGAAGAATATCAGACAGGGAATGGACCAGAGAGTGAGGTCCCATGTCCACTGCCCAGGTAGCCCCAGGGGTCTAAAGTGGGGCTGGGCTGGGGAGCCGATTGTGAGATGGAATTTCCCCTCATAGGAAAGTTTACTGTGGTTGAGCCGAACGAGTGGCTGGGGCTTGGTGCTTCGTCGCCTGAACATTCCTATGTCTATGTCTTATAACCACCCTCCGGTGGACAGTCCTTTTTACTTTGTCCAGCCAAACAGAACACTTCCTCAGACTCTGGTTTGCAGACCTCATTGCTTGGGTCCATTTCAACGAACCGCTGCTTTTGGGAGCCTACACCCTTTTCCTCCCCATGTCTTCTCCCTCCTGTCCACCAGAGGGAGCCAGCGCGCCTGTTTGAGCCCCTGTCCATGGAGCTGGCTCCCAAACACAGGGAGCAGCTGAGCTCAAACTAACCCAGAGACTGCAGAACTCTAGGGAAGAAAAGTTCTATAGAGCCCTGGGATTTAAGGCAACCCGTTTTAAAACAATAAAAATCTGACAAGCGTAAAAAAGGTTTTCAGAGGCCCGGTGTGGTGACGCACGCCTTTAATCCGAGCTCTGGGGAGGCAGAGGCAGGCGGATCTTTGTGAGTTCCAAGCCAGCCTGGTCTACAAAAGGAGTCCAGGACAGCCAAGGCTACACAGAGAAACCCTGTCTCAAAAAAACAAAAAAAGCTTTCAGAAAAAAATAAATAAATAAATAAAAACGCTTTCAGATCTTTGCTGTCTTGGTGTTGTGTATAGGAGGGGAGGGCTGGAAGTGATGGTAATACTTAATTCATTTTGTTTTGTTTTTCATTTTTCATTTTTTTTAAAAATTGATTTACTTTTATTTTATATACGTTGATGTTTGGCCTGCATGTATGCCTATGTGAGAGTGTCAGGTCTTGGAGTTACAGACAGGTGTGAGCTGCCATGTGGGGTGCTGGGATTTGAACCCCGGTCCTCTGTAAGAACAGAAAGTGCCCTTAGCTGCTGAGATATCTCTTCAGTGCCCCCCTCCTTTTCCCCGCCCCCCAGTGTTTGAGACAGGGTCTCATATAGCCCAGGTTGACCTTGAACTCTCTATGTCTCAGAGCCTGGAACTCCCGATCTCCCTGCCTCCACTCTCTAAGCTCTAGAGTAACAAACATACAATACAAGGCCCAGCTGCACACATCTGTGCTTATTGACCCCTTTTATTCTAAAGAGTATAAGAAAAACAACACAACAATTCTATAGGATAACTACTGGGTGACTGGTATGTAAATGGGACGCAAATGTGGTTTTTAAGTTGTTTTTTAAAATATATTAGAATATAGAAAGTATGGCTCTTGTTTTTAAACTTGGGAGATAAGATATTGTGTGGTAGTTTTGCTGCTGCTGCTGCTGCTGCTGTGGTTGTGGTGGTGGTGGTGGTGGTGGTGGTGGTTGTTACAGATGTATGGCTTTTCTGTTGTTCAAAACAAGATTTCATGTAGCCCAGGCTGGCCTTGAACTGGATAAGTAACCAAATATGACCTTGAACTCCTTCCTGCACCATGTCTAGTACAAAATAGTTCTTTTTATTATATATTATATATTATATATTATATATTATATATATTTTTTAGCTATTGTGGGGCAGGGGCGTGCACCAAGGCTCTTCGGTGGCCGTCAGAGGACAACTTTGTGGAGCCAGTCCTCTCCTTCCACCGTGTGGGTCATCAGGGGAATCCAACGACTCAGGATTGACAAGGACCCACTGAGCTGCCTGACCCAGTCCACGAAACAGTAAACTCCCTCCTACGACACACACCAAATGGCAGGCAAAGGGGACTGGAAGCCCCAGATGTGTTTCCACCAAGGAATCATGCAGACCAGGAGGGAGATTTGCTTGGTTAGGCCTTGAAGGCTGCCAGTACGGCCATCTGTGAGCTGAGGAGCAATGAGGCCAGGCTCTGAGGGCAGAGATAAGGAAGAAAGGAACGCTTTATGAGGTTGTGAAGGAATAATTGAGAGAGGCGGGGACAGAAGGGACGCAGAGCAAGCTGTGGGGGCCGACTGAACACTGGCTAGCCTGGGCTAGGAGGAAGAGGGGGCTGACAATAGCTCCCTGCATTTTTTATCTATTACATGAGTATGTGTGCATCTGTGTGTGAGTATGTGCGTGTGAGGGCCCGCACCCCTGATACTGCATTTGATGCCCTCAGCGCTGGCGTTTAAAGCAATTGTGAGATGCCCCGTGTGAGTGGTGGGAGTTGAACTCAGGGTCTGTAAGGGCAGTGAGCACTCTTAGCGAGTGAGCCATCTCCCTAGCCCCACGATGCCTATAGCTTAATTACAGTGCTATTTATAAAATAATAGAACAGATGCACACGGCCTAATCCAGGGCTTGCTCACGACCCAGGTCACAGACCCCCTGCCAGCAACTTTAGCGCCTTCCAAACCCAGCCGGAAGAACGTAAGTAAATGTGTGACAGTAAAGAGACTCCTGTTCCAGTGAAAAGACCTGGGGACATATCCCTAGACAGCCTAGGGTGGCCTCGGGTAGGCACAGGCAGCCTTCGAGACACCTCCCTTAAACAGACTTTATCCCTCCTGCTTCTCCATCTCCCCTAAGCCTGCCTGTCCTTCTCTGAACTGAAGTTGTTGGTCTCCAGGCTCTTAGGGAAATACACAAGAAAAAAGTAGCGAGTGTAACAGTCAGGGGTCCCTGGAGAAACAGAGCATGTAGAATGAATCTCTATAAATAGAAAAGGGATTTATTAGACTGGTTCGTAAGCTGTGGTCCAGCTAGTCACACAATGGCTGGCTACCAACAGAAAGTCCAAGAATCCACAAGGCCAGTTGTCTCAGCTGGGATCCTGAAGAAGCAGGCTCTAGTGCCGGCGAAGGAATGCGCTTGCCAGGGAGAGCAAACGCAGCCTGCAAAGAGCACAGGTTTCCTTCCCGTGTCCTTCAGATAGGCTGTCATCAGAAGGTGTGGCCCAGATTAAAGGGGGGGGGGGGGAATCCTGTCACCGCAACAGATCTGGACCAAAAGTGGGTCTTCCCAAATAAACACCATATGTCAAGTGGCAGAGGTAGGGGGTTGTCATGGAGGTGAATGAGGAAAGAAAGCAGAAACACGTCAAATGGGGTGGGGGGGAGGGGTCTCTGGGGGTGGGGTAAGAGAGGAGGCAGGAAGATGGAGGCAGAGGGCAGCAGGGGAACAGGGTTGGGGAAGGAAATAGTTACACTAAGGTAAGGGGCAGGACATGGAGGCGGGTGGGGCTCCTAACAGAGGTGAGGCTGAGGTGGACTTCCTCATGGCAGAGCAGCAGGCAGTGAGGTGTCAGTGGCACCTGGGGGTATCTGCCAGGGTGAGGCTAGGCTGGGTTCAGAAGTCCCAGCATGACCAGGTGACAGAGACCGTGGCAGGCAGATGTGGTGATGTGAACATCATCCACTGAGGGGCCCGAGTCTGAGGTTCTGAAGGTGAATTGCAAGGCAGGGTATAAGTCTGTGGGGACTCTTTTCTAAAATAAAAAAGAGAAAAATAATAAAAATGTAAAAGTGGGTCATCCTACTTCAATTATTTTAACTAAAAAGAAAAACAAAACAAAAAAATAACCTGCCAGGCAGTGGTGGCACACACCTTTAATTCCAGCACTGAGGAGGCATTCAAGCTTTAGTTAATTCCAAATGTAATCAAGTTGACACCCTAGAGTAGCCATCACAGTGAGAAAGACTGCATTGTGAGGCCTGGAAAGAGTCTCTTTTCTCCTGGTCAAACAGCCTTCACCCCACCCTGCCCCAGAGCGCCTCTGATCAGGGACTCCTGGGCTGGAGAGAAGGATTTTTCTGCAGAAATCTTCAGGTCAGTTATGAACAGTCAGTAGTCACAGTGACTACTGTGAGCAGGAGCACAAGCCTGGGCTCTGTCAGTATGAATTTGTCACCCTCCCTGAAACAGGACTGGATGGTCCCTGAGTGGGAGGCTCATGAGCAAGAGAAGCCAGCAAGCCTTAGGAACAGCATGTGGACCACAAATCTCACCAGCACATCACATGGCATGGGCCCATGGGAAAGTCCATCCCTTCTCAGATTCTTGCGTCTCCAGTGGATGCTGGCATTTGTTGAGGACAAAGGTCACCACCTAACACTGCCTTGGGAGACCCACCCTTGTGTCTTAGACAGAATGGCTGCCTTCAGACACCCCGATTGGCTGGCTTCAGTTGTAGCTGAGTTCTGACGACACTGTGCCTGACGCCCACTGTGCTCTCAGCAGGGTTGGTGGGGACCACACAGGTAATGTCAAAGACGCGGGCTTCAGAAGGAGTAGAACGCGTGTGCGTGAGTGCTATGCTTGGTAGCTGTTGACAACAGTCTCCAGAGTGGCCCTGCCAATGTTTGAGCCGGATGGATCTTCGCTGACCTCTGAGTTAGGGGGTCTTTAGCTAGCATCCCAGAGTCTACCCATTAAACCAGAGTGAGCTATGACAAAAGTATCCACAGCCATTAAAATGTGGGGGGCAGGGGAGCGGGGAGGTGGGGGGGGGAAATGTCACCCCAGCTGACATTGGCTAGACTACACTGTCTGCAGTGACCCACGGCCTCGGCCTCCTCCCAGGGCCTCAGAGCCTGCCCTCTGAGACTTCTGCATTCTCTTTCTCAGAAAGTTATACTACTAAAACCTGTGCCCTCAGGACCTGCTTCTCTGTTCTTTCAAAATACGAGTGAATTCAAATTCAATTATTAATGGGGAGGAAAAAAAGAACACAGCTGCTTACCTCCACACTCTTTCCATTGTTGCTGGAGCTCTTGGAAGCAATCGTATGACACAAATCCTGTGTCACAAAGACTCAAGGCAGCACACTGGGGGGGGGGGGGGGGGTAGGGGGGGATGACGGCATGGCCCATGCTGCTGAGCACTTCAGCCTTGGCTCACCGAGCCTGTGGGTTCCCGCTGCCAGAGGCCCAGAGCTTGCACAGGTTACCAAGCCACCCTAGAAAGGAACCCAAAAAGCCATATATGCAAATGTTGAGGATTTGGGCCAGGAATGAGGTGGTCATAATCCCAGGAAGTTGAGCAGGAGGATCATAAATTCCAGACCAACCTGGGCTACATGGTAAACCAATCCTTACCCCCCCCACACACACGTGCCCATCTGTGTATGTATCCCTCCCTTGCCCTCAAAAAAAAAAGAAAAGAAAAGAAAAATAAAGAAAGAGAGAAGCCAGGCGTGGTGGCGCACGCCTTTAATCCCAGCTCTCAGGAGGCAGAGGCAGGCGGATCACTGTGTGTTCGAGGCCAGTCTGGTCTACAAAGCGAGTCCAGGACAGCCAAGATAGCATAGAGAAAGCCTGTCTTGAAAAAACAAAAGAAAAAAAAAAGGAAGGAAGGAAGGAAGGAAGGAGGGAGAAGTGGGATGTCATGGTGCACGCCTGCAGTCCCAGCACTCAGGAAAGCAGAGTCAGGTTGATCTCTGTGAGTTCAAGGCCAGCCTGGTCTACATAGTGAGTCCAGGACACCCAAGGCTACACAGAGAGACCCTGTCTCAAAAGGGAAAAAGAAAAGAAAAGATGAGGCTTTTCGGCAGTATCCAAGTCTTGTCCTAGAACCAGTGTCCAGCGTGCCACCTCCTGCTTTGCTCAGGGGCCGCTGACTGGCACCACAAAAAAAAAAAAAAAAAAAAAAAAAAAAAAAAAAAGATGAGGCAACGAGGGGCCTAGAGCCCTTCGCCCAAGTCAGCAGCACACTCAGGAAATCCCTGGTGGCCTCCTGGTCTTCACAAAGCTGGAGCAGCCTGTGACCTGGAGGCGTTCTTCAGAAACAGTCACCAGGCGTGAGTCAGCTCAGCCTAGGAGCTCTAATGCAATGCGTATTCACAAACTACTATTTTAGCACAATGGGGCACAGCTAAGAGCTCTGAGAAACCCACCCACCTATGACATGCCAGCGAGCCGCTCAGCCCTCTCCGATGGATGTCCTGTTAGTCACAGACAGCATCTGGCCTAGCTCCACGGTCTCCCCCCGCCCCCTTCGTGTATCTCCAGACATTTTACTAAACAGACACTGAGTCAGAATAAGTCGGTTTAGCAATTAAAATCTGTGTGGGGGCTGCCTCGGGGAGCATGTGGCGGGCCTGGAAATAAATATCCCTCCAGTATGGATCGTGCAGGCACTGCAGACGCCTAAATGGAATATGCATGAAGCCGTACAGGGCCAGAGCTCTTGGTGAGATTCCTCCTTTCGCGGGGGAACGGAGAAGCTGCCATTCCCTTGCAGGTTAATTGTGTGATATAGGATGCAGCTGTCCTTAGGCATAAAGAGCAGTGCGATTCCGTCAAAGGAAACATGTTAGTTCTGAAAAATAAAAGTTCCCCCCAGGAACCTTGCTCAGGCATGTCAAACCCTCAGACAACATCCATTACACTAAACCCAGGATGTTCAAAGAAACCGCCAGATAGCCTGCACACACACACACACACACCCTGCGAAGAAGTCAGGTCCAGTTGTATTTTGAATAAACCTGGGAGGGGCCACAGAGACCACCTACTCCACCTCATCTCGGCTCCAGATGGGAGAAAAAGCTGCCAGTACCGGTGCCTCTGGCTGCAAGCCTGTTACCAAGGCCAGCCACGTGGCTCTTCAGAGTGGCTCTCCCTCATCCTTTGCAGGTGAAAAGCAGAGCCTCGTGCGTGCGGAGACTGACTGCCTTTGCCTGCTCGAGTTCCGGCTTAATGAGGCTTACCTTTCCATTTCCACAAGGACCGCCCACACCGCCCACTCTGCTCCAAAGTTCCTGGATTACAGGCTGCACCTCCACCCTGGACAGCTGGTGCAAACATCTGGCACCTGGGGACGTAGGCAGATTCGTGGGTATGCACACTCTTGCGATCACCTGCCCCGCCCCCACCCCAACTCCTGAGTCTCTCTTCCCCAAGAGCCAGCCACGGCCTCTTACCAGCAACAGAGACCTGCAGTGCCAATGACAGCATGCTTTTCTGGGCAATAGACCTCTACAAACTGCCTGCTCTGCACACTCTTGTAAAGTAAAGGTGGGGGAGTGAGGGGGAGACAGCACACAGCCAAATGTCCCTGTTGTAAGATTCTACATCAGTACCTTCTTTTTTTTTTTTTTTTTTGGTTCTTAACATTCTTAAGCCACAGACTTTTCTGAAAAGCCAAAGATTCTTTGCCCGGGCGGAAAAATGCATTTTCCCCCCTTTGGACTGATGAGGTGGCTCAGAAATTAAGAGCACTTGCTGCCCTTCCCGATGACGCAAGTTCACAACTGCCTGTGACATAAACAGGTGATAGACACACACCTATATAAATAAATAAATGGATAAATAAATGGTATTTTATGAATGAATTTTTCAGGCCAGGAAGGAGGTGGTGGTGCAAGTCTTTCATCCCAGCACTCAGGAGGCAGAGGCAGGACAATCTCTGAACGTTCCAGACTAGTCTGGCATCTCTTTCTAGTGCTTGGTAAACAGCATGACCAAAAACAGAAGAAAAGGGGTCATTTGGAAACACACGCTGATCATAGTCCACCATTTAAGGAGGCCAAAGCAAGAACCCAGTGGGGCAGGAACCTGGAGCTAGGAGTGCAAGCAGAGGCCATGGAGGAGCACTGCTCACTGGCCGGCTCCCCAGGCTCATGTGCTTCCTTTCTTATACTGCCCAGGAACACCTATCCAGGGCTGGCACTGCCCACAGCGGCTGGCACTGCCCACAGCGGGCTGGACTCACCTACATCAACCATTAACCAAGAAAATTGCCTATAGGTCAATCTGACGGAGACGGGTTTTCTCAGTTGAAGTTCTCTTTCCAGAGGACCCTAGTCCATCAAGTTGACAAAAAAATAACTAGCCAGCACATCTAGTCCATATACCCTAATACACACACACACACACACACACACACACACACACACACACGCACGCACGCACGCACGCACGCACACACACACACACACACACACACGCATGGGCACAGGTGCATGCACACATAAGCACACATACACACAAAAGCACACATGAACAGATGCAAACACTTGCATGCACAAACACACAGGTCTTCACCAGCACATGCACACATGTACAGACACATGTGCATGAGCAAACAAGCATGCAGGGAACACTTATGTGCATGCTCACACTCGTAAACCCACATGCTCATGCAAGCACGCTCACACATACAGGCACACACATCCATACAACACGTATGCGCATGTGCGCACACTCTCACATACACGCACCTAGCAACCTAATCCTAGAAGCTCTTCTCAGCCACTGGAATCAGTAGAATAAAGGACACAGATATAAGTGAGTGCTGGGCTTCAGACCTGGGACAAAAGCGGCTGACGTGCATATTTCATATACCAAAGCAGACCTGGCCTCCAGGTTCTCCCAGCATCCCTCAGTACCTGTTATAGGGCATGGCTGGCCCACCTCGCCCTCTACGTTGAACTTTCCAGCCCAGGGGCGGGGCTTCCCTATATAATACAGACATTTTGGTTCCCTCCCTCTCTCTCTGTATTGGTTCTCTCCTTTCTCGCTTTCTCTGCCCCCTTTTCTGACTCCCTCCCCATGGCCTTGTTCCTTGGGACCAGTGGACCTGCGCAAGAGCTGCATCCAATAAACCTGTCTTTATGCTTTAATCTGACTTGAATTGGATCATTTTGTCAGCGGAGAAACCCTATTAATAAATCCGCGTACAGTACAGCCACCTGATCTTTGTCAAAGAGGCCAAGAGTACACATTGGAGAAAAGGCGGTATGTTTAGCAAATGGGGCTGGAAAACTTGGCTCTCAACACACAGAAGAATGAAACTTGATCCTTGTTTCTGAGCCTGCACCTTTGCGCTTTCCATCCATTTTAAGTGGCTCAAAGGTCTCAATTTTAGACTTGAAACACTGGAACTTCTAGAAGAAAGGACAGGGAGGAGACATCTGCACGTTCGGGTGGGGACTCTCTGAACAGGACATGATCACACAGAAAACGGTTCCAGCAGAACAGTGTGGGACCTCATGAAATTTAAGTTTGTCTGTTCTAAAGGAAAATTCTGATGGACTAAAGAGGCAAGCTGCAAAGCTGAAAAACAATTATTGCCAACTATACAGCCGAGGAGAGGGAGGAGACAGTCAGTGTCTCAAATATACAAAGAACAAACAAATACACCCCCCCCCAACAGGGAAAAGAGCAGTTAAAAAGTGGGCGACGCAGCCGAATAGAGAGTTTTCATTAGGAATACAAATGGCTGAGAAATGTTTAAGGGCTCCCGGTCCTCAGCCATGAGGGAAAAGCAAATACAAATAAAACCGACTTGGAGATCTTATCTCACTCCAGTCAGAGTAGCTAAGATTAAGAAAGTAAATAACAAGTCCAACAAGGAAATAAGCAATCCTCACACTGTGGGGGGTAGTGCAAAGTGGTGCAACCACTGTGGAAGTCACTGTGGAGGTCCCTGGAGAGGCTAGAAATAGATGTCCCATGTGACCCAGCCGTACCACTCCTGGGCACCTGCCTAGCGGACGCCATCCTTATGAGCGAAGCGTGCTCACCCGTATCCACTCGCGTTCTGTTCACAACGACTAGACCATGCAAGCGCCTTCTATGTTCAACACCTGGCAAATGGATAATCAACGCGCTCTCATACGCAATGTAACTTTATTCAGATGTAAGGAAAATGAAATTTGCAGGCAAGTGTATTAAACTGGAGGGGGAAAAAAAATTATACTGAGTGAGGTAACCCAGACCCAGAAAGACACATGTCAAGTTTTCACTTACATGTCATCCTACGGTCAAATGTTTAGATGTGTGGGTCTAACTTGGAGTACACATAGGATCTTGGGGACTAGAACGGGACCGCTGGGGATGGGGGGAAGGAAAGGTTTGAAGGGAGGTGGGACAGCAGAGCATCCGTGACGTGAAAAGGGAAGAGGAAGCATGACAGATAATTAACAGTGGTGATATCTGAAGAAACCATATGGAGACCTACTGTTTTCTAACCCCCCCCTCTCTCTCTGTGTGTGTGTGTGTGTGTGTCTGTGTCTGTCTGTCTGTCTGTCTGTGTCTGTCTGTCTGTGTCTATGAGTTAGTTTAGATACAGCTACCCTACACATCTAATAGTATTCCTCCCAGAAGCCCATGCCAGGTGTGGGATACCTCTCCTCAAGTTGTTGGGCCCGGGTGTCCCATCCCCCCCCCCCTACACACACACAAAATACTATTGCTGTTGGTTGCCTCCTAGAACCTGATGGTAAGATTCCATTGCTGAGGACTCCACACACTTTGGACACAGGACTTAAAGAAATGAAGCTTATATCGACAGGGAAGCTCCCGCCCTGCGTGCTAGCTCCCATAGTACTGGAAGCTGCTATGTAGAGTCCTGAGGAAGAAAAGTCCTCAAGTTTCACACAGCCAAGAACCCTGAGAGCTACAATAACAACCAGCCTGGCATGATATGCCAGGAGTAATGGCATCATGGATGTTATAGGGGTAGGTATCTGATTTCTGATCGGATTTAAGGCCCATTCCATAGGATAAAACACATACCTAGTACTGTATCTATGACCAAGAACCAGAGCTGGGGAGCCCATAGACTCCAGGGTTAATCTACTACTATTATCTTGCATAGTGTCCAGGTGCCCCCCCTCTCCCGAAAGGCTTGCATCAACTCTCAGTCTTCACCAGGGAAGCTTTTGTGTGCGGTGAATGGATAGGAAGGCAAAGCCTCACAACTGGTCAAAGGGCGAACAGTAAGAAGTGTTCGCCTTACATAGGGCACCTGGATCACACACCAAACCCCCAAGGCTCAGGGAACATCATAGAAGAGGTGGCAGAACGACCGGGAAGGGCCAGGCCAAAGAAGTGTCTCCTAGACATAACAGAACCAATGTACCCACAGACTCACAGACGCTGCGGTTGCCTGCATGAGACCTGCCCAGGAACAAGCCAGCCAGCATTCCAACACGGAGGGGTTGACGCCTAGTAGGGGAGAGAGTAAGTTTTCTCTGGGGGCGTGGCCTATTGTGGATTGTCCTCACACCCATGCATATAAGGGCAGCACAAATTGGATTTTTTTGCAGTATTAAAAACAGAAAAGTAGGCTGGAGAGATGGCTCAGAGGTTAAGAGCACTAGCTGTTCTTTCAAAGGTCCTGAATTTAATTCCTAGCAACCACATGGTGGCTCACGACCATCTATAATGAGGCCTGGTGCCCTCTTCTGGTGTGCAAGCATACATGCAGACAGAACATTATATACATAATAAATAAATAAATAAATAAATAAATAAATAAATAAGATACATTTGCTTACTAAGCTGAGTGTGGTGGCGCACGCCTTTAATCCCCAGCACTCGAGAGGCAGAGGCAGGTGGATCACTGTGAGTCCAAGGCCAGCCTGGTCTACAAATCGAGTCTAAGACAGCCAAGACTACACAGAGAAAGCCTGTCTTGAAAAACCAAAAAAAAAGACATGAAATTGGGAGGGAAGACGAGGAAGGATGTGGGTACAAGAGGAATTATGGGAAGGACTGTGTAGTGAATATCATAAAAATATAAAAATATATTCTATTGCATGTATGGAATTCTCAAAGGATAAAAATATTACAATTTTTAAAAAAAATAAAAATACTGACTTACTGAGCTCCCTTGTTCCATTTCTGTCTCGTTCTGAAATCGATTCTGTTTGTGCTCCCATAGTGAGCTCACAGTAGTATTTTTCCCATTTAATGTTGATAATTGCAACACCACTTTGCACAGGGGTCCCCCCACACTCACCCTGGCTTCACACAGCAAGAGCTCCTGCTATTTCAAGGCTGCCTGGATAAAGAACCCCCCCACAGTGACCCTGCTGGGCCAAGTACCAAGGCTGCAAGAAGTGCCAGGCACGGTGGCAGGATGATCACAGCAAGAACGTCACACCAGCTGCGGTCACATACCCAGTCCTCATGGCAAAAGAAGGAAAAAGAGAAGTGGAAAGGAAGAGAATGGACAGGAGGGGAGAGGAGGGCAGAGGAGGGGAGGGGAGGGGAAGGGAGGGGAGGGGAGGGGAGGGGAGGGGAAGGGAAAGAAGGGGAGGGGAGGGGAGGGGAAGGGAGGGCAGAGGAGGGGAGGGGAGGGGAAGGGAGGGGAGGGGAGGGGAGGGGAGGGGAGGGGAAGGGAGGGGAAGGGAGGGGAAGGGAGGGGAAGGGAGGGGAGGGGAGGGGAGGATATGATTTCAGGGTGGCCCTCTGAGAGACCACTAGCAGTCTTTTCCAGTCCAAACTTAGGGCCTCGGCTGTACAGAGCCAGGCTATTGCTGCAGGAAGAGATGAGAAAGCCAGGACACAGAGGACCATTATTTCCTCCTCTTCTATTCACCATAGTCAAGCTCTGCAACTGACCAAATGTCAAGGAGCAGAGCAAAGCCTGCGACATGGAGCCCAACATTGCTCTTCCGGAGTTCCGCTGGGGGAGGGGTACAGGGACCCTGGCATCCTGGTCTAGGAGTGAGGCCTGAGGTGTTACCGAGAGACGTGCCAGGGGCAGGTCCCAAAAGCAACGTACCAGAGGTGGCCAGAAAGAGGCAGGAGGCTGGTCAGCAGCACGTGGGAGGACATGCTCACCCAACCCTTAGGACCTTCAGACACAACAACAACTTCCAGATGCGCACATTAGTGAAAGGAGCTTCAGGCTGCCAGCCCTCCCGGGACCTCCTGTAGTATATAGCCTGGCCAGCATCCCACCTGCCCTGGGAAGGACCCACAGCTACACAGGGCCAACACAGGCAGAAACCAAGACAGAAGGCATCAGGCAACCCTGGGGGCCTGGGGGCCCGTTCCAAGACACTCCACACTATCCAAAAGCCAGTTTCCCAGGAGAAGAGTGTTACTGACTACAGCCCTCAGCATTTCTTCCTCCCAGGGGAGGAGTGAACTACAGCCCCAATTGTCGGATAATCTGAGCCCCCCCTTCAAGGTCATCCTGAGACCCACCCACCAAGACCCCAGAACTCAGACTCGCTTGAGCTATGAGCTCCGGGGCCTTGAATGAGGATCCAGGAAAGCCTAACCCAGAAGCCTCGAGCCTACACGGAAGCACCGGTCACACTGTGTTGACAGCCCTGAGCAACTCTGGCCTCTTGTCCCCACGTTCTCATAGCTGTGTTTCTGCAGCTGCTGGGGTTAACTTGTGTTGCTTATGTTTAAGTGATGACTGCTAATATCTAGAAAATGCTCTTTAATTTGACCCGGTAGACAGGACCAGAGGAAGCTTAACAGCTAGGAAATTATATGTAAGCATGTCCCCCCCCCCTTATCTGCTGAAGTTTAGGGGTTTCTTTGCTCACCGTTGGAGTCAACACATATCTATTAAGTAATTAAGTACTTCTGTTCCTTATATCATACTAGGTATGGTAGATAAACATATGAAGAGCATCTTAGTGCACACTACCTGAGTAGAGGCTTCTGGTCTAAGGAAGGAGCTGATACATAAACAGAGATTGCACTGATACAACCGGGGAGACAAGCTTGGGCGGAGGGGTGATGAGTTTGAGACTGGCTTGGGCTATATAGAGTGACCTTGTCTATGACCCTTAAAAAAAAAAAAGAGTGAAGGAAAAGAAACAATAATGAGGACGGTAATGGGGTCTGTCCAAAGTACCGGTAGTTCAGAGAGCTTCAAAAGATGTCACCAGAGATGTGAGTAAGGCCTGAGTCACAGGAAGGTACTGCAGCTGGGTGGGAGCTGGGGTGGTAACTGCTGAGCTCACCAGCTTTCAGACCCACACTTTCCACATCTCTAAATCAGTATGTGTCACACAGTTGTTGCCAGATAGGTGGGTAATCACAGCTAGTCACTGCTGCCTGACATCACCAGGAGGGTGTCAGCATCCAGGCATGCAGGTGGGTGTCAAGAGGATGGGAGGAAAAAAATGCCAAAAAAACAACAGTGCAACCCTTTATGTGTGAAGCCGGGGAAGACAGCTCAGTTAGGCGAAGCAAGTATGAGGACCAGAGTTTCGGGCCCCAGAACACACATAAAAGTCCGGTGGGCATGGTGGCCCACCTCGAGTCCCAGCATACAAGGACTCCCCAAAGCAGGCTAGCTACCCAGATTATTAGAAATGGGGGGGGGGGGGGACTCTGGCTTTCAGCAAGAGACCCTGCTTCAACAGAAAATGTAGAGGTGATTGAAGAAGGCACCTGCATCAGCTGTGGGCTTCCACATATATATGTGCACACATGCACCCTCAACACATTCAAACACACACACACACACACACACACACACGCACACGCACACGCACACGCACATGCATGCGCATGTGCTAGCTTACAATAAAAAAAGAAGAATACTACATCACAGATACACCTGTTGGCAGAAAGAATGAGGCTGTGGAAACCAGACATAAAAGTGGTATCAGACAGGCATGGTGATACACGCCTACAATCCCAGTGGCAAGGAGAGGAGGAGCTTGTCTCAAACAAAACAAAATAAAAGATAAGGGTGTTCTGCAGTGTGGTGCTTTGAATGAGAATGTCCCCCACAGTCTCAGATGTTTGAATATTTGATCCCCAGTTGGTGGCACTGTTTGGGAAGATTAGGAGGCGTGGCTTTGCTACAGGAAGTATATCACTAGGGGTAGGCTTTGAGGTTTCAAAGCCACACACTGTTTCCAGTTCACTCTTTGCTTCCTGATGGGTTTAAGAACTGAGCTCTCTGATTGTGACTGAGGGGGACCTCCTCCCCCTGTATCGAGTCTCTTTTTGGTAGCCTGCTATCCTTCCTCTGAGTGCTGCCAGGCCTCCCAATCCAGGGGACATGGTCAAATATGGGGCATCAGAGTTTGTGTGAAAGTCAGACCCCACTCTCCACTCAACTGTGAAGAATGTCCTGTCCATTGGGAGGAATGGAAGGATACAAGGGATGGGATAACAATTGAGATGTAGTATGAATAAATTAATAAAATATATTTTAAAAAAATAAAAGAACTGAGTTCTCAGCTTCCAGCTCCTGCAATAACACCTGTCTGCTGTCATAATCATCCCAGCAACAGAAAAGTAATTAATACATTCAGTTAGTGGTGGCACTGTACAATATTTACGTAAACTAAAAACCCAGAGCTATACACTATGAAAGGGCCTATCTTATCCAAATGATTAGAAAAAAGTTCCAGAAATGAGTAGTGCCAAGGGTTGCACAGAAATACACATATCTCTGATACGTATTCTTTTAAAAGGTTAAAATTAGAGTCAGGTATTCTTCATTGTATATAAGTCTCACGATAAAAACGCAAAAGAGAAATGCCACCAAAAGGCTCCCCCCCCCCCCGCCCCCGCCCCCGTTTACTCACAAAGCCATGTGATGACTCAACGTCCGTTGCAAGACTACTGTGGAAGTGACATGTGTTTCTAAGGAGCCTCGTGTGTGACCCCATAGGTGGCCTGAAGTTAAAGTGAGTCAGGTTCAACTTCCCAAGAATGGCAGCAAGAGAGATAAAGACAGACATTTGCTAAGTACAAAACCCTGAAGTTCTGGCTTGGCCACCATTGCACAGACCAAACAAGCCCCTGCCTTGATGGAAGACCCTTCAGTAGATGTTAAAGATAAAATATCTGGGCCTCAGAAGACGCCTATCTCATCCCACATGGCCACAAATCGTTGGCTCGGTGATTAGGACCACTGCCTGGTCTCCCAGAGGATTCACAAGTTGGCTTTACTGCCATCCGTAACTGCAGTCCTAGAGGTTATGGTGCCCTTTCCTGGCCTCCTCGGGTACCAGACATGCACTTGGTTCACAGACATACATGTAAACAAAACACCCATACACAGAAGACAATTTTTTAAAAAGATTAAAAGCCTGAAGCAGGTACAAGAACAACAGCAACAAAGCACAAGCTGCCCTAGCCTGGGACCCCTACCTCCTATCTGGAAGACAAATGCCTCCCGTGGCTCCATCTCAAGAGTCCATATGCACAGCCCACCTAGGAGCAATTCTTAGGTCTAAGCAGAAATGGTTTGCTTTGTGGAGTCAGTGTGGAATGCAGCCCCATCTGGCCTAGGACCCAATATGTAGATGAAGATGACCTGGAACGCCTGATCTTCTTAGCTCTGCTTCCCAAGTGCTGGGATCACAGGCATCGCAAGACACGGCCCCAAGTAGATCTCTGCCGTCTACTAATCAACATTACAATAACCGTTCTTTCTATGCAGCTGGCAAAACCACCTTCAGTGACGCAAGTCCACGTGAGAATGAACGCACAACACTCAAGTAGAACAAACCGCTTGTTTCCTGAAGTGTGGAGATGAAAACTAATTTGGGGCAGACGGGGTGGGGGTGGGGTGAGGTCTTGTTATGTAGCTCAGGCTATCCTGGAACTCGAGATCTTCCTGCCTCAGTTTGCCAAGTGCTGGGACGATCAGTGTGTCCTCCCACACCTGGCTAACGATGAGAACTTTTTTCACTGGTGCTGAGATGGAACCTAGCGTGTTAGCACTCTACTACTGCCCTATGACCTCAGCCAATGGTTACTTTTTAAACAAGTATGCTAATTAGGGTCAGAGTTCTCTGTGCAAAGTCATCTTTGGAAATGGGTCAGAATGCGGCAGACACTTCGTTTATTTTGGACCCCGAATTCTACAATCACACAAGGCATGATGGATCCAGGCAAGCCATCAGTCACTCACAGTCTAGGAAGAAAGAACTTAAGCTTCTTGCTACCATCCGCCAAGCACAGCACTGTGGGCTCTGGTGAAATTTATGTAGGTTTGTTCAGTTCGGCCAAGTTGCAGTTTGAGGACAATGTTTTCATGACCACATCTTGCCTTTTAGTCATTCATCCCTAAAAATTATCCTAAAGTAAAAACATTCACACTTCCAGATGAGCCCCATCTTTATTCAGGAACCAAAAATAGCCGTCAAATACATGCAGGCTACCTCCCAAAGTTGGGCTCCAAGCAGGCACAGTGCACATCCCACCTTTAGAAGGAAGAGGCTCCTGTCATTTTCCAAGCAAGCACCACCAACTGCAGAAGATGTGAGGACACAGGGGCTGGCAAGGTGTGGGGGAGACAAGGTGTATTAATTAGTTAAGAGCTTAACCAATATTTTTCAATGTTTCAAGAACAGTTCCCATAAAGAAAACCTTGTATGTTACAAGTATCCTACAAACACATGTCCCTCCAGACATGGTGGTTACACTTACCACACCAGGACTTGGGAAACCAAGACAGAAGAATCACCACTAGCTCATGACTATCCCATACTACACAGTGAGTTCCGGGCCAGCCTGAGCTACAGTGGGAGACTCTCCTGTCTAAAAAAAAAAAAAAAAAAAAAAAAATCTGTTATAAAACTACAATGCCATTACTCCACCTAACATTTAACCCTGATTCCATAATGATAGCATTTTTAATGATAACAGTTTCTCCCTCTGGGTTGTTTGAAACCCACTAAACTTCACATGGCCTGTAGACTTACAGAGCAGCTGGGATTTACTGAAGGGCAGCTCTCCTCCCCTGGAGATGTTTAAAAGCCTGAGGGAAGCCCATCCCAGCCGCAAGAGGGTTCACAGGAAATCACTGGGCCCAGGGCACTTTTACAGGAGCCTGACCAACACACCCTGCTCTTTTTTCTTCCTTGGTCTCCCCACCTCACAGACGCCCGCCCTCCCCCTGCCCCCTGGGTGGCACTGGGAACGTACCAACCAGCTCGCCCCACCCTTCAAGGGACCTAGGAACAGTTCCAGGCGCCAGCAAGCCTCTCTCGGTGTGTGCCTTGGCCTGTCTGTGCAGAGCTGGTGGGGTCTACAGAGCTGGGTGCACAGTGGCCCGACCACATCACAGACCCAGGCCTGGGTGCAGGCTGTGGCAGGCTGTGGCAGGCTGCCCACCCTTCCTTTTACCTATACTGGCCCCAGCAAAGTGGTTACAAGTTGGTCCAGAAACTGCCAACAGGCTGGAGCCGAGAAACATAAAAGTGTGTGAGTCAGACGCTGCTTTGATTCCCCCCGCCTTATAAACCTGGCCTTTGAATCTAGCATCGAGATCCAAAGAGGAGAGAAAGTCGAAGCCAGCACTACCAAAAACTGATTAGGGGAGTCGCTGACAGAAGCCCATGGCCAACCCCACACTCACCCCAGGTCCTCTAGAAAGGGCAGTGGGGCGTGGGGGGGGGGGGGCGCGGAGGGCAAGAGACAGGGGAGGGACTTCCGGCTAGCAGCACCTTTATCCCAGGAAGACGCCCTTTGCCTCCGCTCTTGACCATTTCTTCTTTAAAAGGCTTAAAGCCGGCACTGACCGGGCTTTCCAGAGGCCAGGAGTTCTTCAATCTGAAAGCTGAGGGCAGGGAGGTTGGATGGACTCCATGTGTGAGGAGAAAGCATAGAAAAGCTCGGGAGAAACCCCCAAGGACTCTTGGTTCTGTTTAGGAAGCAGACGCCATAACAAGAGGCATCACCCCTAAGAGCCCAAACTACTGCTGTGCTGAGCTGCCCAGGAGAATGAGGACAAAGGAGAGGAAAACATTTCCAAAGGTGGCAGCTGAGAGGGGAAGCAGCTGCACGGGAGAGACTGCAACATTTTCTTACGGAACCGCATCCCCTGCTGTTATTTCCAGGATAACTTCAAGGCTGTTCGTTTCTTTGCAAGTGTTCTGTCTTTTGCAGGGCGACTGGAAGGTGAGAGGCTTGCCTATCTTATTTGTCATTCTGCCCTTATTTCTGAGGGCAACGCCAACAACCTTCAAGGAGTGCTCACAATTTGGTCCGTGAGTGACGGAACACAATGTCTCAGTCTGCTCCAGCTGCGTAACAAAGTATCCTATGCTGAGAGGCTAAGAATTCTTCAGGTAAGAGCTGGGGAGGAGTGACAGTCCACACCACGTGGCTTTTCCTCAACTATAGCAAGTCTGGTTCGGTTCCCCTGACTTAACAGAAGGGGAAAGCTGATTGTCGTTTGATCTCAAGTGGCTCTGAGAGGCTCATGCAGCAAAAGGTAATGCTCCCAGGATGCTCTTAAGAGAGGGAGTCTTAGGCCAGGCGTCGTGGCGCATGCCTTTAATCCCAGCACTCAGGAGGTAGAAGCAGGTGGATCACTGTGAGGTCAAGGCCAACTTGGTCTACAAAGTGAGTCCAGAACAGCCAAGGCTACACAGAGAAACCATGTCTCAAAAAGGGGAGAGAGAGAGAGAGAGAGAGAGAGAGAGAGAGAGAGAGAGAGAGTCTTTGGAAGTAGCGGGAGAGTTGGGGGTCATTGGAGGTGTGGCCTTGACGGGGGCTGTGGGACTCCTGTGCTCCTCTCCCTTTGATGTCTCCGACATTCCATGATTGGTTCACTCTGCCAGGGCTCCCGCCACAATGTGCTGCCTTCCCAACAGCCTAAAAGTTCCAGGGCCAGAGAGTGATAGACCAGCGCCGCCTCCAAGATGCCCAAGCAAATCTCTTTACAGGTTAAGGATGTGTTTCTGAGGCAGGAAGTTGGCTAACAAGAGGTCAAAACCATCTGTTACTCTACAACGTGACGGGTAGGGCTCAGAATCAGGACACTCAAAGCTGCATTTTCTACCACTTCTTTCCCAGGGTTCAAAGTGCAGCCCTGGGCACCGGAGCTTCTGCTTGTCCTGGCTTGATTCTAAAATCAGTGAGAACTTTCTTAGGGCGCTTCTCCTCCCATTCCCCCCCCCCAATATGTCTGCTGTGCTGGGGTTTTGCTATGTAGCCCAAGATGGTTTTATTTAAACTCTGATTGGCCTGCCTTAGCTTCCTGAGGTCAAAATCTGTAGTTGTATTCCTCCATACTCAACCGCACCCTCCCTTTTTGACTTTTTTTTTTAAGACAGGGTTTCTCTGTGTAGCCCTGGATGTCCTGTAACTTGCTTTGTAGACCAGGCTGGCTTCAAACTCAGAGATCTGCCTACCTCTGCCTCCCAAGTGCTGGGACTAAAAGTGTGTGCCATAATGCCCAGCTGTTGTTGTTGGGGTTTTTTTTGTTCTGTTTTGTTTTGTTTTTGAGAGTGTAATATAATTTTATCATTTCTCTTCATTTCTTTTCCTCCCTCCAAACCCCCTCCTTGCTTTCTTTTTCATTAATTGTCATATGTATATATGTATATACCTATATATTTCTAAAGATAACCTGGTTAGTCTATATAATGTTACTTGTATGTACACTTTTTCAGGGCTGACCACTTGGTACTGGATAACCAAGTGGTGCGCTCTTCCCTGGGGAAGGCTGTTTCTCCCACTCCCAGCATTCCTTAGTTGCTTTGCCCTTTCCTTTTAAATACACCTCAAACTGAGCCTCAGCCTGTTTAGAAGGGATTCACAGTTGTCTTTATCATCCATGAAATACTTCCCACCCACAGAGATGAGCCCTAAGCACCTAGGGATGCTGTAGGTACTGCTCCAGCAGTTGGTTGGTGCCAACCTTTTGCATTTAGAATGTCAAGCTGGCTGTTTAAAGAGATTAATTAAATAAGTATTTAATTCTAGGAGATTGAGAGACAAAATGACTCAAATAGGGTCAAAGGAACTCGGCCAGATCGCTCCATGCTGATACTCGTCACAGGCATTGCTTCTAGAGGAGCTGCCTGGTTATGTTGAAAGCGAACATGAAAGGAAAGGAGCACAAGTTCCAGAGACAGCCAGAGATCTCAGAGTGCTCCCAGAGACAGCCAAAGATCTCAGAGTGCTCCCAGAGACAGCCAGAGATCTCAGAGTGATCTAAGAAACAGCCAGAGATCCAGAGTGCTCCAAGACAGAACTACAGACCCCAGAGTGCTCCAAGAGACAGCCAGAGACCCAGAGTGCTCCAAGAGACAGCCAGAGACCCACAGTGCTCTGAGAGAGAGAGCCACAGACCCCAGAGTGCTCCAAGAGACAGCCAGAGACCCAGAGTGCTCCAAGAGACAGCCAGAGACCCCAGAGTGCTCCAAGAGACAACCAGAGACCCCAGAGTGCTCCAGGAGAGAGCCAGAGACCCAGAGTGCTCCAAGAGACAGCCAGGGACCCCAGAGTGCTCCAGGAGAGAGCCAGAGACCCACAGTGCTCCAAGAGACAGCTGGAGACCTCAGATTGCTTCAGGAGATAGCCAGAGACACCAGAGTGCTCCAGGCACTCAAGTTTGTATGTAAGAGCGGAAGCATTTGAGGTACCTGGGAACATACACCTTGCTAGGCTCACTCCCTGCCTCCCACTCAGCTGTGGCTCCTTGACTTGGTCCCACCTCCTCTCCTGTAAGCATACAGGTGCTGATGGAGCATTAAGATCCCAAGTCTCCAACATTACAGGACATTATATAGGCTCAAGATAAGATACACCACTCCTCCCTTGAAGTGACCAAACATCTGGTAAGCTAGCAGGCACAAGCGTAAGCACAAGTATACACACACGCACATTTTGCTCCCCTCATTCCAATACCGATCCCCACCCCAAAAGCTCCCCAAACTCAGTCTAGAAAAGTGGTGGCTGTGATGTTACTTCCAAAGAGTGGCTCCCTGAGTGTTTAGAGACACCCCCAAGCATCAAGCATCTTACCCTGCTCTGGCACACCCCATTCTAGATACGATGAAGAAAGGCATCCTATGCTTATGACTCAAGACTGAGCTGGTACTTTACCAACATCACCTAATTTTTACCCTCTCTTAGTAGATGATTAATCATAGCTAAAGAAAGTACTACTTGGTTAATGCAGTCAAGAGTCTCCCTGGTGCTTGCTTATGTTGCACCAAGACAGTCTGATAGACTCAAGCTAAAAGTACAGAGCTTTCCAGTGCCCAAAATAAAACCTCTAGAGGACCACATCTGTAATCATAGAACTGGGCTGAGGGATAGCTCAGTAGTAAAATGCTTGGTAGGCATGTGCAGAACACTCTGGGTTTGATAGATAGATGACAGACAGACAGACAGAAGATAGACAGACAATTGGTTGTAATCCCAGCACTCAAACAGCTGAGGTAGGAAGATCATGAGTTTGGTTTTGGTTTTTTGAGACATGGTTTCTCTATGTTATCTTGGCTGTCCTAGACTCTAGACCAGGCTAGCCTCAAAGAAAAAGGGAGAAGAGGAGGAGGAGGAAGAAGAGGAGGAAGAGGAGGAGGAAGAAGAAAGGAAAAGGCAATAGCTAGTGCTAGTGGCCTACAATTCAATGCAACTTGAGGAGCATGTTCAGAGTCCAGACTATCTTAGGTCCCGTACCCTGACTAGGTACCACGAGGGAATGAAGAAACATACACATACAGCAAAGCTCGAGTCAGGTAGGCTGTACTTGCTCTGATGGAACCAAATCCACTGCGTAACAACCCAGAACCTCAGCAGGTCTGATGTCCAGCGCTGTGGAAAGTTAGTGAGCCTTTGTAGGAGGTATCTGTAGGCGAGCAGCCAGCCTCAGGCAGTTCACAGCCATGGGGAGGAACTTGAAGTTCCAAGTTTTAGCGCATGCTAGTCAACTGTTTTGTTGTTGTTGTTGTTGTTGTTGTTGTTGTTGTTGTTGTTGTTATGATTGTTGTGAGGGTTTCCCTAGTTAGTTTTGTTTGGTTTGGTTTTTTGAGACAGGGTTTCTCTGTGTAGCCTTGGCTTTCCTGGACTCACTTTGTAGACTAGGCTGGCCTCGAACTCACAGAGATCCGCCTGCCTCTGGCTCCTGAGTGCTGGGGTTATAGGTGTGCACCACCACACCCAGCCGGTCGATTCTTAAATATCTGTACTTCACACTGTCAGCCTTCACACTGAGAGCAGAGGAAGGCTTTATCATCCATCTGAGCCTCACCCTGGGGGAAGGCTTTGCCAAATTTCCCTGGGTCTGAGGCTCTGGGGGTCCTTGACGTGGCTGTGCCCATGTCAACAATACACATCCACTCAGGACTCCGTCCGCTCTTTGTATGTCCATCCATGGCTGCCGTGGCTCCCCCACAGCACGTGTGCAGTGAATTTGCTCATCCAATGCTTCACTCATTAAAAATAGAAACAAGCAGAGCCAGATATGGCAGCGTACACCTATAATCCCAACATTTGAGATGCTGAGGCAGGAGGATTGCCTTGAGATGCAAGTCAACCTGGGCTGCGAAGTCAGACTTCTGTCTTAATAAATAAACTAACAAGTAAACGAATAAAAGCAGGCAGGCTGTTGGCCCAGGGAATTCCTGGCAGATCAGAGTAGGTCCATACAGGGGGTTTTCATGTAGCAAGTTGTCCCAGAAATTCAAGGAGAGGCCAGTGGGCTGGCGAGTAACTCTCTACTGAAACTCCAGGTTCGAGGCCACCCCCAGAGTGCAAAAAGAGCCCCAGTGAGTTGCTGCCTGAGCCTGAATCCTGTGGTATCATTATCTGTGTTGTTCACCCGCTGCCAGAGACTCGGACCTGCAGTTACTATATGGCTATGAGCCACCCATGTCACCAAGACCAGAAGTGCAGGAAGCTCTACGATCACATTTGCACTGTAGGAGATCCAGGTGTGAAACCTGACAGTGGCGGCAGCAGGTAGCTTGGTGCTCAGGTCACAGAAGCAAGGGTGAGCCAGTCCGTTGCAGTCTAGGACAAGCCACTCACATAGTGCTTTCTGCCCCACAGACTGCCAGGCCTTTGTCTCCAGTCCTGCAGGACCAAGACCCTCCAAAGGTATTAAAAAAAAACTGTAAGAGAACTAAGTGAACACCTCTCCCTATGCAAAGCAGAGTGACAGCAGCACCCGCCTTCACAGGCATCCATCTCTTGATGGTGGCACAGTCCAGGAGCCAGAGGTCTCTTTCCTTCTAATAGCTTGTTACCTACTCCCATCCATCTCCTCCCTGACAGTTTCACTATCTAGCCCAGGCTGGCTTTGAACTCGTGACCCTCCCTCAACTCTTTTCTGAGACAGGGTCTCATATATATCTCAGGCTGGCCTCAAACCTCAGAGCTAGGGGAGGATGACCTTGAATTTCTGGTCCTCCTGCTTCTATCTCCCCAGTACTAGGGCACCACCATGCCCAGCTTATGCACAGCTAAGAATCAAAACCAGGGCTTTGTGTATGCTAGGCAAACACTCTACCAACCCACACTCCCAACTCCAACCCCAGGCTTTTCCCCCCCATTTTCTTTTTTGTTTTGTTTGTTTGGGTTGGTTAGGTTTGGTTTTGGTTTTGGTTTTGGTTCTTTGAAACAGGGTTTCTCTGTGTAGCCTTGGCTGTCGTGGAGTCACTTTGTAGACCAGGCTGACTTCAAACTCACAGAGATCCTCCTGCCTCTACCTCCTTGAGTGCTGGGACTAAAAGCATGCACCACCACTCCCAGCTTTCTGCCATCCAAGGACACACAATTGCTACCACTCTGAAAAGACACATTTTTCAAAAAGAGGTTTTTTTAAATTTATTAATATTATATATCTGCATGTACACCTGCAAGCCAGAAGAGGCCATTAAATCACAGTATAGATGGTTGAAAGCTACCATGTAGTTGCTGGGAATTGAACTCAGGATCACTCAAAGAGCAGACAGTGCTCTTAACCACTGAGCCATCTCTCCAGGTCCCCAAAAGAGTTTCTGTACAAGGTATCTATGTGTGGAGCTGGGAGAACACATCTTCCCAAACACAAGTCTTGGGATATTTCTTGGCCAGGGTGTAGGGACAAGCAGGTTGAAGTTAACCGAGTGCTTTGGTGAGCTGAGTCTAGGGTGTTTCCCCCTCGGTTTCTCAGTTCTATGCACATACCGTATCTACCATCCTGTTGGCCAGAAGCTACTCCTAGCCACAAGGCAGGCTGGTCTTACAGGAGGTTTAGCTGGGTAGCACTGTGCTCTGATGAAAATTCTACTTCTACATTAAAAAAGAATGAACCATACCTGGTGATACGGACCTGTAATCAATAGCTACTTGAGAGGCTGAGGCAGGAGCATTGTAAATTTAAAGACTTCTGCAGTCTACAGAACAGATTCACTGCCTCCCTAGTCCACTTCACAAGGCCCTGTCTCAAAATACAAAGTAACAAGGTCAGGGGTGAGGCTCAGAGGTAGGGCACTTTCCTAGCGCATGTGACACGGTGTAAATTCAAGCCCCAATTCCATCCCCCAAAACAGAAAAGTCACAAAGGGAAAAACAGATACTGTCTGTCCAGGTGCCATTTCCCTACTTGCTCTATTTCCAGTATTGCCCAGGAATACAATTTGACTACAAGCATGTCGAATTATTGACAGTCATGACGCCAGAAGTCAACGAGCCCATTCAGAAGCCAAAGGTATTAAGTTGACCCTGGTGGTGCAAACCTGTAATTCCAGCTCCTGGGCGGGGTGGGGGTGGGGGCTGAGGCGAGAGGATCCGGGGTTCAACGCTAGCCTGGGCAACCTAAATGAGGCCACGTGACCTGCATGTACAGGACCCTGATTTCAAGCCTCTTGATACAAGAACCACAAAACAACCCCAACACTTTCACACAATCCTATTCTGGAGTTAAAGATGAGAATAGTCTCCAAGCAGTGTGCGGGAAATGGGGGTCCGGGGCAGATTTGATTGAGCAACAAACCAGTTCTCAAAAGAAGAGTAGATTGAAAAGGACTTTGTGGGCACACTGGGGGAGCTCCAGATGCACGAAGAAAAGGGCATCCTGTCCTTACGCTAGATTTCATTTTTATTACACGTTCTAGACTATAGAAATTAGCGTGTATAAAAAAGGTATGACAGTAGCAGGGAGATGGGTTGACAGAATGGAAGGGAGAGAGGGACAAGCAAGGGTAACAGAGGTGACTATGACAGGATTACATTATATAAACTAGCTACCTTTGCACACATCTTAAATCCCAGCACTCAGGACACAGAGGCAGGGGGATCTCTGTGAGTTTGAGGCCAGCCTGATCTACAGAGTGAGTTCCAGGTCAGCCAGAGCTACACAGAGAAACCCACCACCCCCAAAAGCCCTTACTGGCTATAAGCATTATACTAATAAAAACACTAAAAGAAGTGTTGAGTTTCTCTATACGTAACTAGGGTTTCATAGACTTGGCCTGTGGTTGCGTTTTAGATCTCCTATGTTTCCAGTTGCCTGCAACTCCTTGTGCATTCAAGGGTGACCTCAAATCTCTCAACTTCCCTACCACCAGCTGCTCAGGGCTGGGACTATCCAGTCAACGTGGTGCTGGCCGCAAACATGCTGAGGGCATTAGTGACCTGAGCCACAGTCCCCACTCCCAGAAGAAAACCTTCCAGACACTATTTGTTCCTGCACTGGGGTCTGTTCAGGCCCCTTAGCAGCGTGACTCCACTGCCCGCTCCCCACCCTCCCAGCATCCGTGAGGATCTCCACCCTGGTTTCCCATCCCCAAGAGGAACATCTCTGAGATCTTCAAAACTAAATGAAACTAAAACAAGATATAATTACACACAGTTGCAACAACAACCACAGGGCTGGTCGCTATAAATGGTGCAACACTTTATTGGTCAGCTTCTGATCTACCACATGAAACAGGGTTTTTTTTGTTTTTGTTTTTTGTTTTTTGTTTTTTTTTTTATTTCAAAACCCTTTCCTCACTTCCACTATGGACATAAACATTTCAACCACCATTTCTGATAGACAAGAAAGAGTCACTTCGAAGCATCAGAGTACAAGGGATACTGGTTACTATATTGCTATCTTTGAGGCATCAGAGAAGGGACTTTTTGTTTAAATGTTAGTTCCAAGCCAGGCGTGGTGGCGCACGCCTTTAATCCCAGCACTTGGGAGGCAGAGGCAGGTGGATTGCTGTGAGTTCGAGGCCAGCCTGGTCTACAAAGCGAGTCCAGGACAGCCAAGGCTACACAGAGAAACCCTGTCTTGAAAAACCAAAAAAAAAAAAAGTTAATTCCAATTCACTTCCTTGCCCAAAATAACTTAGCAATTAGCTGGACTCTCTGTGCTGCATATGTGAACATGCCAGATTTCAAAACATACAAACCAGAAGTTGCTGAAGGGACTCAGTCTGGGCAAACTAAATTCTCAAGTTGTATTCCCTTGCTCGGATTACATGCTTTCCTTTCTCACTGTAGACTCTCCCCAGCACTCAGGGAGACAGATGCAGGCAGATCGCTGTGAGTTCGAGGCCAGCCTGGTCTACAAAGGGAGTCCAGGACAGCCAAGGATACACACAGAATCCCTGTCTCAGAAAAAAAAATTATTTTTTTTCTTTTCAATGCTAAGGCTTAAACCTCACTCGTGCCAGGCAAGTGCCACCACTGAGCTATGTCCCCAGGCTCTTGACTTTTTATTTTGAAGTGGGTTCTCACTACATTGCTCAGGCTGGCCTTAAACTCACTCTGTAGACAGCCTACCTTAGCTGGCAAGCTCTAGATCAAGTGAGAAACCCTCCCTCAAGAAACAAGATGGCCCTTACCCAGATCTACCCAATGGACAGGACATTCTTCACAGCTGAGTGGAGAGTGGGGTCTAACCTTCACACGAACCCTGGTGCCCCATATTTGACCATGTCCCCTGGATGGGGAGGCCTGGTGGCACTCAGAGGAAGGATAGCAGGCTACCAAGAAGAGACTTGATACCCTATGAGCAAATACAGGGGTAAGAGGTCCCCCTCAGTCACAGTCATAGGGGAGGGGAGTAAGGGGAAAATGGGAGGGAGGGAAGAATGGGAGGATACAAGGGATGGGATAACAATTTAGATGTAATATGAATAAAGTAATAAAAGAAAGAAAGAAAGAAAGAAAGAAAGAAAGAACGAAACAAGATGGCTGACTCCTGTGGAATGAAGACCAAGGTTTTCTCCACCCTCCACATGTGCGTGCACGTGTGTGTGTGTGTGTGTGTGTGTGGCCATCAATCATGTTTAAAGTAGCTGCCTACACTGTCTGATTGCAATTGGAATAGCTTACACTCTGTTTGTGCAGTTTTTTGTTTGTTTGTTTTTGTTGCTGTTGTTTGGCAGTTTATATTTATTGTGCGTTTAAGCATAATTACATTGTTTCAAAGGCTACCTAATTACCATGGCTGTACTTTCAGTCTCACTCATACACCTGTGTGTGAGGCACAGAAGCATTTCCACTGGAATGTGCAATAATGTATTCTCTTCCTTTTCTCATAAAGGCTGTCAGAAGTTTTGCAAGCGCTTATATAAATTATTACCAATGAACCAATGTGTTATACTTTCTTAAATCAAGCTTACTCATGAATACCAGTGCTTTGTGGCATGTAAGGACAGTGGAAAATCCTATGAGATATTGATTAGTATACTTGCCGGAATTCCTAAGCACATTAAATGATCAAACTTGTTTTATTTTCATTTCATAACCATTCCCTCATAGCATGTGATAACACTGTTCTGGCACTTTGATTCTATTTTTTTTATATTTTACACACACACACACACACACATATATACATTTATTCAGATTACATCTCAATTGTTATCCCCTTACTTGTTTCCTCCCATTCCTCCCTCCCTCCCTCTTTCACCCTGTTCCCCTCCCCTAGGTCTGTGACCGAGGGGGACCTCCTCCCCCCACCAGATGGTCACAGCCTATCAAGTCTCACCTTGGTTGCCTGCCTATTCTTTCTCTGAGTGACACCCGGCCTCCCCACCAAGGGGAAGTGGTCAAATATGGGGCACCAGAGTTCCTGTCAGAGTCAGTCCCCACTCTCCACACAACTGTGGAGAATGTCCTATCCATTGGCTAGATCTGGATAGGGGTTCGATGCTTACTGCGTGTATTGTCCTTGTGCGGTTTTGATGAAAGCATAACCTCAACACCCTCTGTCTATGCTAACCCCTTGGAAAACAATTATTAGGTGTCTCGGTGGAGGCTCGCTGCCTTCTTGAACCCTTCATAAAGCTTGACTTCTAACAGATGCTTTGTAACTCTTAATGACTATAAGCCAAACGGTCAAGAATGGAGAGGAAAAGGAAAGAATGGCGAAAAAGAAAAGAAAGATGGAGAGGGAGGCTTGGCTTCAGGATTTTTAGACAACCCCCTGCACCCAGGCCCCAGATCCGCCCTCCTCTGAAGCCTGGCCATGTGTCTGCTCACAGCCAGAATTTTGTTTGGTGCTGCGTTTGTTCATTCTGAGACTTTGTGGACCTGTGAGTTCTTTAAACAGATGCAAAACTAAGGAAACTACGCTACTCTGGGAAAATCAAAGGCACTATTTAAAAAAAAAAAACAACTAGAGACTCTGTAGCATGAAGAATAACTCCCAAAGGCTTAAGCCATAGCCTCACATTAGCCGCAGCAGCCACAGGACAGCGGTCCTTCTAAGTCCCCAGGTTCCCACGCCGAGGAAGCTCCACCCTCGACCTCCCAGACCCACTCCTCCGTCGCACTGGTCAGTGTGGCTGTAGCTGCTTGTCCGTCCATCCGTCCATGGTGAGAAGAAAGGAAGAAAGCAGGAGACCTGTGAGCAGACAGAGCACAAGCAGGCAGTCTCCTGACTCTGCATTCCGTGTCTGCCTGGTCTCTTTATTTATGCATACATGGCAAGGTCACTGTTTAGCTCTGTGGTCCTAGGCAAGTTACTCACGGTTGCAAAAACCCAAAACAAGAATGGAGCGAGCAGGGGCTGGATGGATGGCTCAGAGGTTAGGAGCACTGCCTGTTCTTCCAAAGGTCCTGAGTTCAGTTCCCAGCAACCACATGGTGGCTCACAGCCATTTATAGTGAGATCTTCTGGCATGCAGGCATATATAAAAGGGAAACACTGTATATTTAAATAAATAAATCTTAAAAAAAAAAAAAAAAAGAATGGAGCGAACAAATAAACCAAAGGCTGTAAGTAGCCATCATGACCATCCCAAAAAGTTTTTGCTCTCGGGGAGGGGGGGGTGCTATTTTGAGTCAGGGTTCACTATGTAGTTCAAGCTAACCTCAAACCCCTGACCTTCCTGCTTCAGCCCCCTGAGCAGAATTATAAAATTATAGGCACCATGCCTAGCCAGCCTGAAATTTTTCCTGCCTCTTTTAATGGTTTATTAGTTACCTATCTCATCACTGTGGCGAAATACCCGGTCAAAGCAGCTTCAAAATGAAGGATTTATTTTGAATCACCATTCGAGGGTTCAGATTACAGCGGTGGGGAGCGCCCACTGGCAGTAATGTGCGACAGCTGGTCACGTGCATCTGCAACCAGGAAGCAGAGATTGATGACCACTGGTACTCTGCTCTCTTGCTCTCTCTCCTTTTCATTCAGTCCAGAACTCCAGCCAAGGGAAAGGTGCCGCCCACAGGGGAGGTATCTTCCCAAACACCCCAGCTAGATAATCCCAGACAGCCACACCCAGAGATTTGTCTCCTAGAGATTTGACTCTAGGCCTTGTCACGCTGGCAATATTAACCATCACCCATAGCATCTTCAGTGGTACCTTTTGAGAACAGATCACCAAATGAGGAACTGAAATTGCCAGTAGAAAGGGCAAGTCACAATATAAACGAAACTATTTCTCTATTCTGGTGAGGCAAGCTCAGCCCTCGTTCGCAGACCATTAGACTGGTTGCCACAAATCCCAGATCAGCCATGTCTTATCCTGGCCTCACGGTGAAATGTTCGGATGTAATCTATGACCCAACTGCCAGAACTAAGATTCAATCCTGAGACTTATTTCTGTCCTGGACTTGGAACTGACAATGACACCTAGCGTTGCTGGAGTGACCGCATGAAGACACGCTTCCTAAAGATGAAGCCGAGATTTGAAGGAGCCCCAGACCCTGACAGGTTAAGCACCTGGATACAGCCAGGCCTGAAGCAAGCCCTACTCAGGTAGTTAAGATCAAGTAGTTAAGAGACGTGCGTAAGTTCCACTGTTGGCATCGCCTAGCTTTTCCATCATTGACAGCTCCACAGATGGTTGGCTCTGGAATCTAAAGGCTGAGTTTAAAGTTTAGCTCTATCATTACTGGCTACAGAACCCTGACCCATTACTTACCAGGTTGGGACCTCAGTTTCCTCACCTGAAAATCGAGATACAATAATCCCAATGCTGACAGGCAGAGACAGGATCAGAAGTTCAAGGTCATCCTTAGCTACAAAGTGAAATCAAGGCCAGCCTGGACTATGTAAGACTATCTCCAAAAAATACACATGTGCAACACCCACCCCACGAAAAGGGGCATAATTAGCAAAGCCCTCCTGCCTCCATTTAAAAAATTATTCAGTCTAAATTTGCCCCTATAAGCCATATTTGCAAAATGTCTAGTATGGGTCCATCATAATCAGGACCTGGAGCCACATGAGCTATAAGCTACCAATTCAAAGATGACAGCCATTTGTAAAACCCAGAACTGTGCTGAAGTGGTAATTTCCCTTCCTAAATTGTGGATTCACTCAAAAAGATTCCTCTAAAAGTCAACATAACCCTACGTAACCAACACGAACTGTAACTGAGCCAGCATTTTCTAAATGACTGAATTAAAGCATTCGCACATTTTCTGGAGCAAGCCAGTTTCTGTTTGGAACTCATCTGATAAGAATCTTTAAATGGCATCTGTATTTTTGTTGAGCATTGTGTAAATAAAAATTTCAGAAAATATAGTATTTCTATCAATTATTAACTTCTGAATTCTGCCAGACATGCTAATTACCTGCTAAATATCCATTCACATGTGTGTGTGTGTGTGTGTGTGTGTGTGTGTGTGTGTGTGTGTGTGTTCCCAAGCATGTGTCCATGTGTATGAGGATGCCAGAGGTCAACTTCAGGTATTTCTCAAGAGTAGACCTACTTGCTTTTTAAGACACAGAGTCTGCCACTGAGTTAAAGGGGATCAACCCTTAGATGGGCTGGCTGGTCACTGAGCCCCAGGATTCACCTCTCTCAAATCCCCTGCATCCCCCGCACTGTGATTACCAGCATGCACCACGATGCCCAGCTTGTTACTTGGGTTCTGGGGACTGAACTCTTGTCCCCACACTTGCAGTACACACTATACTGGCTGAGGCATCTCCCAGTCCCTTGATCCTACATCTTCAAGAAGCCCAGACTTGTTTAAGGAGAGGCTGTATGTGCTTCGTTCTCCTTGGAGAGAAGTGGCCATGTGTCTGTGTTCCGTACTCTGAGAGGTAAGCGGGCATCTGAAGGAGTTTTCAAGAAACTCCCAGTCCCAGACCCGGTCTTCCATCCTTTCCAGCTGGGATTCAGACGTGTGTGTGTCTGAGCTGCTTCTTCTTCACACAGCAGAAAGACAGCAAACAGCAGTGCAGAGTGAGAGCACTGTTGACATCTGAAAGGCCTGCCCAGATGCAGGCTTCTTTCACAGGACAGGAAAACAGCCCTTATCACATGATGATGTGACCATGATGTTGGGGGCGTATGTAGCCAAAACGATTGCATCAGTGAGAAAGAAGGCACATGCTGGCATTATACAACACACCTTTTTTTTTTCTTTTTCTTTTTCTTTTTTTTATTGTGAGCCTAGCCTTTAACAGCTGAGCCATCTCTCTAGCCCCACAACTTTTTTTTTTTTTAATTCAACACTCACTGTGTATCTATTGCACATATGGGCTTTGTATGAGGAATGCTGATGAATTTCTTGTCCACGGGGCACAGAGGGAAGAAAATGTGGCTGAGCTTCGAGAACCCAGACTCAGTGGCCCGGTCAACAACAGCTTTGCACATGGAGGGGTCCCTTCTCTTCTCGGCCTCAGTTCCTCTTGTGAGACGTCATGAGGCACCGTCACTTCTAGCTCTCTCGTTGTAGAATCCCACCGGTCTCCAGGAAAACAAAACACAGGCTATGCATGGGGCTTGGGGCCGTTTCCAGCTTCCGGGACCAGTGAATATGCCTGTAAACATATAGTAGAGCGGGAAAATGCAGCCGAGGGCCAAGTGTGGGCCACCTAGTGAGTCCCAGACCAGCGCGAGATACCATGTAAGGACTTATTTCACAGGGAAAAAAATGGTAACCTAGATGTCGGCTTCCACTGCCTTCATCCCCTCGCCGTTCCCTCGCTTTCCTTCCTCAAACCCACGGAATTGCAGCGATCACCCCGCTGGCAGCTCTCTTTCTAGTACGCAGCCTTGTGGGAGAGTGGGAAGCTCCGACATGCTGGTCTACTGCCAGGGGCCCCTCGCTTTCTTAGTTCCTTTTTAATAGCTCACCTAAGATGTGCAGTAGGTCCCAGAGTGGGCCATAAGGAGGTAATGTGACAAGATTGGCAGTCTAGGACGTCCTAAAGCCTCATGGCAGGCAGTGCCACCTCCCTGGGGGAACGGCTGGTTAAGATAGGACACTGTAAGCCACGGGCAAGGTGGCACACGCCTGTAATCCCAGCCCCTCGGGAGGCAGAGACAGGCGGATAGCTGTGAGTTCGAGGCCAGCCTGGTCCACAAAGCGAGTCCAGGACAGCCAAGGCTACACAGAGAAATCCTGTCTCGAAACCACCAACTCCCCTCCCCCCCAAAAAAAAACAAGATAGGACACTATAGCTCAGCTGGTAAAAGTACCAAGCCTGATGATCTGAATATGGTCCCTAGGACACACATGGTAGGAAAGACCAGACACACACGCACGCACGCACACGTGGGTACACACACATACTAAAAATGTAATTTAAAAAAATATTATTTGAAAACAAGGTTAGAAATCAGTTCAGAGGCTGGAAAAGTGGCTTGGTGGTTAACAGCACATGCTGCTGCTCTTCCAGAGGACCTGGACACTTCCAAGGCTGAAGCAAGAGGATTGCTGTAAGTTCGAGGCCAGCCTGGGCTACATCGTGAGTTCTGAACTACCCAGCTACATAGCAAGACCCAGCCTTTAAGTAAAGAAACCACTAGGCTCAAGCCAATGTGGTGGAGCACACCTTTGATCCCAACACTTAGAAGGCAGAGGCAGGCTGATCTGAAGTCAAGACAGAGAAACTCTGTCTTGGAAAAACCAAGAAAGGAAGGAAGGAAAGAAGGAAGGAAGGAAGGAAGGAAAATAGGAAAGGAAAAAAGGAAAGAAAGAAGAAAAAGAGAGAGAAAAGAAGGAAGGGAGAGACAGACAGACAGACAGACAGGCAGACTACTAAAGCAGAATGGTTCACCTGCAGCCCCAGTAAGGCTCTGGAAGGAGGCTAAGGAGTCTGGGACCAGCTTGGCAAAGAGGAAGGAGAGGGAAAATTAGCAGAGCATGGTTTACGGGGAAACCCAGGGGTGTCTGGAGTCCCCAGCAGTTTCCCCAGCTTGAATTGGTGGCTGAATGCTGCTGGTGCTCTGGCCCCGGGTTCCAGAATTAAACCAGCCCTCCCCGACCTTGGCCCCTAGCTTAGAATAGCAAGATGGCAGCACTGGGATCTTCTGAATTAGAAAGACCCTCTCTAAGCGGCTGTGGCTGCAGTTTAAGTTAACTCGTGGAGAAAGTGTGAATTGCATGTCAGTGTTGCTGACGTGTTTATTTTCAGCCCTGCCTGAAAACAGCGAGAAAGAGGAGGAGGAGGAGGAGGAGGAGGAGGAGGGCACGGTCAGGTGCTCTTTGTCAGGGAACCCAGGCGGAGCCTCCAGCCTGCAGAAACAAGAGGCCTAGAGAAAAGGTAAGTGACAAAGGACCAAGGGAGTCCTCTTGTACAACCAGCTGAGCCTGGAGAGATTGCTGACTGCAGCAGGGGAAACCCTCCCCTCCCCCATTGAATGGTCACCAAAGAACCCTTAGACGTTATCCAAAGGGCAAGACACCTGCCTGCCACCACACACAGAACTCAAGCTCACTTTCCCTTTCTTTGCAGACCTCGGTAAGCTTCCTGCCCCCCCCTACACACACCCTCACACCCCATCCTGCCCCCCCCTACACACACCCTCACACCCCATCCTGCCCCCCCCTACACACACCCTCACACCCCACCCCCCACCCCCTCTCTATACCACAAGCCTCTTGGCAGTCAGTCCACTGTGAGGATGACTTTCTGCAAATGTAAATGTGCCCAAACCAGGCCGGGCCTAGGCAGAAGCAGGCAGATTGCTGTGAGTTCAAGGCCAGCCTGGTCTACAAAGGGAGTCCAGGACAGCAGGACAGCCAAGGCTACACAGAGAAACCCTGTCTTGAAAAACCAAAAAAGAAAGAAAAAAGAAAAAGTGCCTAAACCACTCATCCTTAAGATACTGTCTTCATCTGTAAACCTGGAGGGAGAAGAATCTGTGTACCACCAGCATACAATACCTACAGAGGCCAGAAGAGGGCATCAGACCCCCCTGGAACTAGAGTTTCAGATGGTCATGATTGCAGTGTGGGTGCTGGGAACCGAACCCAGGTCCTCTGGAAGAGCAGCAAGTGCTCTTAGTGCTGAGCCGTCTCTCCTGTTGCTCAATCACAGTTTCTTATGTAGCACAGTAAAAACAAGTGCTTAAAATACTTTGTTTGTCTGTTTGTTTGCTGTGAAAGGGTGGTCTCACTCTGTAGCCCAACTTTGTATAACCGGAACTTTGAAAGTGAAAGGTCCTCTCCTGGGAGGAGGAAGAAATCTATGAGATCAGTAAATAAGCACAGCCTACAGTGAACAGCTTATAAATGGAACCTATAAATGAAACTTGTAAGGCTCAGGAAACTGCTGAAAACTACAAGATTCAAAGGGCCCTTTCTAGGGTTATATAAACAATAACAACTGCTGGGCAGAGGAGCCCCTGGCTGGCTGAGCTGCTTACAAATCTTGCAGATACAGTTTTCAAGAGCTGTCTTCTGAGTCACTCATGCTGGGGTGGACTTTCTCATAACGCAGCAGTCCCTGAGTCATCTACACTCCTGTAAATTCTCCTTGTCCGCTTACTCCTGTAAGTAATAAACAACCCAAGGGTAGCTTGTTTGCTAGGGTTCAGCCCTAACACACGCCTTCAATCCAAGAACTTTCTGTTTGCTGTAAACAGGTGATTAAAGTATGGTTCAGCCAACCCTGGCACACACCTTTAATCCAAGAACTTTCTGTAACCCTAGGTCAAGAGATGGAGTAAGAAATCAGCTGGCAGGGATTACAGCGTAGGAGGGATTTTGAGTTGAAGGGTTGCCAGGGACCAAACGGCCTGTGGCCGACCCCCACCCATTCAGCATCTGCAGCAAACACCCTGCTGGGCCACTCATTAGGCATGCAAGGCATCCGGCTTAGTCCTGAGAAGAGAGCGATCCGATCCTGAGATAACCACAGAGACATCCTGCTTTGTCTCACCTAGGAAGACCCCTCTCCTTGCAAATGTTCCCGGGGCTCAACCCCAGAAGATTTTGTACTTTTCCATTTACCCTCCCCGCTTACCCCGCCCTCCCTAAAGCAGGTTTTAAAAAGCCTGCCCCCACCCTCAATAAACGGCTCTTGACAAGCTACTGTTCGCTTGAGCCCTGCGTCTCTCTCGCCCATATCTTTAACCACAGGTTGCCACCCCCCTCGGCCCCCCAATAACTGACCAGCTGGACTGGTTGGTGGACTAGTTACGTGGACTAGTTAAAGGGTGTTTAAGACAGCCTTCGAAGAAGGAGGAGCTTTTGGAGCCTTGAGCTAGCAAGCTCTTTGGCTTTTAGGTTTTTGTTTTTGTTTTTGTTTGTTTGGGGTTTTTTTGTTTGGTTGGTTGGTTTTTTGTTTTTTGTTTTGTTTGTTTGTTTGTTTGTTTTGTTTTTTGCTTTTCCTCCTGAGATGTCAGCTGACCTAGTGAGCTTTTGGAGTTTTTTTTCCCCTCTGAGACATGAGCTGAGTAGGAAGGTCAGCTGGGTGCTTTCTCTGCCTCTCTGAGCTAGCAGGTTTTCACCCCACCATCTGGCTCCTGAGTCATCTTTGGCAAAACCAAACAGTTGGGATTGTCACTTTTGAAAACAACATTGCAGCACTCCTATGACAAGATGGAGGACAAAGACAGAATTGCCCAGAAACTTGTAGGGCAGCTAGCCTGAGGCAGAGCCTAGAGAAACCTTGCCTCAACAAGATGGAAGGAGAGACATGCACATACACAGAGAGAGAGAGAGAGAGAGAGAGAGAGAGAGAGAGAGAGAGAGAGAGAAGAATGCTGCATTTTATTTCATTTTAAAGATTTGTTTATTTATTATTATGTATACAATGCTCTGTGTGCATGTACACCTGCATGCCATAAGATGGCATCAGACGACATCATAGATGGTTGTGAGGCACCATGTGATTGCTGGTAACTGAACTCAGGACCTCTGGAAGAGCGGTCAGTGAGCTTAACCTCTGAGCCGTCTCTCTAGCCTGAAGGATGCATTTTAAAGGCTAAAGATGTAGTTGTTACGTTGCTTGCTTAGCATAATGGCATATGCCTGAATCCAGGCACTTGGGAAATAGAGGCAGGAAAATCAAGAGTTCACAATCATCCTCAGCTACGTAATGAGTTCAAGATCAACCTAGAATACAAAATATCTCACTTCAAAAAAGATGAGGAAATATACTAGAGAGATGGCTCAGTAACTATGAAGAGACCCACATGCCATCCTCAACACCTAGGTTAAAAGGTCAGGCATGTGTCTATAATATCAGCACGGAGGAGTCTGAGACAGGTGGACTCCTGGGCCTGCTGGCCAGACAGTCTAATCACATCAGTGAGAGACCCTGTCTTAGCAAGGTGGTGGAGAGTGATTGAAGAAGACCTCCACCATCACACACACACACACACACACACACACACACACCTGCATACCTCTATACAACACACACCAAAACATTTTTTAAAGGAAAGGGAGCAAGAAACAAGCAAGGAGAAGAGAAAGGTAGCAACTTGGGAGCCAGCAATTAGCATCAAAATACACCAGGCCAACCTCCAACACGAAACTATTTGGAACTTTCCATGTTGTGGTTCCTGCCCCGATCCTCCTATAGCACAGAGTCAGAGCTGTCTTCAACTGGCCCTGTACTCAGCAGCAGGCAGTGCAAGTCCAGGTGCATTGACCCCGGCGGCGGCCATCCTCACCCACTCGGGGCTGGAGCAAAAGAGTAAATCCTATCTCACTCCCCTTCCCCAACTCAGTCTGAGCCTGAGGTGCACCTCCTGAAACTTCTCAGAGCTCCCAGAGTAGGCGCAACCAAGCCTGTCATTCGTCCTTCCATTGCGTTCAGTAGAGTTCAGGATGGAGACCTCCAAAATATGATCCCTTAGCATCTAAGAAAGCGGCAGGAACACTGGAGTCTCTTGGCGTTTTCCTGCCCACACCCTTGAAACAGGCCATAGAAGAAGTCTCTGACCTTGCCCGGAAGCAGGTCATAGTGGTAAGTGTTCTTTGAGAGCAACTGAGCTAGGGTGCCACAGGATCAGCAGTCACCAAAGCCACCTTGAGTGTGGTGTTTGAGAAATGTCCCCATAGGCTCAACGCCCAAGTGGTGGAGCTGTTGTGGGAGGTTCAGCCTGCTGCTTGCTGCCATGTTTCTGTCCTGGTACGATGGACTGTTATCCCTCGCAACCATATGCCAAATAAGCTTCTGTAAGTTGCCCTTGGCTGTGGTGTTTCATCACAGCAACGGAAAAGGAAGTACTCCACTGAGTCAGAGGATTTCAAGTTCATCTCGTGCCAAGAATAGAGGGAAATGGGACAAAGAGTGAGCAGAACTGATGCACGTTTATCAAGGAGTGTGAGAAAGGACTCGCAAGCACAGGGAGTCCCAAGGGAGGAGTAGTGTGCTGCTCTGAGCAGTGGCCTTTTATAGGTGATGTGGTAGGAGATGGGGGAGACCACATAGCCTACTTTTGAGAGGCTGGTTTGGAACACATCACTAGCTAACCCAGGAAGGACTCCACATGCTAGTGTCTTCTGACTTCCACACTAGAGATATGGCTCGTGCACACCTGCACACATACAATCCACTAAATATATGCATGCCTCTATATAGACATATGTACATACATCACACACATACACACCTATGTAATATACACAAGGGTGCATATATGTGTAGATGCATGCATTAATATGTACATGCATACATATGTACTTACATGATGCACACACATTTACATGTGTGCATGTATATACTTATATATGTGCATACATACAACATAAGTGTGTGCATTATATATGAACATACGTATGTGTATATATATAATGCCCTTGTGCACATGCACACTCATAGGTATGTAGACACATATGTATATACATACATATGTACACACATACTATATGCATGCACACATACTTACACATATACATACATACAAAAATAAGTAAGCAAACAGAAATGCATCAGGGTTATCCAGGGCTGAGGGCTAACAAAAGGAAGGAATTAATTACAAAGGGAATGTCTTAGGTTAAGGGGCCTGCTCAGCAGCCGGACTACAGTAGAGACCGTACAGCTGTGCACACTTGCTGATGCCTGTAGAGTTGCCCATCACTGAGAGGCATGAATTTTACTATAAGAACAGACATGTGCTGTGGAGCTGGCAGCACGGGGCTGATCCACATTCCATTTCCTTAGCTACATAACCTAGGGTAGGTTGAAGCTTTCCGAGCCTTGTTTTCCTCACCTGCAAAAGCAGCTCCTGGTTCGTCACTTTATTGGAGACTTAGTGGGCGGCTCATGTAACCCAGTGCCTGGCACCAACTCTGCACTAGAGGTCTAGTTATGACCATCCAGCAACGAGTCCTTCCCAGAAGTCTTAGATCTGTCTGCCCGGCCCTACACCATCCCAGCCCCCTCCTCCACCAGTCCTTGTCCAAGACTGGATGTCTGGAAAGAGTATAAAGCCATTATCCAAGGATGCCAGGAACCAGTTTGGCCTGGGCTGAAGCTGGGTGTTGCTAAAACATGGCTTAGAGTTACAACTGTCAGTGGGGGCGGGAAGGGTTACATCTAGTCCCTGCCGCTGGCTGTGCCCTATAACTGAGCCAATAAACTCATAAACGCACCGTGAGGTAAAAGAGACACTCTCCTTCATTTCTGTATCCTTTGCTTCTCTCACTGTGTCTTCTAATTCTCTGGGACACAGTAAACACTAAGTAAATGAAAAGATGTCCCACCACAGAGCAACTAGCTCCTCAGCAAATTACAGGACGTGCTAAAAACCTGGGTTGATTGCCCAAGACTTTGCTAGCTGTAGCTCGCAGGTGTAGGTCATACCGCCTCACCAACCTTCTCTTGAAAATCCTCCTGCCCACCTGAGCTCTCGTAACCGTTCTCGGGAACACACTCCTACGTTGAGGAACTGCTGTGATGTTGTCCGGTGCTTACACAGAGCAAGACAAAGCATCCCTCGGAGACTTGCACTGACTAGGATGAAGGAGAGTTCAGGGCTACTGTGCTGGCCCGGACCTGTAACCCCAGCATTCAGATGGCCGGAGCAGGAGGATCATGAATTTGAGAGCAGCTTCAGCTACACAGTGAGACCTTGTCTCAACAAACAGCAAGTGAGTTGGGGCGGGCACTGGGCACCTGCACACTGTGGGCGGGTTTTGTGTACTCCATTGACCACAGGGAGAGCCAGCTGTGCAGTGAGCACTGCGGAGAGCAGCCCCTCCCCTCGGCTGTTTCTCAGCCCTAAGCTTGAGTATGCACACTTTCTGATGGGGGAGACTTTGTTCCCTGGAGGCTCCATTTTTTTTTTTTTTCAACAGATGCGGGCCCATTTCAAGACTTGATGGCCTGTGGCCGGGAGACTGTCATGCCTTGTCAGATCATAGTGCATTTCATGGGAACTGCTGATGTCAGTCACGGGGATGATGAAATGGCTAGTCGGAGGAAGAGAAAGGAACATTTTGTTTCGTTTCACTGTAACGCAGGGTTTCACACACCATCACTGACGCTGGATTCACACTGGTGTGAATCCTCTTGCCTCGGTTCTGTAATGCGGGTGTGAGCCAACCCCGCATTAGCGGGTGTGAGCTAAAGGAGTGGTTCTAAAGGAAAGAACATACTTACAAAAGATGTCACGCCCATTTCTTCTGCTGCTTGGAGACTGCTCGTGAGGGATTAGAAAGGCACATGGCCCCTGGGAGGTGGGAGAAAAAAGCAAAAGCACCAAGAGTTTACCCAACGCCTGGATGGTGCTCCTAATTAACAATTAAAAATAAATGCAACCACTGTAGCAGGGCCCCAGACCTTAGCACAACTGACGTCATGATGGAAGCACCATTCAGGCTGTAAAACTCAGGGCGTAGACAGCACCACCTGCCAAAACAAAAAACGAAGACCTGATCCATCTAAGTCTAGATTTTTGGGAAAAAAAAGTCTCCAAATGTACTAACCTTTGCTTTTTGCCTTCTGCCGTTCTGCTTCTGCCTAACTTTTCTTGCTAACTGAGGCGTGTCAACCCAGGATGTGGTTTTTGTGCTTAAAAACTCAATCCTGAGAAAAGTTTTGGGGGACTATACTGGGATCCCAGACACCCAGTTGAGTCACGGGCCAGCTAATAAAGACTTTCTATCAGCTTAAACGCATGCCTGGGTAGTCTTCTCTGGTGTATACCACACAGCACTGTAGAAAGGAGGGGTGCGGGGCATGGTGCCACACACTTGTATTCCCAGGGAGGCTGAGGCGGATTAATCTTGGTGGTCAACTTGATCTGGTCTGGGGTCATCTAAGAGACAATACCTCCAGGCAGCTCTGTGAAGATATTCCCAGCAAGGACTTACTGAGGGGAAGACCCAAGAATGGGCAGCACATCGCTGGGCAGTAGCCCAGATAAAGGTTGGAGGAAAAAACGATGCTACTTTTCACCTGCCTGCCTTCATTCCTTGCTGGCGCACACATCGACTCTGTGGCTGCAGCTGCCATCCTTCACTGAGCACAGAACCCAGCTTCCTAAGCATTCCAACATGGATTGCTTAGGACCAGCAACTCTAGAAGTCCTGCAGGCCTTCAGCACAGGATCAGGGACTGCTAGGGCATCTTGCCTGATGGGGCAAGGAGCGCTTCCCAGTTCTCAGCCTTGTTAGACTACCTGGCCTATTGTGTAAGCCAATCAAATAAATTCTTTCTGTAATATAAGTGCATTCTGTTCTATTAGTTCTATTCCTCTAGAGAACATATGAATTTGAAACCAATGTAGGCTCCATGAGGACTTGTTTCAAAGAAAAGAAAAGAAAAAAAAAAGGCCCAAAGGGGCCAATGAGATAGCTCAGGGGGCACAAGGGCTTGCCATGCAAACCTTATGGCTTGAGTTTGAGCCCCAAAAGTCATAGTGGAAAGAAAGAACTAATTTGTGAAGGTCGTTCTCTGACCTCCACACATACCATGGCATGTGCATACCGTCACACATATGCGGTAATAATAAATAAGATTACATTTTTTAAATTATACTATCTAAGGCTGGGCATGGTGGTACATGCCTTTAATCCCAGCACTTGAAAGGCAGAGGCAGGCAGATCACTGTGAGGTCGAGGCCAGCCTGGTCTACAAAGCCAGTCCAGGACAGCCAGGGCTACACAGAGAAACCCTGTCTCAAAAAACAAAAAACAACAACAACAAAATTATACTATCTAGTCTAGCCTCAGCTATATATAGTGAGCTGGAGACCAGCCTGGGCCTCAAACCTGCCCTCCCCCACCTCAACCCCCCCCCAAAAAAATAGAAAAGAAAAAAATGAGAGGAAGAACTAGTCTTCTAAGGGGAGCAAGGGAGTCTTGCCATTTCTGGGACAGAGAACCATATTTTCTTTCCTTTCTGCCTCTTTTTAGTTTTTGTTTATCTTTATTATTAGCGTGTATACCTGCAGAGGTCAGAGGACATCTTTAGGGAGCCTTTTCTCACCGTTCACCTTTGTGTTCTAGGGCTAGAACTCAGGTTGTTTAACTTGGCAGCAAGCACCCTTACTGGCTGAGCCATCTTGCTGGCCCCTGTTCTTTGGGTCTTTTCCATCATTGCAGTGGGAGCTGTAACCCTGACTGTGCTGGAGGGCATGTGTCAGCATGCCAGAGGGGCTGTGGTGATGTTGGGGGGGGCGGTCTGGGTTGCTCTGACAGTCAGCCAGTTTGGGCCAGCTTACCTGTGGAACTTCTAGCCCTGTGGAACTTCTAGCTTTCTGACGTAGCACTCTCAAAGATAAATAAGATTAGGGTGCAGCGTGCCTCATGTTGCTTGGCTACCTAGGTAGTTGGTACTGGGGGCGGGGAATAAAGAGGGGACAGGAAGTGGAACTGGAGTAAGGAGAGGCTGTGTGTGTGAACATTGTCCTTTGGGTTTGGTTTTCCTATTGATTTGTAGTGTGGCTTTTTTTTTTTTTTTTTTTGGTTTGTAGAGAGGGTCTCTCCATGAAGCTCTAGTTGGCCTTAGTTTTTGTTTGTTGTTTTGTTTTGAAACAGGATTTTGTTTTGTTTTGTTTTTTGCTTTTTGAGACAGGGTTTCTCTGTGTAGCCTTGGCTGTCCTGGACTCATTTTGTAGACCAGGCTGGCCTCGAACTCACAGTGATCCGCCTGCCTCTGCCTCCCGAGTGCTGGGATTAAAGGTTAAAGGCTTGCGCCACCACGCCCGGCCTTGAAACAGGATATCTTGTAGCAGACTATAATCTAGGGTGGCTTTGAGCCCCAAATCTTCCTGCTTCAGCCTCCTGAATGCTGTAATCACAGGCCTGAGCCACTGTGGCTAATTGTTTCTTTTTGAGACACTCTTCTTTCTTTTTAGGTAAGTAATGGTGTGGAATGGGTATTACATCCTTGAGAAAATGGTTCCGTGTTTGCCTGAGTATCTAGTATGTTCCTTGGAAACCACACTCCACAGTGTCCCTTGCACAGGCCACTGATATACCATGACGCTTGAATGAAAGGAGCCCTAAGCTCCACGCTCAAGACTCTTCAGACTCTTCCTATGGCCAGGTCAACCTCGACCCTGCCGGCCAGCCCAGACATCCTGCTGGCCTGTGAAGCTGCCTTGCGAGGCCCAGGAATTCAAGGGCCAGGCTGAGGAATGAAAAGGGCAGGGTGGGAGGTAGGGGGGTGGGGTGGGGTGGGGGTAGGGAGTGACGTTGAATCAGCCTAGCTGCTAAATCTAAAAATAACCAGCTTTGTAGCCTTCTTCCTCCAACTAGTCTAGGCCGGAAAGGGGGAGGGGGTGGAACATCATCCGCACTGAGGAAGCTGCACTGGTGAGGACAGTTAAGGGGAGCGTCTACCCCCACCCCCCTACCCCCGTCTCCCTAATGAACTTACTGCTAGACTTTGGTCCCATCTCTTTTAAAATAACTGCAACTGAGGAGAGTTGGGGAGTTATCGTCTGCCCTACCTTTCAAGAAGGCACAGCAGACGGCTCAGCCTCCTGAGCACTAATTCTGCTGTGGCTCCCATTTGGCCGCCCTGTACGCAGTCCCGCCTACACTGAGGCTGCTGCTGCTGCTGCTGAGCCACACACCTAGATGGTTTCATGATAAAGGAGACGACGGCAAGAGGTGCTTTTAACTTGGGGGAACCCCAAGTGATGCTGCAGTGTTCTGTGGAGGGGCGGGGTGCTCAGAGGCAAGCCTTGCAGGTTCTCTCAGGAAGACAAGGAATAGGCAGATGTCTAGACCTCTTGTCCCTGGTCATAATGCCACACATCACAGGGCTATTATCCCAGTACTTATGAGACTGAGGCAGGAGGATCGCCTAAGCTCAAAAGCTCAAGACCATCCCAGGCAACATGGCAAAATCCAGTCTTTAAAAAGCCAGGTGTTTGTCACGTGCCTGTAACCCTAGACATGCCTTAGTGCTTACTATAGATAGGATTTTTGGGGTTTTGTTTGAGACAGGGTCTCACTATGTAGCCCAGGCTAGCCTCAAACTCACAGGGCTCCACACGCCTCCTAAGTGCTGAGATTAAGGGTGTGGGCCACCATGCCTGGTTTGTATATATAGGGCTTTGGATGCTTTTGAATCCAATATGGGTTAGATGATTCTGTCAGCTTGGTGGCATCTAGAATCACCATGGAAACAAATATGTGAGGGAGTGTGTAGTTTAGGCGTTAGCTGAGCTTGGAAGGCCCACTCTAAAGGTTGATGGTGGTATTCCACGGGCAGCGGGTAGGGGCAGGGGTGGGGGTGGGGAGAGGGGGAGTGGGGGGATGGGGAGAGGGGCGGTAGGTACAAGCACTCTTTTCCCTGTGCTTCCTGTGGACTCAGTATGACAGCTGCCTCGAGCTCTTCATCCCAAGACTTCCCCACCCCGACGCACTGAACCCTAGAACTATGAGCCAAGACAAACCCTCTCTCCCTGTCACTGCTTTTGTCAGGGTACTTTTGTCATAGCAACAGCACAGTAACGAATACATACTGCCTAATGTGTTTCTAAGGGACCCTCGCTTCCTCTCTCTTTCTCTATCCCCCTTTTAACAAGAACGGTCCCTGGCTCTGCGGGAGCCTTGGATGGGAGAAAGGCCTCAGATGAGTGTCCTTAGCTGTATGAGAGCTCTTGATTCTCAGTTGGTAAGAGGCTCCAGCCAGACTCTGGGTGGTCCCCATAATTTTCCTTCTCTTTCATCCTGCTTCAAGTGGAGATGCTGGGCAGGGAAAGGGGCTGTAAAAAGGACCACTTGCAGCTGGGCAGTGGTGGCATGAGCTTTTAATCCCTCTCCGGTGGCAGGCGGAGGCAGGCATATCTCTGAGTTCAAGGCCAGCCTGGTCTCCAGAGTGAGTTCCTGCACCGCCAGGGCTACACAGAGAGACCCTGCCTCTGGTGATGATGATGATGAGGAGGAGGAGGAGGAGCTGGAAAGATGTCTCACTCAGCAGTTAAGAGCACTTCTAGAGGTGTATCCTTCCAGAGTTCCTGAATTCAGTTCCCTGCAACTGTCTATAATGTGACCTGACGGCCTCTTCTCGATGCAGCATGCAGGTGTACGTACAGATAGAGCACTCACATACATAAAATAAATACTTAAAACAATCAAAAAGGGAGGGCATTGGCAAGTGGCTGCTTCCTGAGTACCCACTTCTTGTGGTGTGACTGCCATGGCCCATGGCCACAGGTCCTTTTTGATGCAGACAGAATGCCTGCCATTGGGGGCTGGAGGGTGACTGTGAGATGCGAGTGGAAATGCAGTGGCCGCCTCAGACACAAGTGGAAGGCTGATAGGCAGTCCCCTCTTCACTGACCACTAACTCGGAAGTCTTAACTCTATTTTTTTCCTCTTCTATCTCTCCCCGTGGCTCTGGTGATCTCCAGCATGCCTGCCTTATTGCTTTTCTATCTCCCAGACGCCAGTAAAATTGTCTTCTGGTTTCCTCTCCGTCTATTTTTATGTTCTTTTATCTCCGAGGTCTCATAAAAGAACACTTGGGCTGTCGCTTTGGGCTTCATCTCCTGCGGCCCCCACCCCCACCCTGATTCTCCATGTGACTGCAGATCTGAGCCACGTGTTTAGAGAAAAGCAGGGATCCCACACTTGGAAGGCCGAGGCACCAGGATTGCCAGAAGTTCAAGGCCAACTTGGGCTACATTGTGAGACTTTGTAAAAGATAAAAATAATTTTGTGGGTCAATCAGCCAGAATCCCCTCCTTGGTGTCTCTCTCTCTCTCTCTCTCTCTCTCTCTCTCTCTCTCTCTCTCTCTCTCTCTCTTAGTAATTTCTGATCCATGCATGCCCTGTTTGTTCCTTGGCTAAAAATCCCCATTTGTCTATGCTGTGTTCTGGTTTGAACTCAATTTAATGGCTCCTGAATAGAATATTAAATATCCTTTTAGTACTTTACTGTCCAGCTCTAGATCACCTTCTCTTTCTCTCCCCTCCCCCTTTCTTTTTCTTTTCTTTCTTTCTTTCTTTCTTTTTTTTTTTTTTAGGCATTCTCACATAACCCAGGTTGATTTCAAATGTATCTTGTAGCTAAGAATGAACTCTTGATCTTCCTGTCAACCTAGACCAGTGGTTCTCAACCTTCCTAATGCTGCAGCCCTTATACAGTTCCTCATGTGGTAGTGACCCCCAACCATAAAACTGTTTTTGCTGCTATTTCATAACTGTAATTTTGTTACTATCATTGCACCATAAAGGCCACAGCCCACATGTTGAGAACCAATGACCTAGATTATTCCTATATTCTCTGTAGCCCTGAAGACTAGAAAAGCAAGACCCCAAAAAGAGGAATGAGTACTCTTCCTGGAAAACGCCTTCTCTCCTCCCCAAGCAAGCTGGCTCTGACAACAAAGGTCGCTTGGGAGAAAGAAAAAGCTAGCAGGACACAATCCCACAGGGCACAGACGTCTTCAGCCATGTTCATCGTTCATCGTGGTTAGGCTGGAGCTCTCGCAGAACCATGTGGAAACAGGAGAACCCCTAACACCGTCCTCCCATGGAACCGAGTGGAGGCATCAACTGTTCTCGGGCCACACTGAAAATCGAGACGCCTCCAACACATTAACCTACATACTAGTCCCGAGGACCTTGCAGAGAGCAGAATACACCAAAGGTTGCCTAAAGAGGTAATAGTGCACTCTCTGCCCCCACTGTCCTAGGCTATTTTGGGCGTTTTAAACCATAAGTGCAATTAAAAAGAAAAATCAATTTTTCTCAACAACTAAAAGGCAATCAAGTTACTTAAGCTCTCTCCCAGCAAACATAGCCACGGTTTCTGGAAGTCTGTCTATAGCATTTGGGCCCTGTTCAGACATCAAATTACTTAGCCAGCAGACAAGAAAGTAGAGTGTTCTAAAGACCCAATCAAGAGGCTATTAAAACATGAGTCATGAATCTCAGCTCTGCCACAACAGTTCACCGAGGACACTCTGGCATCCTCTTCTCCTTGCTGGGAGGCAGGTCTGAGGAGCTGATTCTCCAAGCATGGTTTCCTTCCCCTTAGCTGCAGCCTGAGATGGCCATATACCTCTATGTGTGTGCGCATGCGTGCCAGCAGAGGCCTTTTGTTTTCTTATGCATCCTTGTCTGTCCTGGACTCCCTTTGTAGACAAGGCTGGCCTCGAACTCACAGCGATCCACCTGCCTCTGCTTCCCAAGTGCTGGGATTAAATGCATGTGCCACCATGCCCGACCCAGCTAGCTTACTTAAGCAGCCAGAACTAACTGCCAGGGAATGGCACCTTGGACAGTGAGCTGGGCCCTCCTACATCAATTAACACCAAAAGCAATCCTCTTAAGACAGGCCCATAATACTAGGCATGCCCCTTCCATCCTAGCACAGAGGCAGGCAGATCTCTGAGAGTTCAAGGCCAGCCTGGTCTACACAGAGAAATCTCATCTCAAAAAACAAAAACAAAGCTGGGCAGGGTGGCGCACGCCTTTGATCCCAGCACTAGGGAGGCAGGGGCAGGTAGATCACTGTGAGTTCATGACCAGCCTGGTCTACAAAGTGAGTCCAGGACAGCCAAGGCTACATAGAGAGACCTTGTCTCGAAAAAAAAAAACAAAAAAAAACAAAATAAAACAAACAAACAATCTGAGCCGAGCAATCCCGCAGTTGAGATCCTTTCTCAGGTGACTCTAGGCTAGTCAGGTTGGCAATTAGACAGCTGGCCTGGGTGACCAGCAAGCCACAGAGATCTCCTACTCTCTCCCTGAGATTACAAACACACAACTATCATGCAACAAATCTTCATGAATGTTTTGAGAACTGAATTTAGATCTTCATTCTCCTAAGTCAAATGCATCACTACCTGAGTTATCCCTGCCCCAGCACTGTTTCTGTTTTTTGAAATAGGTCTCTTCCTATATAACCCAATATGATTTTATATACTATATACTATATAGCACAGGCTTACCTGGAACTTTCAGTAATTCTCCTGCCTCGGCTCCTGAACTTGGAATTACTGGTGTACCACCACAACATTTAAGATTGCTGGCCTTCCTCCCTCTTTCCTTTCTTCCTTCCATTCCTCCCTAACTCCCTCCCTTCGTTTTTCGTTTGTTTGTTTTTTGAGACAGGATCTCTCTGTGTAACCTTGGCTGTCCTGAACTCACTATGTAGACTAGGCTGGCCTCGAACTCACAGTGATCCACCTGCCTCTGCCTCAGGAGTGCTGGGATTCAAGGCATGTGCCACCATACCCGGCCCTTTCCTTCATTTTTTTTTTTTTAAGATTTATTTATTATGTATACAGTGTTCAGCCTGCATGTACACCTGCAGGCCAGAAGAGGGCATCAGATCCCATTATAGATGGTTTTGAGCCACCATGTGGTTGCTGGGAATTGAACTCAGGACCCCTGGAAGAACAGTCAGTGCTCTTACCCTCTGAGCCATCTCTCCAGCCCCTTCCCTTCATTTTTGACAGTGTGTCATGGCCTTGAGCTTGCTGTGTAGCTGGAATGACCTTGAATTGCTGATCCCCCTGCCTCCATTCCTTGTGTACATCACCACATTTGGTGTGGAATGTTTTTCTAGGGCCAGCAAGATGGCTCAATGGGTCAACCTGTTGCCTCAAAAGCCTGACAACCTGAGTTTGGGCTCTGGAACCCACATAAGGGTAAAAGGGGAGTGCCAGCTCCTGAAAGTTATCCTCAGGCCTCCTCAGGCACATCATAGCACACAAACGTACACCTCATACACATGTAATAATAATAAGTATAAAATATTTACAGGCTATCTTTAGTGTTTGGCAATTTCATACATGTAAACAATATATAGCATGTGAACATATCCACTTCAGTACATCTCCCTCCCACCTTCTTGTCCTCTTCCTTTTTGTTATGTCCTCTTTGTTTGTTTGTTTGTTTGTTTGTTTTGTTTGCATTTGTTATTCTTTTGCATCAGGTCCCTTGGAGCTGGAGTTACAGGCAGATATGGGTGCCAGGAACTGAACTTGAGTCCTTTGGAAAGTTAGGAAAGTATTCTTCAACACCAAGCTGTCTCTGTATCTTTTACATAGACAACTCTCTCTGTAGCATAGGCTGGCATGGGATGTTACTATACAGCCCAGGATGGCCTCGAACTCATGGCGAATGCCGCCATGCCCAGCAGGTGAAGATATCTAAGCACACAGTAAGCATTACATGTGTTCTGTTACTGTTTCTACCCATTTAAACATCCTCTTGTTAACTGCAAGGATGATTTATTCATCCCTCATTGATGGATGACAACACGGCAAGAAAACAGGGGAAGAAGTTGGTTTGTAAGGCCACTCTCTCAATCCATTTCCCTAAAGGAAAACAGGGACACACTGAGGGGTCCAACAGGACTGTTTTGCTTTTGCTTTTGAGACAGAATTTTGCTATGTAGATAGCTCAGGTTGGCTTTAAAGTCACAATCCTCCTACCTCGTGCTGAGGTTATAGTCTGTGCTATATGCCCAAATAATTTTTTGTTTTGTTTTCCAGTGATTCAGCAGGCTACTGCTGTGGTGCCTGCACACACACAGGCGCACACATGCATTCAAATCAGACCTACAAATACAGCTTTTAACCTTGAGTTCCATGGCTTAAAGCCATCAGATCATCCTTCAAGACGTCTTGTCACCTTCAGTCTCTAAAGATGAGGGCTCGTCACCCATAATGGAGGAGCCATGTATGGAAGCCAGGAAGCCATGATTTCCCTTCTTAGCTCTGAGGCTGTTTCAAAAAAGGCTATCCTAGGAAGTCACTTAAGCACTGCTTCCTGTCTGTGGGAAGGAGAAAATCATCTGGTGCCCTTTGCTCCTCGTCTGCTGAGAGGTTCATGCTGTGGTGAGACTACAGCCGGGAGAAGTAAAGAACAGTACTCAAGGTGTCCGGTTCTGCAGAAACCAGCAAATGCCTGGAAAGTTCATTGATGGCTCAGAGACTTGGATGACGGAGTGTGGGGAAAGCAGGCATTAGGTGTAGCCCTGCACTTCCTGTCTCTGGGAATCTGAGGATTTAAAAATGAGAGAAGCTGGGCTTCTAGCACAGGATACTAAGGAGGATCAAGTTCAAAGCTAACCTAGGCAGCACAGTGAGCTCAAATCCAACACGGACAATTTAGAGAGAGACAGAAAACCCTGAACACATTTTCTCTGTATGGTTGATTCTTGGTTTTTGTTTTTGGGGGCTTGTTATTGTTGTTCAGGTATGGAAGACCAAACCCGGAGCTTTAAGTATGTTAGGCAAGTGAGCAAACTGACGGCGATCCTCCTGCCTCAACCTCTCAAATGTTTGGATTGTACCAGTGAGCCCACATCTTCCTAAATGATACTTTCCTTAAATAGAACTGGCTTCTTATCCAGATGTAGTAGCATATGGCTATAATCCAATACTTGGAAGCCTGAGCCAGGGGACTTGCAAACTTGAGGCAATGTTGAGTTATGTAGCTTAGCTCTGGGCCAGCTCAGGCTATACAGTAAAACCCTATCTCAAAACACCAGCCACTCAACCTTTCAAACCCAGACTGTTTCTGGGTATGTGTGGCTTCTAGGTGTGTATGGGATCCTCTTGAGGACTAATACTCAGTGAATTTTGCTGAGTTTGTTTGTTCAGATATTTTAATTTTAATTTTTCCATCTACTTTCCGTGTATCTCAGGCTGGCCTCAAACCTGCAACAAGCCTCCTGCTTCATTCTCCTCAGTGCTGCGATTACAGGCATGCGTCCCCAGGCCTAGACTCGCCTCGGTAATGATGGGTATGTATGCAAGCAGCCTAGGAACACAGGATGTCCATCTGAAGGAATGACATCCATAAGTGACTCAACATTTTCCCATAGTTATCAGAATAAGTAGGAAATAAGATATGTATCTGCTGGTGGTTCCCAACACCAGCCTGTGTGTGTGTGTGTGTGTGTGTGTGTGTGTGTGTGTGTATGTATGTGTGTGTCATGGTTTCACATGTAACCCTGACACTCACTATAGCCCAAGATAACTCTGAACTTAATAACAGTTCCTGTCTCAGCTCCCAAATTCTGGGACACACATGAGCCGCTATGGCTGTCTGGTGGTGAGTTTCTTGCTGTCTACTCACTGTTGTGTCATCCCAATCTGCAATGAAGGTCCCGACAGGAGGCACTCAACACTTACGAGCAAATGTGGGAAGTGAATGGCAAGATGGAAGGTGGTCCAGCATTTCATGCCATGGGGGTTTTGTTGCTGGGTTTTTGTTTTTGTTTGTTTGTTTGTTTGTTTTTTGAGACAGGGGTCTTAATACGTAGTCCAGGCTGGCCTGAAGGTGGCGCTCCTCCTGCCTTGGCCTCCTGGGTGCTGGGAGTACACACGTATAATTACACACTATGCCTGGCTGGATCATGTGTTTTAGACGATAGGAAGCTATGGTAACATCACTAAGGAAGGGCTATCACAAAACATCAAACTCCACTTAATCTTCGCTATCGCACCCCCCGCCCCCCCGAGCCTAGCTTCAAGGTCAACCATCATGTAGAAAATAAAATTACAGAGCTAATATAATGAGCAATATCCTGCTAAGAACTATTTTGTGGGATGCCTTCAAAAGCTTCTCCATGCTAGGACCAGAGTCGACAGATCATCTTATGAAAGAAGTGTTAGGTCAATGTTATGGCAACTACACAGCGGAACCCTTTCTGGTCTTTTCTCCTTCCACACGGGCCTCCCTGCTGCTGCTTCCACGTGGACAATGACTTCGGCTCATACATGCGTAGGTGTATACATTACAGGGCTCGTGCCAGCCACTTCAAGCCTTCCCTGGGCCTCTGATAAAAGCCAAAGCTGGTAAGCCTGGACAGAGAGGTTTCAGGCTAAAGTGAGGGCCTGAAGAGACAGCCCAATGGTTATAGCATTGCCTACTCTTACTGAAGACCCAGGTTCGATTCCCAGCACACACACACGCACACACACACACACACACACACACACACACACACTGCAGCTCACAACCATCTGTAACTCCAGTTCCATTAGATCCAATGTCCTCTTCAAACTCCATGGTACCGTGTGCATACAGGTAAACACTCATACACATAAATTAAAATAAATAAATTTTCGGCTGGAGAGATGGCTCAGAGGTTAAGAGCATTGGCTGCTCTTTCAAAGGTCCTGAGTTCAATTCCCAGCAACCACATGGTTGCTGGTGTCCCCTTCTGGCTCTGGCATACAGGCAGAGCACTGTATACATACATAAATAAATAAATAAATAAATAAATAAATAAATAAATAAATAAATCTTGTTTTAAAAAAGACTAAAGTGAAATGAAATGTGCTGCAGGTAAAGTTAATCCAGGAAACAGACCAGCCTGCTGGTGTGCAGCAGCCTTAGGCTTGAGAGGAAAGAGCGCAAACTGCATCATTCAGGGCCCTTGCAGCTGCAGGAGACAAACATTTTTAAAGTTCTAACTGGGCCTTAGTGAGCTGTTCTGTCTTCATCTGCCATAAGGGCCTCTGCATGGGGGGGGGGGGGGGGTAGAAGGTTCTAATGGCCTGAGTACTAATTGCAATCCCACATCTAGGGGTGGAGGCACACATCTGTAACCCCAGCATTTGAGAGGTAGCACCGGAAGGGAGCAATCCAAAGCCGCCCTTAGCTATACAGCAAGTTTGAGGTCAGCCTCAGCAACAAAAGGCCCTGTCTCAAAAATACTAAATGAGTAAAAATAAATAAATAAATAGCAGATCCAGGGGACATTAGTAAGCACCCATCTTCCTTTCTTGGGGACACAAAAGCCCCTGAGAGGCAGGCCTGTCCAGGTGATTATTTATTACTGAATTAACCAAATGTCTATCTAGACCTAGGGCTGCATAAAACCAGGGTACCTATCCTTTTTTTTTTTAAGTTGTGTTTATTTTACATATATTGTATGTCTGTGCATCATGTGTTTACAATAGCCACAGAAGCCAGGAGTAGGCATCATATCACTGGAACTGGGGTTACAGGCAGTTGTGGGTACTGGGAATTGAACCCAGATCCTCTAGATCACCAATCTGCCTCTCCAGCCCTGATGGTGCTGTCCTTAACATCCCTCCGCTCCAAAAAGCTCCTTTGCTATCCTAGCCAGCCACAAGTGTTCCAGGTCTCCTGCAAAGGCCAAACTTGGACTCTAAGAGCCCCCATTTTCTCCATATGTAAGAGATATCACGTGACGATACTGTTCCTGGATGATGTGAACAAATGTCTAGTCACCCAAAACAGGGAGCCACAACAGACCAAAGTACCACCAAAGTCCAATTTGGTGAACCAATGAGTTTTATTGGGGTTACTTACAGGAATATGGGTGAGGGGTTACTTACGGGAGCAGACACAACTCAAAGACAGTTGTCATCACCAAAGCCCACCCCCAGCATGAGTGACAGCTCACAAAAGCCAGAAACCTGCAACACACTTATACAAATTTCAAGACATCCCAGAGTATGGAAAGTGCCCCTCTCCAGCAGCTTGACTGGCTTCTTCCAGGCAGCTTAGCTTATCTAAGCTCTCTGTGTCTCTCTGCAGTTCTTTCTCCTTGTACATGGCTGGGGAGGGAGGAACCTAGAGAGTCTGGCCAATTTCAGGGATTTCCTGAGACCGCTGAGTTGTTTACTTCCTGAGACTCCCTACAGAATGGAACATTTCACCTGCAGTGGACGATCTATCCTGTTCTCTCACCTCCTTTTATATTCTGTGTCTTAAGGAAGGTCCCTCCAAGATGGAAGGTTTGAATCTTAAGACAAAACTACTACACAACAAACGTAGAAGATAATCCTTATTCCGAGGAGCCTGAGGACAGCTCTATAAAACAACACATGCCAGCCTCTGAAGAGACATGGCGTGGAAGATGGTCTATGGGTGGGATAAAGAACGAGCAGCTGGTGGAGGTGCAGCTTCTGGAGGGTCCTCCAGAGAGAGTCAGTTATGCGGTGGGAGGTGCAACCTAACTCTGTTTTGAACCAGGGACAGAAAGAGGACAGGCCCTGAGGAATTCCCACCCCGCAGAGCTGACAGTCTTAGCTTGCACAAACAGGAACTTACCTCACTCGCCCCCACCCCAAGATGGTTGTTACCTCTGGGCTGAGGCATAGCTTTAGAACCACCCAATAGAATTAAAGGTCATGTTAAGTAGCCAATAGGATTGTTACAAATCCACCTTTGAAAAAGTATAAAACTCAAGTGCTTTTGTTACTCAGGGTCACCTCTCCTTCGGGTGCAGGTGGACCCCATCCAGTCGGACCAATAAACTTCCCAGAATAGACTCTCCCAACTGAGAGTCTTACAGTGGAAGTCTCTGGTCAGATAGGTGGTCATCCACTAGAAATGCCCAGTCACCCTGTGCTTATCAACCAGGCCATTTGCATTTCAGAACAGCCAGAGGTAGACCCCTCACATGGACAGCCTGTACCAGGGAGGGAAACCGCGAAGGCGGAGAAGCTCTGGCAGGCACGGTGGGATTCTGAAGGCTGCATGCTGTGGTGTCACGGACGTGGTTCAGTCTGGGTGTGACCCTGCAGGCCTGTGAGCTCAGAACTTGAGAGGTGAAAGAGGGTTGAGAGTTCAAGGTCAGCCTGGCTACGTGAGCTCCTTTCTCAAAGAAACCGTTTTGCTGGCTGACATGAATGACTCTAGAGCTGCCAATGAAATCTGCAGCATTTCAAGAGTGATGTGCTTTCTGGCAGTGCTAGTTCCTGGTCACTGGTTTGCCTACAGCCATTTGGGCCCAAGCCTCTCTCAGAAGCTTCACTGTAAGTGACCACTGCAGCATTGCTTACTGTGGAATTTTTCTTGTATCCCTAGGTTGATGTTTTTACCTGTACACTGAACCTAGGTTCTCTTGAAAATACCATAGCACAATGAGACTGGATGCAAGTTGAAAATTAGGAAATAGTTACTGTTCCTGTTATATTTTTATATACTCATACTGGGAGATGTGATACTTGCTGCATAGTTACTCAAATGGTTTTCGCTATTACATGTGTGACTGTTTTACCTGCAGTGTTTGTATGTGTTACCACATGTGTGCAGCGCCTCTGGAGGCCGGAAGAGGCTGTCAGATCCTCTAGAACTAGAGTTAGAGACAGTTTTGAGTCAGCATGAGGGCCCAAGGGAATTTTAACCTGGGACCTCTGCAAGAGCAGCCTGCACTCTTACTGACTGGGCCACATCTCCAGCCAGTTATTCAGGTTTTTTTTTTTAATTATTTCTTTTATTTTTGAGATTATACTATAATTACATCATTTTCCCCTTCTCTTTTATCTCTCCTTGCTCTCTGTCTCAATTCCATGGCCATTTGTTGTTACATGCATATATGTATATGTAGATACATATATATTCCTAAATATAAACTCCTCGGTCTGTATAATGTTCCATGTATGCTTGTTTTCAGAGCTGACCATCTGGTATTGGCTAACCAATTGATGCGCTTTTCCCTGAGGAAGACTGTCTCTCCCACCCTCAGCATCCCTTAGTTGTCTGTAGCTCTTTGTGTGGGGTTGAAGCCTCATGATCTTTCACCTGTCCACTTTGGCATGTCTATTGTTGTTGTGTTCAGCTTGTTTTTGGCAGTCACGTTGCTGAGACTTCTGGGTGTAGATTCTAACATTGCTAGGAGACACGGTCATAACGGCAAACTCCCTGAAATTCCAGCTCTTACAACCTTTCACCACTACCCCTTCTGCAACGCTCTCTGAGCCTTAGTTGTTTGTAGATATAGCCATTGGGACTCAGCTCCACGACTGTGGTTTTTTTTGTTTTTGTTTTTGTTTTGTTTTGTTTTTTGGTTTTTCGAGACAGGGTTTCTCTGTGTAGCCTTGGCTGTTCTGGAGTTACTTTGTAGACCAGGCTAGCCTAAAATTCACAGCAATCCACCTGCCTCTGCCTCCCTAGTGCTGGGATCAAAGGCACGTGTCACCACGCCCGGCTCAACTTTGCATTTTTATTGGTTGTGGTTTTCTGAAATGGTCTCCATCTTTACAAAGACATGTTTCCTTTATGAGAGGTGAGGGCCACACCTACCTCTGGGTAGAAGGACAAATACTTAGGATGTAGGTAAAGTTTGTGCTGGTTTAGTAAAGTGGAAGTTGTAGGTTGTATAAAATCCATGATTTCACTAGCCCTAGGTAGTTGGTTAGGTTTTCAGTACTAGGCATAGTTTTATTCCTGTTGAGCAGGTTTTAAATTAGTCCAATTAGAGAGCTGTTGGTTACACCAACGTACACCTGCCACTATTGTACCCTTAGGGCAATCATGCAATGGGGTTACACCAAGGCACACCTGCCACTATTGCACCCTTAGGGTAATCATGCAATGGGGTTACACCAAGGCACACCTGCCACTATTGCACCCTTAAGGCGATCATGCAATGTTGGGCATTATTGTGTTTCATAGGTGTCATAGCTGGCTAGAATTATAGGTTGCCTCCCTCTTTTGGAATCTTGCACGCCACCTCCTAGTACCCTGAAAGGCAGTCCTCAGGGAGGGGACATTCAGGTCAGATCCCGATCAGGGGTCTCTGGACCCTGTGGCTGAAGTGCATGGTGTCCTTGGCAGTAGGGACTTACCGTCAATCTCTGGGGGACAACCGAGAACAATAGCAATAGTCTTGTCAGGCGGTGGTGGCTCACGCCTTTAATCCCAGCACTCGGGAGGCAGAGGCAGGCAGATCTCTGTGAGTTCGAGGCCAGCCTGGTCTACAAAGCGAGTCCAGGACAGCCAAGGCTACACAGAGAAACCCTGTCTCGAAAAACAAAAATGAAAACAAAAACAAAGCAATAATCTATAATATTTGCAGCAGGGGTGGAGGGGGGTATCCTGGACAATGCTGTATTCAAATTTGTAAAAGTAAAAATTAGAAGGCTTAATTTAAGAAATAAAGTATTTTTCCTACAAATAAAAAACAAAATTTGGTTAAATTTTAATTCTTATTGTTGCTGGATTTTGTCTTTGTTGTTGTTGTCTTGAGATAGAATTTCATTTACCCAGGCTGACCTTAAACTCACTATATATCTGAGGATGATCTTGAATGCCTGGTTCTTATGCCCATCTCTTAAGTGTGAGGCTACAGGCCTGTTTCACCGTGCTCAGTTTATACATTGCTGGAAATTCAACCCAGGGCTTTGTGCGCACCAGGAAAGCACTCCACCGACTCAGCCATGCCCCTAGCCCAACTTCATACCTCCTTACACTTACATGTTTTGGTTATGTATAACCGTATGGGGATTTGGGTTTTTTGTTGTTATTTCTGAGACAGTGTCCCACATAGCTCAGGCTGGCTTCAACTGTGCTATGTAGACCAGGTTGGCCCCTCTCCCATCATCTTGCTGTGACTTGTTGTGGATCTCATAGTGGGAGAAGGAAAAGGCTGGACCCTGGTGAACATAAGGGTTGGGACACTTTCTCTACACAGTTCTGGTCACTTGTCAGATCACCTCGCAGGAGATACTGAAGCTGAGATGATGATGATGATGATGCGTCAGTTGCGGACGTGACAATACTTAATCAGAATATTGCTTAGCTACGCATACATCTTGCACTTGACTTAAACTGAAACCTCGTGTTCAGATCTCAAAGATAGACTTTGGCAGGGCCTGACCTGACCTCCCAATGTGACTGCGCCCTCTCTCTGCTTGTCATTATTTATCTCTTTAATCAGCCTGTTGAGGACCAGTGCTTCAAGCCTAGCTCGCTAGGACTTCAAGGGCCCAAGCCCTGATCCTTACCACTGGGGTAACACTGTCTGCTGCTCCCAAGCACTGGGGTTCCACGCACCATCATAGCTGCCTTAGGGTATTTCCCTTTTATATTCATCTGCAAATGGGCATTTTTGTCTATGAGAGAGTTTATGTCTATGAAAAGCAAATAAAATGTAAAGAAGCACATGCCAGACACCAGTTGGTACCTGGAGAAAGAGTAAACCCATAGATGAATGCGTCTTCCCAATGTCAAACTTCCAGACTCTGGATGACCGGCTGTCAAGTGGGCAGGAAGTCATCTAAGAGTCGCACTTACACAGTACGGTGAATGACTTGGTGAATAGATTTTCCTATCAGCTGCTCAATGCAGATAACGTAGGTGGCTGTGTGTGAGCAAATGCAGAAAGAGAGAGAGACAGACAGACAGACACACAGACACACAGAGAGATTATACAGCAACATTCAATGTGGCGAGTCTGGTTCTGAGCCCCAGAGAAAGGCTGCCTGAGCTCAGACCCTGCGTTTGCCCCTCGTTAACATAGAGAGAACACAACTTAATCTTTCTGTTTGTTTCATTTGTTTTGATGCTCTGAAGATGGGTCTCACTAGGTAGTCCTAGCTGCTTGGGACTCACTTGTGTAAACCAGGATGGCTGTGAAATATTGGCAGTCATCCTGCCTCTGCTTGAGCCCGGCTAAGCAATCCTTCTTGTGCTGTGACTTAAACTCAGAGTCTCTGGTGTGGTAGGCAAGCACTGTGCCACTGAACCAACTACACCCCAAGCCAGCAGCTAACCTTTCTATGCCTAGATTCCCACATCTCTAAAGTGTTGCTATTAATAGTCCTATGTCTATGAGACCATGGTGAGTGAATTACATGTGATGCACTTAGAACAGGGCCTGGCACATAGTAAGTGCTCAATAAACATTAGCTATGATCACGGATGATGGCATTTTGAGCAGAAGGTAGAATTCTTGGGTGGCTTGCTTCCTTCCCCAAGCCTGAGCCAAATGCCCCCTCACCAGATGGCTGCCTGCTTATGGGGAGGGAGGACCATCTGTTTTGCTTCGAGTGTCAGGAGTACAACTCTACAGTGAATGAGAAGGCGTTTAACTTGGGGAAAGTAGATGTGACAAGCACGTCTTCCCTGGAGGCGTGGCACCAGATGAAAAGGAAAGAGACTGTGTGACCTCCTTAAGCAAACATGCCAGCAATAAGCCACACTGGCGCACACCCTCTCCGGCTCCAGGGTGTGGGCTGAGGTCTCAGGCAGCTCTACCTCTCTTTGATGGGGCTCACTCCACCACCAGCTCCCATCCTCATCGGCCTGCCTAGGGGCTGAGGATCAAGATGACAGGGGAGGTCAAAGGGAGAAACTTGTACTAAGTTTTGTGGAGCTTTCTCGTTGTTTTGTTTTGTTTTGTTTTATTCAGTGTGGTCTTATTCAGTAGCCCAGGCTGCACTAGAACTGCTCCCAGCTGAGTTGTAGCCCTTAACCTCTCTTGCATTTTTAACTGCAAAAAAAAGCATTGATTTTTTTTTTTGGTTGTTGTTTTTTGTTTTGTTTTTGGTTTTTTTGAGACAGGGTTTCTCTGTGTATTCCTTGTCTGTCCTGGACTCACTTTGTAGACCAGGCTGGCCTCGAACTCACAGCGATCCACCTGCCTCTGCCTCCCAAGTGCTGGGATTAAAGGCATGCACTACTGCCACCACCACGCGGCAAAACTGCGGTTTTTTTAATCCCAGCACTTGGGAGGCAGAGGCAGGTGGATCGCTGTGAGTTCGAGGCCAGCCTGGTCTACAAAGTGAGTCCAGGACAGCCAAGGATGCACAGAGAAACCCTGTCTTGAAAAACCAAAAAACAAAACAAAACAAAAAAACTGCGTTTTTATTGGTTGCTAAGTAACGTGGTCAGATGTGGTTCATTTTGTACAGTAAACTTCTTCAACTCATTTACTAAATCTCCTTTACTCACTCATTGTTTCATCTTCAGACATTTATGTATTTATCTGATTCATGTTGCTGCTGTATTATTATTATTATTATTATTATTATTATTATTATTATTATTTTGGTTTTTTTGAGACAAGGTCTCTCTGTAGCCTTGGCTGTCCTGGACTCACTTTGTAGACCAGGCTGGCCTCGAACTCACAGCGATCCACCTGCCTCTGCCTCCCGAGTGCTGGAATTAAAGGCATGCGCCACCACCGCCTGGCCCATGTCACATTATTATCTAATATCCTTTATTACAATGTGTGTGTGTAGAAAGAGAAAAAATAGAGACTTTGTGTGTGTGAGTCTGTATGTGTATGTATCTCTGTGTGTGTCTTAGGAGGGGTGGATAAGAGAGGGAGCGAAAGAGAGGAGGGGTATTAGGGACCAGAGAAGGATGCTGGGGTCTCTCACTTCAGCCTTACTCTCTAGAGACAGGGTTTATTATGGAACCTGGAGCTAGATTGCTGGCCTGCAAGCAAGCCCCATTGATCCTCCTGTCTCTGTCCCCATAGCACTAGATTATAGTCACTTACAGCCACGCCCCACTTCTTCCATCAGTGCTAGGATCCAAACTCTTTGCACAGCATGCTCTTACTCACTGAGCTATCTCTCCAGCCCATCTATTTTGGGGACAGGGTCTCTTGCTGAATGTGGGGCTCACTGATTTGGCTGTACTGGCTGCCTAGCATAATAGAGAGCTGTGTTCAAGCACCAGTACCACATAAGACTGAAGTGGTGGCACACGCCTGTGATCCCAGCCCCATGGTCGGGGGAGAGCAGAAACGAAGGCCAAGGTCACTCTCGGCTACATAGCAAGTTTGTGTCTGGCCTGGGCTATATAAGGTCTTGTCTTTCGGGGTTTTTTATTTGTTTGGTTGGCTTGGTTTGGTTTGGTTTTTCAAGTCAGGGTTTCTCTATGAAGCCTTGGCTATTCTGGACTTGCTTTGTAGACCAGGCTGGCCTCGAACTCACATCAATCCGCCTGCCTCTGCCTCCCGAGTGCTGGGATTAAAGGTGTGCGCCACCATACCCAGCTAAGGTCTTGTCTTAAAACAACTAAATACATAGATGAAAAAGAAGAATATTAAGATGTATATTTCGGGGTTGGAGAGATAGCTTAGCAGTTAAGAGCATTGGTTGCTCTAGCAGAGGACCCAGGTTTGATTCTCAGCACCTCTCTAACTACAGTCCTAGAGGATCCAATGCCCTCTTCTGGACTCCTCCGGCTCTGCACACACATAGTGTACACACAAGCAGCCAGACACCCATAGGAATAAAATGAAAATGAAGGTTAAAACTGTTTTAAAAGAGGTAATCACCTTGTATGCCTTTAATCCCAGCACTCAGGTGGCATAGGCAGGCGGATCGATGTGAGTTCGAGGCCAGCCTGATCTACAAAAGCAAGTCCAGGATAGCCAGGACTGTTACACAGAGAAACTCTGTCTCAGAAAAAAAAAAAAAGTAATGACCTCTTTCCTTTTTATTTAAAATATTTATTTAAAGTTTTGGAGACAAGATTTTTTTTTTTAAAGATAGGGGCTCATTATGTAGCCCTGACTTCCCTGGAACTTGGTATTTAAACCAGACTGACCTTAAACTTTCAACAAGCCTGCCTCTGCCTCCCAAGTATTAGTATTATGGGCATAGATCACCACACCCAGCTAAGACAGAGTCTTACTGTATAGTTGTAAGGAGCCTTGATAGGCAGCCCAAGGTTGTCTCAAACTTGTATAATCCTCCTGTCTCAGCCTCTAGAGTGCTTTGATTACAAGTGTAGGCTACCACACCTAACCTCGTCTCTCATTCCTAGTAGCTTATGTCGCCTATAAGAAACCATGCTTATCTTTGGGGTAGAGTATGAAGCGTACGTTTAAGTCTGTGTTTAGCTGTTCGAAAACTCCTGCATGGATACTGTTGGGAGACAGGCTGCCCATGCTGTAACTGTTGGGAAGAGTCAACTCAGCATAGAAAGACCATAATTCCCACAATCAGGTACAAAGAACAGAACACATGCCACGTGGAACATGGGCCTCTTAGCGTGTCTGTTAGTTCTTGGTTTTTTGTTTGTTTGTTTGTTTTTAAATCATAGTAACAGGAGAAGAAACTCAGAGAGATCCAAAGGAAGATCTCTGGTATGTGGGAACCCAGGAGACATTGTCCCTAAGGGGAGAGCCAGCCAGAGCATCCTTAGTTTCTCTCTCACTGAGATGTGATGCTGAGGGACAGTCAAGACAAGAATCCTAGAACCAAACGCGTGGCGTGAGCCTGTAGTTCCTGCGTTTCGGAGATGGAGGCAAATGAGTCGGACATTCAAGGTCATCCTTTGTTATATAACAAGTTTGAGGCCAGCCCAGGGTTCCTAAAAACACAGAATATGCAGGAAGAGAGCTCAGTCTGTACCTGAGACTGCGTTAGAGTCTCCCTGATCAAGAACTGATGAGGAAAGGAAGTACCAACACCTGGCAATGACTTCCAGGGACAGTATTGTACAGCCAATCAGGATATCCTTTCTAATGCTTTAATTTTTAAAGTTCTATCATTGCTATTTGTGTGTGCGCATGTGTGCATGCTTGTGTGTGTGGGGGGGGGTGTTTACCTACACCATATGCTTAAGGTGCATCATTAAGTTCTTTATTTGAGTTCTTTCTGATTTTTCTTTTTCCGCTTTTTTCTTCCTTCCTTTTCTTTTTCTTTCTTTCTTTTTTTTTTTTTTTTTTTTTTGTTTGTTTGTTTTTTGTTTTTTGTTTTTGGGTTTTTTTTGTTTTTTTTGAGACAGGGTTTCTCTTATGTTATCTTGACTGTCCTGGACTCGCTTTGTAGACCAGCCTGGTCTCGAACTCACAGCGATCCTCCTGCCTCTGCCTCCCAAGTGCTGGGATTAAAGGCGTGCGCCACCACACCTGGCTTCTTTCTTTTTTTCAAGACAGAGTTTCTCTGTATAACCCTGGGTGTCCTGGAACTCCTGTTTGTTTCCAAGTCTTATTTGCTTGGAATAATTTGTCCATTCTTTTACTGTGAAATAGTGCCCACACTTGAAGGTACAATGTGTTTCTTGCAGGGAAAAACTTGCAGAGATAAACCTGTTTTTTAGGATTCCAAGTGTGGGATCAGAATGGTCTTATGAGAGAACAGGTGAGGTTAATCCACTAGAAGGCCTGACCACCTCGTGCGGGAGCTTGATTGTTGCCAGCTGAAAGGATCCTGTGAACAGACTCTGAGAGGAGATATATAAATGAGCCCAGAACTGGAGGCGGGGTTTTTGGAGACTTGGGATAGTTTTGGCTGTTCATCACTGCACTTCGAGACACTCCTAGAGAAAACCGTTCAAGGGAAGGCTTCGGGGCTCCGGTTCCTGCTGAGATTCTGGGTTCTGGTTACTCTAATTTCCAGCAGAAGAAATCCTGCAGATTGTGCCAGGAGCATCGTTCCTCGGAACTGATATCCTTACGGTTTCATTGTTGTATTCTTTAATCTCCTTTTCCTACTATTTTGGTTAGTCAGGTTATAAGTGACTTATGCTCGGTCACTAAGTTGTTAATAAAATATATTGGTTAAGAAAACTGAGCCTACAGTCAGAGGCTGAGCTCCATCCACCCCATGACATGAGCAATGGCTCAGGAACCTGTGGAAGTTTCTGTAAACGGACCACACATGGGGCCTATTGTGGGTGGTGCCATCCCTAAGCTGGTGGTTCTGGGTTCTATAAGACGACAGGCTGAGCAAGCCATGAGGACCAAGCCAGTAAGCAACCGTATTCTGTGGCCTCTACATTAGCTCCTGCCTCCAGGTTCCTACCTTGCTTGAGTTCCTGTCCTCACTGCTTTTGATAATGAGCTGTTACGGGGAACAGTGAGTAAAATAGGCTCTTTTCTCCCCATATTGCTTTTAGTCACGGTGTTTCAATGAAGCAATAGTAACCCTAACTAAGACAAGTTGGTACCAGGGTAGTAGGGCATTGCTGTAACGCATCTGACCATGTCTTAGAGAGGATTGTGGAAGGACTTTGGGACTTTGGGCTTGAAGGGCCATTAAGTGTTGAGAGCTCAGTGGGCTGTTCTGTAGGAGCTTGGAAGATGAGAATGCTGAGAGCAGTGCAGAAGATGGAGGCCTGGCTTGTGACGTTTGAGAGGAGAGTAAAGACTGTTCTTCTGTGTGAAGAATCTGCAGTGTCCGGTCAGATGGATGTAGCTGAAGAGTCAGCCATGGTTAACAAGAGACCAGAACCACTATGGTAAAACCTTTGATTTGCTGGAACAATTGATGTTGGTCACCTGGAGCAAAGAAGTCAGTGGCGTCTGAGAAGAGGCCGGCGTTGCTGAGGTTCACCTGTTGGGAAGTGTTTTCTGAGCGTCAGCACGCAGAAGCTTTGTTCCAGACGTGGCCAAGGCTGTACCTTGCCCTGACAGCTCAACTTGTTAGTATAAGAGTCACCCAGGTGGTGCTGGTTTTGAAGTCATGAAGGGGTCAGGGAGAGCAGCTGAGGCTCGGCACTGTGAGAGGCCAGGAAATGGCCTTGGTGGAGGAGCGGCCTCAACGGCAGTTGAAGGGCCAGAACTGAGGAAATCATGCAGAGAGGCTGAGGCTTGGCACCATGAAGAGAGCCCTGGGGAGGCTGTTCATGGAAGTGCAGCCCGACTGCAGCAAGGGACACAGCAGTTGGAGATGCCAGTACCATGGATGACCAGCAAGAGTGGCAGCAGAGGTGGAGTGGAGCCAGTCTGAGGCTAGAAGACAAACTGTGTGTGCTGCGGAGGGCAGAGCAGAAGTGACCAAGCCCCTGGAGGCCCCCAGAGATGGTGAGTGGATCCCAGATAATTTGATACTGAGTTATTTACACTGTTGGGGTTTAGTTTTGCTTTGTTCAGATTGTGACCATGCCGTGGTTCGTTCGTTCTTTTTCTTTCTTTTCTTCTTCTTCTTCTTCTTTTTTTTCCCCCGAGACAGGGTTTCTCTGTGTAGCCCTTGCTGTCCTGCGACTTGCTTTGTAGATCAGGCTGGTCTTGAACTCACAGAGATTTCTATTGTCTCTGCCTCCAGAGTGCTGGGATTAAAGACGTGCACCACCACAACCTTTAAAGACTAAACTTCTAATGTGTAAAGACTGTGGGACTTTTTAAAGTTATTAATGTTTTTAATGTGAGATATTGGGGATGAGTGAGAAAGGGTAGGTTGTGGCTTAATGGGGATGATGTGTTTGCATGTCAAGTCGACAAGGGGTCAGTTGTGCTGCATAATTTTATGTCAACTTGACACAAGCTAAAATCATTTGAGAGAAGCGAACCTCTATAAAGTAAATGCCTCCATAAGATCAGGCTATATGCAAGCCTGTAGGGCATTTTCTTAGTTAGTGATTGATGTGGGAAGGCCCAGCCCACTGTGGGGGGGTTCCATCCCTGGGCTAGTGGTCCTGAGTTCTATCAGAAAGCAGGCTGAGGGGCTGGAGAGGTGGCTCAGAGGTTAAGAGCACTGACTGCTCTTCCAGAGGTCCTGAGTTCAGTTCCCAGCAACCACATGGTGGCTCAGAGCCACTGATAAAGTCATCTGATGCGTGATCTGATGCCCTCTTCTGGCCTGCAGGTGTACATGCAGGCAGAGCACTGTATACAAAATAATAAACAAATCTTAAAGGGGGGGGGGGAAAGCAGGCTGAAAAAGCCATTGGGACCAAGCCAATAAGCAGGACCCCAGTGTTATTTCAAACTGGGAATGAAGCCAGGCCAGGTGTGATGGCACATGCCTTTAATCCCAGCACTCGGGAGGCAGAGGCAGGTGGACTGTTGTGAATTCACGGCCAGTCTGGTCTACAAAGCAAGTCTAGGACAGCTAAGGCAGCACAGAGAAATACTGTCTTGAAAAAAAAAAAAAGTAACCCTAGCTAAGACAATCAGCTAGCCTGTGTGTGTATGTGTGTTTATGTGTGTGTGTTTGTTTTAATGACTAGGTAGATCTCTTGACTTGGAGCATCCTATATAGACCAGGCTGATCTTCAAGTCACAGAGATTTGTCTACCTCTACCTTCTGAGTGTTCAGGTTAATTAAAAGATTTATTAATTATTATTTATCATGTGTTAGTTTATTGTATAGATTATATAACATATAGTTTGATATTATATAATTTATAATTAATTTATTATATTAAATATATAATTTATTAAACTATTAATTAAAAGACATGCTTGTGTCTTGTGATGGGCATTGAGGTTATTAATATTCAAAGTTATTGTAAAATGATGTACTGCTTCCATTTTGTGGACTGGTTTTTTCTTAGTCTTGCTTTTCATAATAATTATAATAACTGTTCTAGACTTATCTTTTTCCTATAGCCTTATGGACAGTCTTAGCTTTCTCATCAGTCCAAAGTATTCCTCCCAGTATTCTCTCTATAGGGATGGCTTTGTGCAAAAGGCACGCATCCTAATGAGGATACAGTATGGATACCCTATGAAGGAGGAGGGGGCGGGCTCTATCAGCACTGTGGGTGTGGGCTCCTGGAAAGGCAGGTGGAGTTTAGAGTGGCCAAAAGCACAAAAAAGGGACCATGTGATCAGCCCACGGTCACAGGAAGGCAGGCAGACAGGGTTTGAGGTGCCCAAGGCAACAGGGTAACACAGAGGGCAAGTAGAGTTTCCTGAAGAGATGCCTTTCAAAAGGGCAGACGCTCATCTCTTCTCAGACTCTGTGCTAAGATCAAGTATAAAGCTGTAGTGCTTTGTCCTCTTTCTCGGTGTTTTTGGGATAGGGTCTCCCTCCATAGTGAGACTTGCCTTAAATTCATGGCGATCCTCCTGCCTCAGCCTCCTGAGTACTGGCGTTACAGGTGTGGACTGCCACACCAAGCAAGACAGTGCTTTTCAGTCTGTTTTGTTTAACCTTTGTTTTTGAGACAGGGGGCTTGCTAGGTCTTGTCCTCACTATGTAGCCCAGGCTGGCCTCAGACTCACTATTCCTCTGTCTCTGCCTCCTGAGTTCTCAAATTACAGGCATGTTTCACCGCACCCAGCTTGATCTTTTCTCATTGCCACTCATATCCCACATATAATACATTCTAACATATGATACATTTCTCTGATAAGATGGTGTGGATCATCTGAATTCAGTTCCCAGCACCCACATCAGGTAGTTTACAACTGCCTGCGACTTCAGTTCCAGTGAGCCAACATGCTCCTGGCTTTCAAGGACACATATCCCCCACACACATACACACACCTCACAGCATTCACTTACACACACATAAATGAAAATAAACTTTTTAAAAAATAAAAATGATTACAAGTTGGGCATGGTGGCGCACACTTGTAATCCCAACACTAGGGTGGCAGAGGCAAGTGGATCACTGTGAGTTTGAGAGCAGCCTGGTCTACAAAACAAGTCTAGGACAGCCAAGGTTATACAGAGGAAATACTGTCTCAAAAAAATAAAAAATAAAAAAAATAAAGATAACCCCACAGATATACTCTGAGGTCCATCTCCTAGGGGACCTCTTAATTTAAATTTTAAATTTTAAAAATTATTTTTTTGAGTAAAGTATTTTAGGGGCCCATTAACCATTTTTCAATACCTAGGATTGTGCCCAGCCACATCCCCTGACCAATTAATGTCACATTAGAGAATAAGATCACTGTTTGGGAAGGGAATGAAGCTGCCAGAACAAAGCGGTCCACTGGAGCAAGACATTAAAGTTCTGTCTTCAGGGCCAGGGTACTAAGGGAAGAGTCAGAGACAAGAGTCAGTAGTCAGTGAGTGAAGAGGACTGTTATAGGTCAGATATGCAGATGGCCAGTAATGAGTTAAGACACTCAGCCAGCCCAACCCAATCTAGTAAAATTCTATCTATCTATCTATCTATCTATCTATCTATCTATCTATCTATCTATCTATGGATCTCAGCAGCTCAGGCTGGCCTCAAACTCTCTATATATCTGAAGATGACCTTCAATTCTTGATCCTCCTGCCTCAACCTCCCAAATACTGAGATTGCAGGCTTGTGCTGTCACACTTGGCAAAATGTGGCTTTCTACCTGAAAACAGTGACTTCTTCCCCTGAGACAGGAAATGATGGTTGAAAGCTGGGCCAGGCATAGTGGTGTACATCTGTAATCCTAGCACTCTGGAAGTGTAGAGGTAGTTGGATCTCTGTGAGTTCGAGGCCAGCCAGGTCTACATACTGAGTTCCAGGACAGCCAGAGCTACATAGCGAGACTCTTGTCTCAAATAAAATTTAAAAAATAAAAATGAAAAGCTGCCAGGAGGAAGATCTTTTCAGCTTTCAACGACGATTGCACAATATGCATGGACATCTCGTTCTAAAATAAAATGTAATTTTTACAAATTGACCTAAAATGCAAATGTGGTCATTCGCTCCCATGCTCAAAACACTTTGGTAGCCCATCTGCCACCAAGTTAAAACCCAAACGAGCACATGTCATGGAAGGGCTCCGCACTTTCTTCGGTCCCATAGCCACTGTTGGCTGGCTCACGCCCTATGTCCAGGCCAGACCAGATACTGGAAAGTGAATGTATTCGCTAGGGAAGCCTGCTTCCTTCCTCCCCACACTGGGCTCACGATGCCACGTTTGTAGCATCTGTTTCTCACGTCTGGTAGCCGTGGCTTAGAGCTTCTCCCTCTTCCTATCTTCCAGTGGCTTCTACATTTCTCAAGGCCCAGCTACAATGGCCTCTCCCAGTTCCCCTGAGAGCAGCTTCTCTGTGTCCACCCTGCGGGGCAGACCACATGGACTTGGAGCTTGGATTTAACCACTCACCAGATGGTGCCGTCCATGCTGGTCGAGCTCTGGACTTCAGCCTCCTTTGTGTAAGATGGACATCCAAGTAGTTCCTATCTTAGGAGAGCAAATATTTATTGAGTATTTCTTCTTCTTCTTCTTCTTCTTCTTCTCCTCCTCCTCCTCTTCCTCCTCCTCCTCCTCCTTCTCCTTCTTTTCTTCTTCTTCTTTTTAATGTACACAGTGCTCTGCCTGCGTTTGTGCCTATCTGCCAGAAGAGGGTACCAGATCTCATTATAGATGGCTGTGAGCTACTATGTGGTTGCTGGGAATTGAACTCAGGACCTCTGGAAGCACAGGCAGTGCTCTTAACCGCTGAGCCATCTCTCCAGCCCTTTGAGTATTTATTCTTTTTTTTGGGGGGGGGTTGGGTTTTCGAGACAGGGTTTCTCTGTGTAGCCTTGGCTGTCCTGGACCCGCTTTGTAGACCAGGCTGGCCTCGAACTCACAGCGATCCACCTGCCTCTGCCTCCCGAGTGCTGGGATTATAGGCATGCGCCACCACGCCCAGCTGAGTATTTATTCTTATTATTAATTCAGACAAGGCTGAGCTCAGTGGCACATACCTGGAATCTCAGCAGTGGGGGGGGGGGGTGGAGGCAGGAGGATCAGAAGTTCAAGGTCATCCTCGGCTGCGCAGTGAGTTTGAGGCCAGCATGGAATATATGTGTCCCTATTTCAAAGAACAAAAATGCCAAACCTTGTGGTTCACATTTGTAACTTCACAGCTTGAGAAGCTGAGGCAGGAGGATCCTTATAAGTTCAAGGCTACTCTGGGCTACAGAGTGACTTCTAGGTCAGCCTGGCCCAGAGTAAGACCCTGTCTTAAAATATATATATACTATAGCTCCTAGGCCAATTTAGCCACATACTTTATAAATAAAATTTTGTTGAAATACAGCCACATACATGTATTTAAATATTGCCTGTAGTTGCTTTGATTGAGTGGTTGACACATAGACCACATGGCACGTAGAATGGAAATTTTTACCCTCTTTTTCTTTAAGAGTTTGCTAAACTGAGCTTGGTGGTGCTCACCCTAGAGCCAGCACTCAGAAGGTGAAGCTGGAGAGTCACAAGTTCAATGCCAGTTTAGCCTACAAAGTAATAAATACCCTTTCTCAAAAAGGTAAGGGCTGGAGATGTGGCCTTGTGATAGAGGGCTACCTAGCAAACATCCAGCCCTGGCTTTTTTTTTCCCAGCACTACAAAAAATAGAGTGAAAAATTTGGGCCAAAAGACAGAAAAAGAACCAGAGTAACTTCTGTAAATCCCCCAAAGTGGGAAGCAGACAGCTGTGCTAAATGACAAATCAAGGGGTAAAGAAAGTCTGCAGATTGGGCAATCAGATGACGGGGCCTGAACAAAGAGTACCTTGTGTCAAGTGAAGCCAAGTGGTCTGTGGTACATCAGGAGAGAGAGGAGAGAGAGGAGAGAGAGGAGAGAGAGAGAGAGAGAGAGAGAGAGAGAGAGAGAGAGAGAGAGAAGAGGGAAGAGAGAGAAAAGGGGAAAAACAGAGCTAGACACTTAGAAGGAATGAGGAACACCTCAAGTTCTGAGCCATCCTAGGCTACATAGTGAATTCTAGACCAGCCTAGAGCGAGATTATATAGCTAACATGACAGCAAGTATGGAGATCTGGCTCCCTACCTGAAAATTTTAAAGCAGTTCACCAAAAACGTCAGGTATATTGAAATAACCAGGCCTGGCGTGGTGGTGGTGCACACCTTCAGTCTCCCAGCACTCCGGAGGCAGAGGCAGATAGATCTATGTGAGCTCAAGGCCAGCCTGGTCTACAAAGCAAGGCCAGGCCAGCCAGGACTACACAGAGAAACCCTGTCAAAAAAGACAGACAGATCAGGATCTCCAAGGAATGCTCCTATTTCTCTATCAGCTGTTTGGAATTGGATGAAACTTCAAAATTAAAATTTAAGTTGAGAAGTAAAAGGGAAGTCTAGAAGCAGAACCCTCACTCCCAGAACCACTGAAATATTTGTGTTATTTATTTTGAAATAGGGTTTTTGTTAGGCAGCCAGCCCAGGCTGACCTCAAAGGTCCCCAAATAGACTTGAACCCTGGGGCCTCTGATCAAAAGTCTGCCGGGCTATCTGCTTGACATTTCTGATAATGAAGCAGATACAATGCAGCCACAGATAAAACCCTTTGTGTCATTTGTGATTTTTTTTTTCCTCAACACTGCAAATTGCCTTCATTCAGGTATGCATCCACATTCCAACATTTAGTGGTCCTGAGCACATGGCCCACCGATGTGCAAGCCCAGTGATGCGCAGCTCCTCCGGATTCCTGCGGAGCCATCTGAGCAGCAATGCTCGTGTTCCAGCTGTGAGACTCCAGACCCGCTGGGTGGCCAGGGTGACACAAGAGCCCCACTCAAACCTCTTAAATGTGTACTATCAAAGCAATTATGAACCGGGCAGTGGTGGCGCACGCCTTTGATCCCAGCACTTGGGAGGCAGAGGCAGGTGGATCGTTGTGAGTTCAAGGCCAGCTTGGTCTACAAACAAGTCCAGGACAGCCAAGGCTACACACAGAGAAACCCTGTCTCAGAAAAACAAAAACAAAAAACAAAAAAAAAACCAACAACAACAAACCAATAGGATTATGAGAAAAAGAACCTACACAGAACTGTGTGTGCTTAGGACGCTCCACGTGGCCTTTCCCTAGGTGTCCTCACCAAGGACCCTGAAGCGCTGGCCAGCCTGAGTCGGCGCCCAGTGACTGCTCTGTTCCCCTGGAGACCTGAGCTCAAAGCACATAAGCTGATGGTGGCCGCAGGGCTGAGGACCCATTGCTCCCTTTCCAGGCTCGTGACAAGTGAAAAAGTGTGATCCAGAGCTAAGTGAGGGGAGGGGAGGTTCTCCCAACCTCATCTGATGGCTTCTGAGCACCACAAGCGTTGGGTAGTAATGGACACAAGGGAGTTGAGGACGAGGGTGAAAGCAGCACCCCTTGATAAAGGTGGGGAGGTGGGAAACCCTGCGTTCCTTACCCAGGGCCAATTTCAGAGGCCTGAGCTTTGGCCAAAGGTGGGAGTGGAAGAGTGGGGGATGATGGCTTGAATGGGGCATTACTTAAGATTTAAGAAAGTAGGGGTGCAGCCAAGGTGCCCCCCTCCCAAGCCCAGCAGTGGTCCCACAGCCGCTACCATTCTGTGGCAGGATGGCGGGGGGGGGGGGGGGGGGGGGGGAGCAATAGCAGACCCAGGCCATGTATGTGTCAGCAGCAGGTGATTATGTGACAAAGTCTATTCACAGTTAGTTGCATTAGCCGTGCCCACCACTCCCAAAGGAAACCGATGTCAGCACACCTTCTCAATCCCAGAAGTTCAACCAGACAGACAGCGGTTACACTGGTTGGAAGATGTCGCACAGCACAGCGTGGGTATTTCAAAAGGACAAGAAGTTAATATCAGAACAGAGTCGGAACTCCCTCTCCAGTACTTGGAGGTCTACAAGATGTGTCTAGAAAATTCACTACTGTGGAAAATGAAGCCTTGGGTTGGATCAGGCAGGAGAGACCAGGGCCCGGGTGACTAATTGGTGTCGCTGTCCTGGCGGCTGTGGCGGGAGCTCCCAGAGGACGACTTTGATGCTGGGGATCCCGCTGTTTTTCCAGCACTCAGCGATGCTGTGGCTCTTGCACTCACCACCCCGCTTGAACTGCTCACACTGCTCACCCTGACTTTTGTTACGAATCTTACAGAAGAGGGTGCTGCTGAATATTTAAGCCTACATTCTATTTTTAAGGCTGTAGATTTGGTTTTCATAAATTGTATGAGTCTGTGGTGGCTGCCATCTTTCGTCACTGTGACCCAAGTCCAGCTCCTCCTCCTTCTGGGATCTTTTTTTTTTTTTTTTTTTTTTTTTTTTTGGTTTTTCGAGACAGGGTTTCTCTGTGGAGCCTTGGCCATCCTGGACTCACTTTGTAGACCAGGCTGGCCTCGAACTCACAACTCACAGCGATCCGCCTGCCTCTGCCTCCCGAGTGCTGGGATTAAAGGCGTGCGCCACCACGCCCGGCTCCTTCTGGGATCTTAATCTCAGTGTGAGCCTCATCAGTTTGACAGGAGAATTTCAGCAGAGGCGACAGCATCAATTTACCTACAGGATATGTTGTCATTGCGAAACAAAAAACAGTATAAGCACATTTCTGGTTCACTCTGTAAACATTTTTTTTTTAAGTAATCTGCATACATTGAGCATTCCGATCGATCATAAATATGTGGACATAAAACCTAATTTGGTAATTTTCTTTCTTTGCTTGACTTAGGAATTTATAGTTTAATTGGCAAAGAAAGCTAGCTAAGAAAAAAAGCTCAGCATTTGTTAGAGATGCCAAGATGGAGCTGTAGGTGAGCTACCGTGAGGGTGCAGGTGAGTAGAGGACGGGGCTGAGGCTGCGAGCAGCTGGGTTTGTGCCTGGCATGCATGGAGTTCTGGGTTTAATTCGCCTAACCGTATAGTCTGGGTACAGTGACACACACCTGTAATTCCAGCATTTAGGAGATAGAGGCAAGAAGACTGGATGTTCAAGTCGGGTTTGAGGCCAGCTTGGTCTACAGAGCGAGTCCAGGACAGTCAAGGCTGCACAGAGAGACCCTGTCTTGAAGAAAAAAAAAAAAAAAGGAAAAAAGAAAAGAAAAAAAGAAGTTCAAGTCAGCTACACAGCAGGGCCAGCCTGGGACTTGAGAGCCTATCTCAAGAAAAGAAAAAAAAAAGTTATATGAAACTATTTTGCTTTTTTTAAAGGGCTCTATACAAGTAACAGTAAGACCAGAAAAAGCACAAACAAACAAACAAAGCCACATGTGATGGTACATACCTATAATGGCAGAACTTGGAGGCTAAGGCAAAGTTTGAGACTAGCCTGGGCTACACAGTGAATTTCAGCCCATCATGGGCTATAGGGTCTCAAAAAATCAAAAAGAGAATGGCATCCAGTCCTAGAGGTTGGCTGGAACCGTGCATAAGACATTTAGGAATCTGAAGAAACACGTATTCGCATTTGGTTTTTAATGTTTAATATGGCCCCACCCTGTTAGGATACAGTCTATATTATTAAATATATGTACTTTCTAGGGGCCAAAGAGATGGCACAACAGTTAAGAGCAGGGGCTGCCTTTCAAAGGACTCAAGTTCAATTCCCAACACCACATAGTGGCTCACAACTGTCCGTAACTCCAAAGCCCTCTCCTGACCTCTGAACCAGGCACAGACTTACAGAAACAGAAACACACATAAACAAAAAAATAAATATATGTACTATCTAAATAGAAAAAATCCATAAAGCAAAATATGTGCATTACCAGAGTTATGTTTAGGTGTTATTGGCATTATTTTCTTCTCTGTACTTTGACCTTTCCTTTAACTGTTTATCTAATAGAAAAGGCCTGGCTGGGCATGGGGGCACATGCCTTTGATCCCAGCACTCCGGAGGCAGCGGTAGGCGGATCGCTGTGAGTTCGAGGCCAGCCTGATCTACAAAAGCAAGTCTAGGACAGCCAAGGCTACACAGAGACACCCTGTCTTGAAACAAAAAAAAAAGAAAGAAAGAAAGAAAGAAAGAAAAGGCTTAATTTCATTTCATCTATTTGTTTGTTTGTTTACTGAGACATGTAGCTCTGGCAGGTAGCCAAAGATGATCTTAAACTCCTGATCCTTGGGCCTCTGCGTCCTTGATACTAGAACTACACACATGTACTACACCACTTACCTTTTTGTCTACCTGTGTGTTTTGCCATGTAGCCCAGGTTGCCCTTGAACTCGATACGGTCCTACATCAGCCTCCGGAGTACGGGGTTATAAAGGTAAACCATCATGCCTGGCTAACAGTATATTTTCCTCTGCCTACAAATGTCAGCAAGTAACACCTCAAAACGGTGTGTCTGGGGGGCTGGAGAGATGGCTCCTGGGGGTTCTGTGGTGGCCTGAGTACAAATGGCCCCATAGGCTCATGTATTTGAATGCTGGGACACCAGGAAGTGGCAGTATTTGAAAGAATTAAAATGATTAGGAGGTGTGGCTTTGTTGGAGGAAGTGGGGGTGGGCTTTGAAGTTTTTAAAGGCCCACGGCAGGCCCAGTTTCTCTCTCTCTCTCAGCTTACAGATCACAATGCAGCTCTCAACTTCTCCAGCACCGTGTCTGCCTACTGCTCCCCGCCATGAGGATAGTGGACTAAACCCCTGAAACTGTCAGCAAGCCCCTAATTAAATGCCTCCTTTTATACGAGTTGCCTTGGTCATGATGTCTCTTCACAGCACTAGAACAGTGACTAAGACAGGACCCAACACCCTCTTCTGGCTCCCTTGGGCACTTACATACTACACACACACACACACACACACACACACACACACACACACACACACACACCAATAAACAAATATAAGAAATTCTTTTTTTAACAGTATGTCTAAACAAAGAACTGGTTGCTTGCTAGATTTCTTTTGGCAAGGTGGCAAATGGAGCCCATGAACCTGCCCGGGGACCATCTAGACTTAAAACAGTGCAGGGAGATACTGCTGTCTTGGGCATACAAAAGAATTACAATAGTGTCATTCAGTTAGGCTGAAAATAACAAAGCTTTGGGCTACAACTAGCTTACAGACAGACGACATCATGACCTATACCTGTGATCCTAGCATTTGGGAAGCTGAGACAAGATGGGTTGGGAGTTTGGGAACACAGTGAATTCTAGGTCAGCCTGAGCTACAGAGGAAAACAAAAAAAGCCTGTCTCAAAAACAAATGGCAGGGATACAGCTCGTTTGGTAGAGTGCTTGCCCAGCAAGCTAGAAACCCTGTGTTTCAGCCTCTCGCCACATATAACTGGACTTAATAGCCCCACATTTCTAATATCAGCGGTTAAGAGGTGGAGGCAGGAGGATCAGAAGTTCAAGGTCATCCTTGCCTACAGAGTTTGAGGCTAGCCTGGGATTCATAAGAGCTTACTACAAAAGAAAAGGAGGAAGGAAGGAAGGAAGGAAGGAAGGAAGGAAGGAAGGAAGAAAGGAAAGAAGGAAGAGAAAAAGCCAGCCACACTTAAAGAACAAACTGATTCTTACCCCAGGCAGTAAGATAAGCCAAAGTGTCTGTGTCTACCATCCTCATGCCATCCTTTTTGTCATTGTTTATTTCAGTTTTGTTTTTGGTTTTAATTTCTGGTTGGTTGGTCGGTTGGTTGGTACTGTTTGAGGCAGGGTTTCTACATGGATGTAGCCCTGGCTGTCCTGGAACTCGCTCTGTACACCAGGCTGGCCTCGAACTCACAGTGATCCACCTGCCTCTGCCTCCTAAGTGCTGGGATTAAAGGTGTGCGCCACCACTGCCCGGCTTGGTTTTCTTTTTTGAGATAGCATCTTCTGTATCTTGGGTTGCTGGCCTGTGACTCACCCACATCCTCCTGGTTTAGCCTTGGGAGTGTTTGGATTACAGGTGTGGTGAGCCTGCTCTGAGTCCATCTTTACAGAGGGAAAGCAGAAACTCTCTGCTCATGGCTTTATGAATGAGTTACAACCCTGATAAGCCATAACGTAAGCCTTCCTTCCCCTAGCACAGCGGGAAGCCAGGGTGCACCCTGCCCTACTGCAACGAAGGCACCTTGGTTAGAGAATTTGGACTTTGAGTTCCTGATTTTTGACAGTTCTGCATTTGCCCCTTAACTATCTGTGTGGTCTAAAGTGAGTCACCTAGGCTTATCTGGTCTGCTATTTCACCTTAAAACAGGTGGTTCCTTAATGTCCTTTGAACTTCAGTGCTCTGTGACTAGACTACTGATCAGTTCATAGGAACTGACCAGCTAGTTAGCTGTCATTGGGATAGGAACACTGAAAAATTATTCAGCAAACCTACTCTGATGTCACGGGACAAGATCCCTCTATCATCTATTTTCGATCTATCAATCTATCTATATCTATCATTTATCTACCTATATATTATCTATCTTCTATCTACCTATCTATCAACTGCCTTTCTGTCTATATGGCAGAGTCTCATGTAGCCCAAGTTGGCCCTGAACGTCTACGAGCCAAGGCTTACCTTGAAAGTCTTCTTATTACCACAGTATTAGTTAGTGTGTGGGGAGGGGGCAGGGGATGGGGTAGAACATGTCACAGACCTCATGTGGAGGACAGAGGACAACTTGAGGGAGCCAAGTTGTGGGTTCCACGAATCAAAATCAAGACCCGGCAGCAAGAGCCCTTATGAGATGAGCCAGTTCCCTGGAGACAACCTTGAAATTCCGGGCCTCCTCCATTTCCTGAGCGCTGGGATTGCAGGCATCTGCCACGGGAGCCATGTCATGCAATGTTGGGCATCAAATGCAGGGCTTCCCAAGTCTTAGATCAGTGCTGTACCAGCTGAGCAATATCCCAAGCGCCGGGATACACTCTTTTTCTTTTTGTAAAGACAAGTTCTCCCTTTGATGGCTAGCTTGGGACTCGGCTGTGCATCAGGCTGACCTTGCAATCCTAAGGATCTTCCTGCTCTGCCCTGCCTCCCTAGGGCCGGGACTACAGGCAAAAAACACCACACCCAACTCTTGGTTGGTTGGTTATAATGCACTTTTTTTTTTTTTTTTTTTTGGAGACAGGGTCTCTCTGTGTTAGCCTTGGCTGTCCTGGACTCCCTTGGTAGATCAGGCCAGCCTCGAACTTACAGCAATCCGCCTACCTCTGCCTCCTGAGTGCTGGGATTTTATGTGTGTGCCACCATGCTTAGCTAACTTTATGATTTTTTTTAAAGATTTATTTATTATTATGTATACAGTGTTCTGCCTGCATGTACACCTGCAGGCCAGAAGAGGGCATCAGATCACATTATCAATGGCTATAAGCCACCATGTGGTTGCTGGGAATTGAACTCAGGACCTCTGGAGGAGCAGGCAGTGCTCTTAACGGCTGAGCCATCTCTCCAGCCCAACTTTATGATTTTTTTTAAAAGGATGTGGTGGCATATTCCTTTAATCCCAGAACTCAGGAGGCAGAAGCAGGAAGATCTCTTTGAATTCAAGGCCAGCCTGGTCTACATAGTGAGACCTTGTCTCAAAAGTAAAAATATCTATTTTTATTTTATGAGTATTTTGCCTGCATATTATGTGCACCATATATGTGCAGTTCCCACTGAGGCCAGAAGGTGGCATCAGACCCTCTGGAACTGGGTTGTGAGCCATCATGAGTGCTTCTAACCAATCCTGGATCCTCTGCAAGAGCAAGTGCTCTTAACCACTGAGCCATCTTACCAGCCTCAAGAGTAACTTTAAACAATTAGATTTTATTACTGTTTTCTTAAACTTGCTTTGGTTTGCAAACATGTTGATTGTCCTGGTGCCTTTGGAAACATCTGTTTTAAGAAGTAGGGCTGTGGCGATAGCTCGGTGGATAAAGGTGCTGCCAAGCCTGACAGCCCGAGTTCAATCTCTGGGGCCAGTGTGGTGGAAGGAGAGATCGGACTTCTTTGAGCTGTCTTCTGACCTCTAGAAGCATTTGAACATGCAGGTATTCACACAACAAATAAATGTAATTTTTTAAAAATTTAAGGTGGTCTGGAGTCGTGGCACATGTCTTTAATCCCAGCTCTTAGGAGGCGGAGGCAGGCAGATCACTGTTAGTTTGAAGCTAGCCTAGTCTACAAAGTGAGCCCAGGACAGCTAGGACTACACAGAGAAACCCCTGGAGAGAGAGAGAGAGAGAAGCATAGCAACTCATTGCCCCCTTTTTTTGTTTCATTTTATGTGTATATTTTGTTTGTCTGGAGATAAAATCTCCAGTATTTTCTCCCTCCCCAGCCTCCACCTGGTCCCTCCTCTTCCAAATACCACCTGCTCCCGTCCACCCTCACAATCTATTTCCTTTTCCCAGGGAGCTTTTTGTGCTACCCACACCCCCCCCCCCCAACACCACCACCGCCACCTTTAAGAGGAGATAAAGTCCCGCATAGCTCACAGGCTGCCCTGGTCTTGTTATATAGCTAAGAGCAAGTGGCCTTTAACATCTGACCTTCTGCTTCTACCTCCCAAGTACCACCATGCCTAGCTAAAATGCTCACTGTTGCTATAAAGAAGATTGTAAAACAAAATAAAACAAAACAAACAAACAAAACACTTACAAATCCCTCTTGTTTTATATACCTCTCATAGTGATATGACTTTCCTTCTTCAAGGAGAAATTTACCTGACTCTAACTCCAGGTTGGCCACTTGAGTTTTTTGGCTAATGGAGTATTAGCAAATGTGATTTAAACAGAGCCTTTTAAAAAAAAATGCATGTACAATGGGGTTGGCCTTGTTGCTGATCTGGGAACCCTGCCACCACCATGTGATCTGATCCGTGCTGGCCTGTGGAGGATAACAGATTACACAGAGCATGGACCCAGCTCCGGCCCATCAGTCTCCCCATCACATCCGTGAGGGAGGCTGTCCTGGGCTGCCTGCTCCCTGCTGAGCCGGCTCCACAGCAGAGCTAATAAGCAGGCAGGTCAGAGAGTCCTGCTTCCCATTTTAAGCTACTGTACTTCCGGCGGCTTGTTATACAGCAGAGGGGACCTGACCCAGGGCCCACCCCTGCTGTACCGTCATTTCGTCTTTACTTAGTGCATGTGCGTGTGCGCTCAGGTGATATTTCAGTGAGAGGAGGATGACGCTCAGCAGTAAAGCATTGCCGAGCACAGTAAGGGCCGAGTGTTGCATCCCCAGCATTGCGTGTGAGAAGCACGTTTGGTCTAAGCATGTGCTGCATGCTTGTGATCTTGGCAAATGGAAAGCTGGACAAGAGGGTGCTCACTGTGACCGGAGGGCAGCCTGGGCCGCTGGAGGCTTGTCTCAAAACCGAACAAGGGCTGGTGTGGTGCCACATGCCTTTAGTCTCAGCACGTGAGAGACGTGAGAAGCAGACACAGTGAATCTGTGAGTTAAGGGCCACCTTGGTCTACATAGTGAATTTCATCCAGGCCAGCCAGGGCTGCAGAGTAAGACCCTGTCTCAAATCACACACACACACACACACACACACACACACACACACACACACACCTGCCAAAGAAGCTTCTGCTTTTGAACTTGTCCAGGAGGCTGAAGGCCTAGCCTCCACATACAAATGGTATATCCTAGTAGACCCTGGTCATACACTAAAAGGTGCTCTACAAGCTTCCAAGGCGCAGGCCAAGGCTCACAAGGTCACAGGCAGAGTTAATAGCCAGTGTGAACTCTATGCTATCTGTGGGGCCCTTCACAGGATGGGTGAGTCAGAGGAGCCGTTGTGACTGAGATGCCACGCTGTCATCTCAGAGGACTTCTGACCAGAGAAAACGGAGAGAACCAGCAGACTCCTGCATGCTATCTGACCTCCACATGTGTGCATACGTTCCCAAACACACACGCATGCACATCACATACATGGGCACACACATACACACACAGGCACATCTCTCATGCTCACCAACAAACTCACATGCACAAGTGCACACACATGCATTTAACATACTCAAATACACACCTATGTGTTCACATCTCACACACATACACAAACTCACAATATGCACATCAAACATACAAACTCAGGCCGGGGGTAGTAGCACACATCTTTAATCCCAGCACTTGGGAGGCAGAGGCAGGCGAATTGCTGTGAATTCAAGGCCAGCCTGGTCTACAAAGCGAGTCCAGAATAGCCAAGGCTACACAGATAAACCCTGTCTCGAAAAACCTAAAAACAAATATGCAAACTCACACACATGTTTTTTGTTTTTGTTATTTTTTCGAGACAGGGTCTCTCTGTGTTAGCCTTGGCTGTCTTGCACTCACTTTGTTGACCAGGCTGGCATTGAACTCACAGCGATCTGCCTGCCTCTGCCGCTCGAGTGTTGGGATTAAAGGCGTGTGCCACCATGCCCAGCCCAAACTCATACACATGTATACCACAAATATGTACGCATACACAAGCACATCACACACAAACTCACACATGCACATCATACATACACACACACACACTTATACACATGCATATCACACACACACACACACACACTTATGCACATCACACACACACACATACAAATTCACACATGTGCACAGCACACACATATACATCACATGCAGAAACATACATATATACACCACAAACTCACACATATCACATATGCACATACATACAATAGCGAGGAATTGTCAGTCATTGTTGTAAAGTCCTTCCATTTTTTTCCCCGGGAGGAACCAAAATTTTGAGTTTTATATAAAATATTCTGGCTTTAAATTTAGTTTAAAGTAAGTTTAAACTTTAAACTTAGGTTAAAAAAATTAAAACCAATCCAAAACTTCTTTGAGGGTCTTATCTGGCCCATGAGCCATTATGAGCCAGATTTAATTATTTAATAATAAATAAATAAATATAAATAACTATCTAGGCATGATAGTTTTAATCCTAGCTTTAATCCTAGCAGAGGTAGGCAGATCTCTTTGAGTTGGAGGAGGCCAGCCTGGTCTACATAGTGAGCTCCAGATGAGCCAAAGATATGTACTCAGGCCTTTGCTCAAAAATAAATAAATACAGCACTATGGTGCATGCCTGTAATCCCAGTATTCAGGGAGGCAGAAGTGGGCAGATCACTGTGAGTTCAAGGCCAGCCTGGTCTACAAAGCGAGTCCAGGACAGGCAAGGCTACACAGAGAAACCCTGTCTTGAAAAACCAATATAAATAGCCAATTGAATATTAAAAGAAAAATAAAATTGTGAATATGGAATATTTCTTACAAATAAATGGTGAGAATCCAAAAATATTGCTACTAATAATAGTAGTAAATACCATCCGCCTTCCAGTCCATGCCTTCATTTCTTCCACTCTTCACTATTTAAAGAATGGTTTTCTCTTTTCATGAACTTTTTTGTCTGCTAGTGACAGAGCTCAAACTAGCTCAAGTCAAGAGAATGATGTATTTATTAACTATTACATCCTAAAAGGCTCACCCGGGCATAGGGCAGGAATGACTTGAGGTGCTGTATCATGCGTACCCCCATGAACTCTGCCCCACCCACCTCCATCTCTGGCTTCTGCTACCCTCTGTCCTTCGTCCTGCAGCTCAAAGGCCACAAAGACAAGCCATGTCTATTGTATATGTGTTTTGGGAATTCATCATCTGTCTTCATGGCCACTGCCACAGTGCTTTGTCATGCGTTAGTATTTCCGGTGTTGGAGGAAAATGTGTCTCAAACTAGTTTTGCTCACCTCAGACCATCAGCTCTGTTTGGAATAATCAAATCTCTTAGAATTCCAAAATCTGAGACCTGTGTTCCTTGCTTAAAATGTGGAGGTACATGACTTGTGTATTCTGCTCTGAAAACGTGTGGGGTACAAGCAGGACCCAATTTGGTGACATTTTTTTCAACCAGTCACTTGAACCCCCTGCTGAGTGGCAGACAGCCAGGTTATCTTAGGAACAGAGCCTGAACTGGGTTGGGCATTAGCTGTTATTTTAGGAGCCTCTGTGTTCTTTGTCACTGGGCTGTGACCAAGCCTGCTTGAATGCACTGTGCAGCCTGCCCACCCATAATGCATACTTCTGGGGGAAGGGGATGGGGGGCCAGTGTCTTTCTTTCCATGCAAGCTGCTTTACTCAGTAACAATCTCTAGCTACCTGGAGTCAGGAATGGGAGTTCAGATCTAGTCACAAAATATTCTTTTATTCTAAGGGTCAAACAGTTCAAATGCATCCTGGGGCCAGGAGACAGAGCCACAAGTTTTACCAACTAGGGTTTGGCACTCATGGTTGCCAAATCCTTTCTTCCTATTATTATTTTTTTCATCCAGGAGGAACCTACGATCTCAAGTTTTATACAAAATATTCTGGGTTTTAAGCTCAGTTTTACTTAGGAAAAAAAAAAGTTTTTTTGAAAGGCAGTCAAAACCAAAAACTTGTCTGAGAGTCTTATCAGGCGCAGGAGCTGTCAGTCTGTGACTTGGGTTTTATTCACTAATCCCAGAACAATGGCTGCCACTTGCCCCACATTTGCATAACTAGAATCCCAGTGGCAAGGACCTCGGACCCAACAAAGATTAGCTGGGAATTGGCTAAAGAAGGTTCATGACTTCAAAATAAAGCCAACCCTTTAGCTTGAACCTTGTGACCTCTCTGGTCAGTCTCGACGATGTTGCCCTGCTTCCCTGCCTCTAGCACCCAGGGCCTTAGTGTTCATCTGACTCCTCGCTTGCTTTACCTCCTCTTCCAGTTAGCCGTGCACAACCCTGTCGCCACACCATCCTCAAGTCTAGACTCAGACCTCCCTTCCTCTGGAGCAACCCTTTCTCTGACTTCAGCTTACGCTATGGCTCACCCCCCACATACACAAACACCAGCCAGAGCCGCAATCCTAGCCCCTTCTTTATACGCCTGGCACATACAATCCAACCCCTAGAAGGCAGGAACCTGGGTTCATTTTCCCCAGTATCCCCGTGGCTTCATAGAGTAACTCGAAGCTTAAGAATTAATGAAAACTAACTGCCTTGACTGTTGCCTCCCACACACTGAAACGCCATCTGTGGAAAAAACTATGGCTTTAAGGAAACGACGCTGCAGCTGGGAACGGTGGTAAGCATCTGGGGGCTGAGGCAGAAGGATGGTGAGTTTCAGATGGTCAGCCAGAGCTACAAATCAAGCTCCTGGGTTGGTTTGTTAAAGGTTTCGCTGTGTGGAGGAGGAAAACTTGCTTGGAGGTAGAATGCTGGCCTCCAATGCTAGACTCTGTTCAGTCTCCGCTAACATCCAAGCTCTACCTGCCACAAAGTTTTAGGTGACCGAGTGGTGGTGGTGGTGAATACTTTTAACCCCAGCACTTAGGAGGCAGAGGCAGGCATTCAAGGCCAGCCTGGTCTATAGAGTGAGTTCTACACAGAGAAACCCTGTCTGAAAAAAAAAAATCAACAAAAAAAATTTTTAATTAAAAAAAAAAAAGTAAAAAGGAAGGAAGAAGAAAAGAAAAACAAACACAGACAGAAAGAAAGAAGTGGAAGAAAGAAGGAGGATTAGGTTCTATTTTTTTTTTCTCAAGACAGGGTTTCTCTGTGTAGACCTGGCTGTCCTGGACCAGGCTGGCCTCGAACTCACAGTGATCCACCTGCCTCTGCCTCCCCAGTGCTGGATTAAAGGCATTAAAGGCATGCGCCACCACGCCCGGCTCAAAAATTAGGTTCTAAACGTTAGGTGATTTCTTCTCTGCCCTTGTGGTGGCTCGTGCCTTTAATCCTAGCATTTAGGAGGGAGAGATAGACTGAGTTCCAGGCCAGCCAAAAAAGGAGAGAGAGGGGGAGGGAGAGAGAGAGAGAGAGAGAAGAGAGAGAGAGAGAGAGAGAGAGAGAGAGAGAGAGAGAGAGAGAGAGAGAATTCATTTATCTTTGGATACTATGGATACAATTCTAGCTTCAGTTTCTGAATTAATCCTCATTTGTTTTGTTTGTTTTTTGTTTTTGTTGTTGTTTGTTTTCTCTGTGAGAACCTCAAGGGCTCCTGTGGCCCTAAAACTGTGAGAATGACCTTGAGGTTAAAATTAACATGCAACTTCATGGCCAGATTAATGAGGGGTTAGGGAATCGAACCTACGGCTTCATGCACACTAACACTGGCACTTAGTGTGCTCCTTAGTGTTCTACATGCACTCTGCCTGGCCGCATGCCCAGCCTGACTTATAAATGCTTATCAATTTGCAATCCTCTTGCCTCTGGTTCAGAAAAGCGGACTGCGCCCTAATGGCTTCCCCCCAGCTTTCCTCGAGTCTGTGGGGGTGGGGCTAGAATGGAGTAGTAACTTGTTAGAAACTTCTCTTCCTGTCCAGCAGCAGCCAGTTAGAAGGTGAGCAGCCGCGAGCAGAAAAGACCCTTTGCATAACCCATTCTTAAATTGGCTGAGGCTTGTACAGTTGTAAACTGAAACTTGGGGCAAACCCTGGCGGTTACATTTTTACACAAAGAATACTTCCTTCTCCGCTTGGTTGATTACTTCCTGCCTTCTGTCTCTCCCCAGCAAATGCACACCAGAGCCTCTGGTGAGCCTGGGAGCTCACGTCGAGCCATCCTACCTGAAGTGGCGACCTCAGAAGCAGCTGGGTTGGCTTTTCATTCATAATACCTGAACCCTCGTAGAGGGGAGGCGGGGCAGGGGCCTTTCGTCTCTATTTAATAAAATCCTGGCTGTGCAGCCGAAAGGGAAAACCGATCCGGGAGTGTGCCGCCTTGGGGATGAGCCCTGCACCACCGCCCTTGGCTAATAATACCGGAGATTGTGCAATGGGTCTGAGCCATTCATCCTGCAGGGGCCGTGGCCATCTCTCACTAAGTCTGCACTGTCCTGGGCTCCCTTGGCACAGCGGGTACCCGCGGCGGCTGCTTGCCTGAGCGTAGTGATGCAGGCGCTGCAGCAGCCCGGGTGCGGCCGGAAGGAACTGATAAACCCGGGCGGGTGGCACCCCTCCCCCGCATCGGAAGTGTTCTCAAGCGCCGGTCATTGAGAAATACCAAAGGGGCAGAGTCGGGTTAGGCGAGGACAGCCCCGGGGCCGAGGCTTGTGGCCTGCTCTGCCCGCAGCCCGCCCAGGAGTGGAGAGCGGGCTGCAGGGGAGACCTAAATGCCCGCTTCGCTAGGCGGCCAGCCAGATCCTGGGTCGGAAAAGCAGGATCAGCCCACCGCCGCCGCCGCCGCCGCCGAGGGGTGCTCCGGGCTTTCCCACAGTCTTCCGCATCCCTCCCCTCCTGGGGCGCCCAGCACCCAGCCCGCTGAGTTAAAAGGCAGGCTGCTGCGCTGGGTTTCTGTGAAGTTGTGAGCAGATCGATAGCACTTTTGAAGTTCTGAGAGCTTACTGAGTCAACACTTTATTTTAAAAGACCAGAGTCTCAAGTAGCTCAGGCTGTCCTGGAACTCAGTGACCTTGAACTCCTGACCCTCCTGCCTCCCGAGATACAAGCAAGAGAGAGTGTGCCAAGAAACTTTTGCATTAAAAAAACTCTGGAGTTGTGTGTTTTATTTTATTTTATTTATATTGTTTTTCGAGGCAGGATCTCTAGCCTACGCTAGCCTGGAACCATTTACCCCAACTGACAATGACTATCTTGTCTCAGTCTCTCAAGTACTGGTAATACAAATGATGCCACCGTGCCCAGTACTTCCAGATTGATGGCGATGATGCTTCTAACTTGAAATCTAAAATCTGAGCAAACTAATACTTATTTTCAAATGTCTCCGATTCTTTTTTGGGGGGGGTGGGGTGGAAGAGGAACATGATTTTATTATAGTTTTTAGGAGTGATGGAGAATGAGAAAAATATTAAGACATCTATGGAATAAGTCAGCAGAAATACAAATAGATCCTGGGATGTTACAACAAATTCTAGAAATAGATGGGTGTGATCCAAGTGGCTCATAAGACACGGTGATGGTGGCTAAGGAGCCATTTTTCCAGCATAGGGCTGTGCAGGATATCCAGACCCTGCCACAAAACCCCCTACTCTTCATGTCTAGATTTGAGAGCTAATCATCAGCTAGTCCGTGTCTTTAGTCTCCACATGTAAGTTAAGAATGTTTGCAAGAAGGGGCTGGAGAAATGGCTCAGTGGTTAAGAGCATGGTCTGCCCTTCCAAAGGACGCAGGTTCAATTCCCAGCACCCACACGGCAGCTCACAACTGTCTTTAACTCCAGTTCCAAGGGATCTGATGTCCTTACACCAATGCATAAAATAAAATTAAATAAACTATTAAAAAAAAAGAATGCTCATCAGAAAGCCAATATTTAGCTTGGTTCTCTTGAAGTCTCTATGTATAAACTCTTTAACAGAAATTTCAGCACAAGTCTTGTTTTGTTTTATTGTTATTTGTTAGTTTGTTTTTTGAGACAAGGTTTCTCTGTGTAGCCTTGGCTGTCCTGGACTTACTTTGTAGACCAGGCTGGCCTCGAACTCACAGCGATACGCCTGCCTCTGCCTCCTGAGTGCGCCCAGCTCAGCTCCATGCCCTTCCAGGTAGTGTGCATTCCTGGAGCTCTCATAGTCATAAGCTCTGGTGACAGCAAATTTAGCATTCACTGTATGCCCATATAGGTGTAAATACCAGGGATGGGGGGGGCACTCATATTAAGATTAAATCTTGGAGCCGGGCGTGGTGGTGCACGCCTTTAATCCCAGCACTCGGGAGGCAGAGGCAGGTGGATCGATGTGAGTTCGAGGCTAGCCTGGTCTACAAAGCAAGTCCAGGACAGCCAAGGTTAACACAGAGAGACCCTGTCTCAAAAACAAACAAACAAACAAACAAACAAACAAAAAACCAAAAGATTAAATCTTGGGTACTGTAACTTGGGAGCCTTCCATCTTGCTTTTTAAGACAATGGTTTACTGGGATTTGGGACTTGCCAGTTAGGCCACAGGAGTGACTAGTGAGCCCTGTGGAATTTGTCTTTCTCCACCTCTCCAGCATCGGGATTAGAAATGTAGGCCACCAAACGTGGATGCTAAGGTGAAACATAGGTCCTCAAATGGCAAGGCAAGCAGCACACTAACCTATCTCCCTAACCCTGAATGCCTTGACTGTGTGTGTTTGTTTGTTTAATTTTTATTTTCTTTTATGTGCATGGGTACTTTGCCTGAGTGTACAATTATGCGCTACTTGGGTGCCTGGTACCCTTGGAGGCCAGAAGAGGATGTCTGATCTTTGGAACTGGAGTTATAGAAAGTTGCGAGCAGACATGTGGGTGCTGGGAATCAAACCTGGGTCCTCTGGAAGAATAACCAGTACTCCTAACCACTGAGCATCTCCACAGCTCCCACCCTAGGGTCCGCCACCCCCCACCCCACCCCCCTACCCCCGACTTCTTTTTAAGCCAAGGTCTTACTGTTTAGCCCTGGCTCTCCTAGAACTCCCTCTGTAGACCAGTATGGCCTTGAACTCGTAGATCCGCCTGCCTCTGCCTCCAGATACCAGGATTCACAGTGCCCACCACCATACCCAGCAGGTCTCCTATTCTTCCTGGCCTCCAAAACAAAACAAACAAAAACCAACCCCCCCCCCAAAAAAAAAAAACAACAACAAAAGAGAGGCAAGGTTTACTTCGTTAGCCTTGTGAACACTAAAGAATTAATAGACACCCCATTTCAAGGTATCAGGTCTTGTTTGTTTGGTTGGTTGGTTTTTTCCGAGACAGAGTTTCTCTGTGTGACTTTGGCTGTCCTGGACTCACTCTGTAGACCTGGCTGGCCTCGAACTCGCATCAATCCACCTGCCTCTGCCTCCCAAGTGCTGGGATTAAAGGAGTGTACCACCATGTGCCCAGCTGGTCTCAGGTCTTCTAAGAGAAAACCAAAATGCAGGTGTTTGAGGGGTCTGGTGGGTGTCCTCACACCAACATGTCACCAGCCCTCAGAACCAAGCGTCGAACCTCAATATGTGTCCACAAAGATCATGGTTATGAAAAGCATAAGGCCCCTAGTGTCTACCTGACTCAAAGGAGAAACTCTTAGTTTTCAAACTTTTGTGGACTTCTCACTATGCATATACCTCTAAGAGAGTCTCTTTTACTTTTGCATAAGCATTTTGTTTTAGTTATTGCTGTTTGTTTGTATTACTACTACGACTACTACTACCTATGATACAGGGTCTCACCATATAGCCTGGTTGACCTGAACTCGTTTTATAGACCAGGCTAGCCTCAAACTCTCATTATGTAGACCAGGCTAGCCTCAAACTTGCCCAGATCCAGCTACCTTTTTGCTTCCATAATGCTAGAGTTACAGACATGAGCCACCATGCCTGGCTGCTTTTCTTTTTGTGGTTTTTGTTTGATATTGGGTCTTGCTTACTAGCTCTGTCCAGGCTAGGACTCCTTGTGTAGGCAAGGCAGGACTTGAACTTGTATCAGTTCTCCTAACTCAGCCTTCTAAGAGTGGGATCATCCAGTCCACAGTCTGTCGGCTTTCTATTTTTGAGGAAAACATTTCATCTCCTAGTTCGTTTAGTAACTCCTATTTAATTAAAATATCTGTGGAATCTCTCTCATGGCATATTCAGAAAAACAGAAATGTCCATTAGTCTTGAGGGGCAAAAAGGAACCGAGACTGTGTCCCTTGTTCCCTTGACAGGACTTCAGGAAATATCCAGTGACACTGTAACTGGCGGGATACAGTGCAAAGTGAAAAAAAAATTGTAAAGGATTCCAATACCACAAATTCAGATCCCAGGCAAATGCACAAGGGGAAATCCTGGGAGCAGTCATGCTCATTTTCCAGATGGCTCATGGTGGGTCCTCTCAGAAAACCTCAGGCAGGTCTCAAGCCATTACAGGAAAAATAATTTAAAGAGCGGTAGGAAGAGATGGCTCAGGGCTAAGAGGAGTGGCTGATCTTTCAGAGGACCTTGGTTTAATTCCTAGCACCCAGGTGAAGGCTAAACCATCTACAATTCCAGTTCCAGGAGATCCAACATCCTCTTGTGTGCATGTGCACAACCCCTCCCGCCCTCCCCCTCCCCCCCCCCCCCCCCGCCCCCGGGCTGGGTGCAGTAATGAGGAGTTCCCGGTCTCTCTCTTGCCAAAGCCCATCAGGAGCCAGTAATCTGTAGCCCAGTGAACTACGGACTTCAAGAGCTCAGACAAGAGTCATTATTCCCCAACAGGATAGACTACTGGATAATTTAATATACTTTGGTGTTCCCTTTAAACTTCATTTCTGCCTGCAATGCAAAAGTTTCTTGGCTGTGTCCGATGTTCCCTTTGTTTTCTGTGTACAAATTATGACTTAAAAAAAAATGTCCGCTCTAGGGGAGCATGGTGTTACACAGCAAATAATCTTATCATTTGGAAGGCTGAGGCAGGAGGATCAAAAGTTAGTTTCAACAGCAGCCTCGGTTACACAGCGAGTTTGAAGCCACCTTGAAAATTAGGCTAGAAAAACACAAAAGGGGAAAAAAAAAAAAGATCGCAGGATTCTCATGAAACTGAACCTCCTCTGCTATTTGGGACACTGGCAAAGTCCAAATCCCTCTCTTTGCTAGGTTTCTATCAGAGTTGGGATGTTGAGGCCAGCGGAGACCACCTGCAAGGCCTCCTCCCCAGACCTCGCACCCCTCAGGGTTTCTCCCAGCCCCAACACTGTGGCTGCATCTAAACTCCTCCCCACCTCCGCCTCCGCCACCCTCCCCCCTCCCTCCCCACTTGACTTTTAATCCAAAGGTTTGGAAGGAGGGAGGGGACAAAACGGGAGCCAGATGTGTTCTTATCCTCCCGCCGCCTCCCTCTTGGGCTTCCTAAAACCCGGAGCCCCGGAGACAAGGATTCGGAGCCGGACAAACGCAGCGCCAACCACGCCGTTCCTAGGCTCCTCCCGGACTGGAAGCAGTGGGAGGGGGAGTGGAAGCGAGGCACACTCAGTAGGCGGGACAAAGTGTTTTGTGAGTGTGTGTATGTGTGTGTGTGTGTTTTACTCTCTCTCTCTTTTTGGGGGGTATCGCAAGTAGGAAGCTTTTTTGCACTCCACCACCTCTGGCCGCTGGGAAGACGTCATCGCTTCCGCCCTACTTCCTCCTCCTGTTGGCGGCGCTGAGAATCCAATATGGAGTAAATCGGTGGAGTGGCGAGATGGGGCTCGGACGGGGCGCCCTGCACCGCCTCCCAGGCGCACCTCCCCCGGCCGCGGAGTGCTACCTGGAACCCTGATTGGCCCGGTCCCCGGGGGGCGACCCCGGCCCGGCCCCAGCTCAGCCGCCGGTCCGCCGCCCTGAGCGTGCTTGGTTGTTTTTTTTTTTTTTCTCTCTCTCTTCCCCTCCGGGTCCCCTTACCAAATCTCGCCCCTGCACCCACTCGGAGCCCGGGGGCTGTGCGCGATTGGCCGGCAGCATCTCCTGCTCCGTGCGCTCCTTCCCAGACCTCTCTCTGCGCTCGGGGCGCCGGTTTCCCTGTCTGCCTCGGCGCCCCCTTCATCTCTAGCTCCCCCACTCCACCACCAAATCAGGAGATGTCGGAGATGTGAAGAAGGGGGGTGAGCGCACAGGAAGATGAAGGGAGCCAGGCTGCCCGCCGCGGGACAGGCGTCTAGGTGAACAAGAAAATGACCGAAGAAACACACCCGGACGAGTAAGTTCGCCGCGGGTGGGACGCGGGTGCCTGGTGGGGTGGCGTGGGGGGGGGGTCGCCGCCAAGGACGCAGGCAGAGACTAGTCGGGGGAACTTGGCGTGCGGTGCAGCCGCTGGTTGAGCTGTCGGGGCTGCGCGTGAGGCTCTTCGGCTAGCTTGGGGGAGGCGGCTGGAACCGCTTGAGGTCTGCGAGTCCAGGTCGCGGCTGGGGCCAAGGGCGCGCGAATGACCTCGGGGCAGTTCTCGAGCTGCTTGAGCGGAAGCTCTGATGCCCTCCACTCGGGGCATCGCGGGGTCGATGGGTCTCTGTGCTTGGTGACTTTGTGACTCTCGGCACTGCTGTCCGCTCCACAGTCCTCTCCGGAGCCCTCTGGGGCCCGGGCTCCGCCATTTCGTTTTCTTGAATCGCTCTCATTTGCATACCACATTTTCATTCATAAAAACACGGAGGAGCTGGTGGGGGGGGAGGGCCGGTTGGGCTCGGCACGGGGTCCGTGCACCCGGGTCCGCGCAGGAGCCGGAGCGCGGGAGCAGCCCGCAGAATCCCGGTGCGAGTGAGTGTGTGCACGCGCTCGTGTGGGCCGGCACACGCGCCCCGCGGTGTCGGGGCAGCTCCGGAGGCGGATCCGAAGCGTGTGCAGCGAGGGCGGGAGAGAGCGTGCGGGGAAGCGCGCTCCTGGCGTGTATGTGAGGGAGGGCGCGTGCCCGTGCGTGTGCCCGGCCGGAGGGGAACAAAGCTCTCGGTGCTTAGTCGGAGGTGCTTCTGGGCTGCCCCTTGGGGAGACCTGGGCCTGTCACGGTCTCCGGGCAAAGTGGTTAGCTGCCTCCCGCCTTAGTCGCGTGTTGGGTTTGGTCTCCGCTCTTGGGTTCTAGGTGTTTCCCTTTGGGGCGTTGGGGGCGGGGCCGCCGGTCTGCCCCGTCTAGTACAGGGCGGGGGCAGGGGTGGAGGTGGCGGTGTCTAAGCGGTCCCCGTACTGTGACCGCTGCTCCGTAGCTGTCTGTGCTCGCCACTCACCACTTTTTTTTTTTTTTTGTGAATAAGACGTTCTCCTTTATTGTCACATGATATCTCTCCTCCCCTGCACATTCATAAATCCTGAGCTTGCCTCGGCTCCTTTCATTCAGTAGTGCCATTAGCCAAGGTAGCAGCGCCCGCTTGGACTCCAGAACGGGTCAGCAGTCTCGGGGAGGCTGAGAGGAAGGAGGCCTGGAGTGGCTGGCTGGAGACCAGCTCCCAAACCTTGGGTCTTTTGCTGCTTTTGTGTTGACTACCCGCCCCCCCCCCCTCCTCCAGCACTGGCACTCTAGAGTGCAGAGAGAGGGGAAGTGACTCAGGACTGGGCCACTGGGAGGCTTAAAGGGCTCTTATAGCAGGTGGCAGAATGCTGTGCGCCACTGTAAGAAATCTCACTTTTTTTGTCTTTGTTTTTTCTTTGGTGCTGGAGTTCACACTCGGGCCTCAGCACATCCAAACAAGCAAAGTCCTCTACTACTGAGCTGCAGCCCAGCCCTTCTTTGTTTTTAAATTGCCCTTTATCCTTTGGCGTCCATTGTCTAGCTTGGGTGGAAGGAAGTTGATGTTCTGGAAAGGGAATTTCCTTCAGTGTGTCCCCTGGGAGCTTTGAGTGCAGTAACCCTAATCTGTCAAGACACCTGTCCCTGGAGAAGGTCCCACCTGCTGTGCAAGTCCCACAGCATGGGTTGATCTATTTTAGACATTTTATTTTGCCTTACTATACCTGTCATTGAAATCGCAAAGGGCGGTGGCGGGGAGGGCGCGAGTTGGGAGTTTTAATGCTGAAATACGGAGGGGAAGAAATATCTGTTAGGCTTTTCCCCTCTTGGAACTTGGCCATAAACAGTTCTTTTTCTTGGTCCTTGTTGGTGCCTGCACTTCGGAGCAGTGGAGAGTACCTGTGCTGTGGTGGGGTTCTTGGAGAACTTTGCCCACTGTGCTTTAGGTTACGTGGCACCTTACGCCTGGAGTGCAGGTCTGGCATGTGCCATTGATCAGCAGCACCTTGTCAACCTTTGCATCTTTCCACGTTTGCTAGCCTAAGCCTAAGGACACCTGCCTTAAGTGAACACCTCCCCCCATTCCAGACTTGGAGAGAGAGGTCGGTTTTACTACTGTAGGAAGCCTTACTGAAGCTCAAGTTGGTGGCTCACGCTTGATATCCCAAAAGCAGGAGACTGATGCAGGAGGATTGCCATGAGTTTGAAGCCAGTCTGTCCTACCTAGTTCTGGGCCAGGTTGAGCAAAGAGAAAGACCCTGACTCCAAAGTTTAAAAAAACAAAAAAACAAAAAAACCTCTGCTGATAGTAGAGGATTAGGGGCTTTTTGAGACAGGGTTTCTCTGTGTAGCCTGGACTCACTTTTGTAGGCTAGGCTGGCTTCGAACTCACAGACATCCTCCTGCTTCTGCCTCCCTGAGTGCTGGGCTTACCGTTGTGTGCCACCATGCCCAGCTTAGTTTCAGAGGATTAGAAAGCCTGATGTCCCCACTACTGTTGAATTGGCCATCTAGGGGTTATGCTTATGATTTTGTCTTTGAGACAGGCCTTCACCGTGAATCCCCTGGCTAGCTTGGAACTTTCTGTGTCGACCAGCCTGGACTTTAACTTAGGGATGCTGCTGTCTCAGCTTCCTGAATGCTGGGGATTGGTTTGTTTCCTCACACCGGCCTTTGGAGTTAACTCAGTGTGATTACTGTAACAATAAAATATTTAGACCACACTGTGGTATTATCATCATCTCCATTTATATTTGAGGAAACTGAGGAGAGTTTAAGTAGTTTGCCCAAGAGCACCTGTTTAGTCACTGAAGAAGTGGGGAATTCACTCAACAGCCAAGCCCAGGAAAGAACCCTTTGCTTTCAGCTAATGTCTGTTAAGGGTGGTAGCCAGCCCTATTGTGAACCTGGCCTCATGCAGGCTGGGGGGGGGGGGGGGAGGGGTGTGTGTGTGTGTGCGCCATGCTGCTCCTGTGGAGGTCAAAGGTCAACTTTGTGGTTGGTTTTCTCCTTTCATCTTTATGTGGATTCTGGGGACCAAGCTCAGGCCATCAGGTTTGCATAACAAGTACTTTACCCACTGAGACATCCACTGGCCCCAACAGGGCCTTGAGTTTTGTTTTCTTGAGACAGAGTGTCACAAACTCAGGCTAGCCTCAAAATCCATGTGCAGGCAAGGCTGGCTTTGCTGCCTCCCTGATCCTCCTGTCTCTACCTTCTGAGTGCTGGGGTAATAGTTACACAATACTATGCCTGACCAAAAAAAACCAGTGTTATTTTCATTTATGTACCGTTAGTTTTGGTATGCATTTGTGCACGTGAGTGTAGTGCTTGTGAAGTCTAAGAGCATCGGATCCCCTAGATTTGGAGTTAAAGGCACTTGTGAGCTGCCTAATGTGATGCTGGGACCCAAACTCCAGTCCTCTGGAAGAGCAGCAAATGCTCTTAACCCAGCCCCAGCCTTTTCTTTCCTTTTAATTATTTTTCAGAAATTCTTAAATTTTGAAACAGAGCCTTACTAAAGTGTTCTGACTTGTCCTTGAACTCACTCTGTAGTCCAGGTGGATTTGAACTTTAAAGCTTCCTGTCTTGACCCCTTGACTATTGGAGATCGTGAGCAGAAATGGACCACCAAGCCCAGCTGACTTCGCTTGCGTTTGTTTGTTTGTGACAGGGTCTCATTATGTAGCCATGGCTCACCTGGCTGATCCTCCAGCTTCTTCTCTCCTGCTGCTGGGAGTCCAGGCATGTACCGCCACAACCCGGCCTGCGTTGGCTTTTCAAACGACAGTGCTTCCCTTCTGTGTAAGCAGGGTCTTTTGTTTTTCCAGCTCACAGGTTTGAGTCCCAGGGCCAGGAAATCATTACAAGTAGAACCCTTACCCTTGATGTTGTGTAAAGTTGGAACCTTGGCCCCATTCGTTAGGAAACGCTACCTCCTTTGTGGCTGTAGTGAGTCCCACCTGCTTTCCTGCTGCCTTAGCCAGTAAAACCTGTAGGTAAAGTGGCAGGAAAACCTACAACTGTTTTGCCTTAACAACTTGCTTCCTCTTGCTGCTTTTGTGGGTTTTGAGATAGGATGTAACACAGGCTGACAGTGAGCTTGCTGCGTAGCTGAGGATGGCCTTGAACTCATGAGGGTTAGATTACATTGAGTTTAGGTGAATGCTACCCATCCTTCCAGCCAGCTCTGAGCCATCCTCCTGGCAGATTTTCCCTGACATTCTCCATCTCACCTCCTGTGGCTGTAGTCCTCTTCCTCCTGTTGTACCAGGCAGCTCTTACCACGCAGCTGGGCTTCTCTCCCAGGCTAGATTGTGCATCGGGCTTTTTGGATTCAGGGTTATTGCTTACTAATCCCCACTGTTTGGTTTTCTGCTATTGTCCCAATACCATTGAGGGCATTGCATTTGCTTAATAAGTGTGTAGTGGAGGAAGTAATAGGTACATGATTATTTCAACATGCTATTTTGGGCCTGGGGTTAGAACCAATTCCCAGACTCCATAGAAAGCAGGACACAGTAGTATTCACTGGGAACCTCATTGCTCCTGATGACAGGTGGGAGGCCTACACAGAGAGATCCCCAGATGTTTGTGTGTCAGCCTGGCATACATAGCAATGAAGAACAGAGCCTGGAAACTGGAGAGGTGGCTCAGTGGTTAGATCAGTTCCAACATGGCAGCTCACAGCTAACTGTAATTCCGGCACCAGGGAATCTGATACGCTTTTTCCGAACTCTGAGCACCAGACATTCATGTGGTACATATGCCCAAGTGCGCGCGCGCGCACACACACACACACACACACACACACACACACACACACCAAAAACAAAAACAAAAACAAAAAAACCAAACCCAGAATGTTTGTTTTTGAGAAGCATGTAGTACTAACAGTGTGGTACTTCTTTAACCTAGACCGTAATGAGCTACCTTCTGAGCGGCTTACCTGCTCTAAGGGTGCACACAGGGTTCTGTGTTTCGTGGGACTGAGTACAGGACTGTCTAGAAGTGGTCATGTGTGGCTCAGCATCATTCTGACTATAGTAGTTGAGGTCAGACTTGGGAAGTACAAGTTCACTGTTGTTTGATTGGTTGATTTTTTTTTTTTTTTTTTTTTTTTTTTTTTTAGAGCTGAGGGTTAGGGAGTCTCACAGTTTGCCCAGGCTGGCACTGAGCTCCAGCAGCCTTCCTGCCTCTGTATCTGAAGGAGCCTGGACTGTGTGGCATTGTGGCATCCTGTCACTTTATCAGCTCATTTTCCAGCTTTAGAAGTACATCCCTGGCGTAGTAAGACGGGGTCTGTGTTTCTGTCCCTGCAGGGAAGTCTGTGGAAACCACAGTGTTAACAGTTTGCAGTAGCTGCAGGGTTCTGGTGGAGTCTCCTCACTTGATGTTGGAGACAGCTGTGCTGATGCACTCCGGTACTGGCATAGGTCCGACGTTTCTGGCTGAACACAAACACACACTCTTCACAGCAGATCCTTGGGATGGAGGCGGGCTAATGGAGGCAGAGCAGGAAGTTTCGATATGTGCGGCTGTTTGTTTTGGCTCCTTGTCTCTGAGAGAAATTAGACTGACTTTAAGACCTTGAAGATAAGACATTGGTGATTTGGGGGACCACTTTCTAGAGCTTCTACTCAACAGTTTTTCGTGGATGCACACAGTACCCTGTGTGCCAAAGCGGATGTGTTTCAAATGTATTCTTTCACAATTACATAATGTGCATATTATATAAAAGACACATAATGCCCTTTGTTCATTAAACATCACCCACCACACCATCCTCTCGTCCTTTTGTTTTTTTCCACGGAACCCCCTTCTGCCCCTCCTCCCGACCACCACTTGCTGTTCGGTTCCCGTGGCCTAATGCAGTAATTCCAACTGTGGTACTTGGTGAACTTAGGATAGTCCTAAGCCTGTCCCTGAGCAACTCTCTGTATTCTGAGGAAACCCTTACAGTGTGTCGTGGAGATGTGTGCAGGGGTTATCGTGTGTGTGTGTGTGTGTGTGTGTGTGTGTGTGTGTGTGTGTGTGTGTGTATGTGTGTATGTGTGTGTCTAACCTGATGTGATTTGCATGAGTGAGGGTGGGGACAAGGTGTGTTTTCTGCCTGCTTGCCCTGAGTAGGCACATACTTAAATAGCCTGACAGATATCCCATGTCAGGGAGGGGGGGGAAACAGGGTAGGATTAATAAATTACTTGATATTGACTAAACATACTCCAACACCCAATTAAAGGCAACTGGTTTTGCTTTGTTTTCTTTTGTTTTGGTTTTTGGTTTTTCTTTTTTGTTTTTGTTTTTTCTTCCCCCCCTCCCCCCAAGACAGGGTTTCTCTGTGTAGCCTTGGCTGCCCCAGACTCGCTTGGTAGACCAGGCTGGCCTCAAACTCACAGCGATCTGCCTGCCTCTGCCTCCAGAGTGCTGGGATTAAAGGCGTGCGCCACTACACCTGGCTGTTTTTTGTTTTTAGCCTTGGCTGTCCTGGACTTACTTTGTAGACCAGGCTGGCCTCAATCTCACAGTGATCTGCCTGGCTCTGTCTCCCTGAGTGCTGGGATTAAAGGTGTGTGCCACTGCACCCTGCAAGAGCAACTGTTTTATGACCACTTAGTTCCCTTTGTTTTCTTTCTTTTTCCTATTCTTTCTTTCTTTCCTCTTCCTCCTCTTCCTCCTTCTGTTTGTGTTTTCTTTTCTTTGTTCTTTGAGACAGGATTTCTCTCTGTTTTAGCTCTGGCTGGTCTAGATCTCACTCTGTGTAGACCAGGCTGGCCTCTAACTCACAGAGATCTGTCTGCTTCTGCCTCTGGAGTGCTGGGTGTTTGCCACCATCGACTGTCATATCCCCTTCTTAATTGATCTTTATTAAGAACACATTTGGGAGCCGTATGTGGTGGCTCACGCCTTTAATCCCAGCACTCGGGAGGCAGAGGCAGGTGCATCAAAGTGAGTTTGAGACCAGCCTGGTCTACAAAGCGAGTCTAGGACAGCCAAAGCTCCACAGAGAAACTCTGTCTCCAAAAAACCAAAACAAAAAAAGAGAGCACATTGAGGTAGCCTTTTGTACACACGACTATCAAAGTGTGCCTCCAATGTGCTAAGTCAAGTAGCTGACGGAAAACACAGTTTTCTTTATTTGTGCTTAATGGGTAGAGGTGAAGAAATAAGCTTGACTTTATCCTAGCATTTAGTACTTCTGTTTTTTTGTTTTGTATTTTGAAATGGAGTCTCACTATGAGGCCCTAGGTATCCTGGAACACTATGTAGACCAGGCTGGCCTCAAATTCATAGAAATCTAATTGCCTCTGACTCCTGAATGCTGCGGTTAAAGGCGTGCGCCACCACACTTGGCTATATTAAATTCTTTTGATCGAAGGTATTAGAACAGCAGGGCACAGGCAGCTTCTGAGACACACGTCCTGGCTCTTCCCCTCCGTGTATGTGATAGTAATCCTTTTCAGACCTGGCCATTTTGTTCATAATTCTATTCCCCCATGGATCCATTCATAAATGCATAAAAAGGTGCCAGGCTAAATGTCAGCTGTCTTTTCCCTTATTCATCAGGTAATAACATCCTTTTCTGTCTGTTCTCATGATTTATTCCTCTAATGTCTTTCTGTGGTTGCATAGCCCTGGTTCTCACCTCCAGCCCCAGTGGCACAGATAATCCTGGCTGGGCTTAGATTTGTGTTCCCCAGGGACTGCAGGTGCATGGGGAAAGTCCGCCCGTGATGGCTGAAGAATTCGTTGACTCTTCTATCCATGGCCTGACAGTGCATAGCAGCAGGCTTTCTGCAGACATACTAAGGGAAGTTAATCGTTTTTGTTTTGTTTTTTTTTTTTCATTAAAAAAAAATCATTTCAACCACATAAACATTTAATGATAATCCACTTTGTTCTTGTACACTAAAAAGGTTTTGAAATGTCTTCTTTCTTTCTCTCTTTTTCCTTTTTTCTTTTTTGGCACAGGGTCTCATTAGCTCAGACTGGCCTAGAATTCACCATGTAGCCAAGGGTGACATTGAATTATCACACACCCAGTTATGGGGATCAAACTCAAGGCCCTGTGCATTCGAGGCAAGCACTGTATTCGCCCCCCCCCCACCTCCCCTACCCCAAGCTAGATTCCCAACCTTATTTTTGTTTGTTGGCTTGCTTTGTTTTTTAAAAGTAAGGTCTCACTTACTATCCCTGGCTGGCCTGGAACTATATAGACAGGGCTGACCTTGACCTCATAGAGATCCAACTGGCCTCTGCCTCCTGAGTGCTGGGATGAAAGGAGTGCGCCACCACTGCCTGGCTCCCCCATGTGTTTTTATTTTATTTATTTAATTTTTAAAGATTTATTTGTTATGTATACAGTGCTCCTGCCTGCATGTACACCTCTCTCCCTGTTGTCACCCTTGGCAGCCTGTCCTTCTCATCTGTGTGGCCTTAAAAAAAAAAAATCTTACTACTGCTGGCTTTCAAATTGGTTCTGAAATGGCAGTGGGGCTTGGAGGGGATGCGTGAGGCCCAGGGCGCAGGGTTGCCCTGATGTCACTGGCTTAGGATGAGTTTTTGTCTCCTTGCATGTCATGTTGGTATTTCATTTGTATATTTCCAACCAAGGAAACAAGTGTGGTACTGGGCCAGTTTAATTTAGCAGACATTTCAGCAATTTGGTGCAGACTGTTTGAAGCTCTGCGTGTAAACAGTCTTAATATAGTTAGTTACCCATTGCTTAAAGATGAAGTCTAGTCCGTCTTCCCCCAGGCCACACGCACTGGGTTTCAGAACTGGGCTCTTCTGTTTACTTGCCAGCTTTGAGGGTCTTGCTGTCCTTTCTTACTTGTTTGGTTGGTTGGTTTGTTCCACGGGGGAAGCCAGGGAGCACAAGAGAACAAGTGTCGATATCGTGTGTAGTAGATTTATATTTATACGACGCTGATTCTCAGGTCCCAGTTGCAAAACCATGCGTGGATTATTGTGTTGCAGGAAATAAGCAACACGGGGTGCAGCCAGAGGACCCAGCGACCAGCTCAGCAAGTGCCTGTCACTGGATACGGGAGCACCTAACACCTGCCTCTAATCCACCCACTTGTCAGAGCTGTGACTCAGTCCTTACCCTTAGGGAACTTAGATTCTAAGGTTAGACGCTTTCTAGTGCCTTAAGGGTAGGAGAGCAGTTGTCTTCTCGGCTGACTGATAGCTGTGGTTGTTTTCTCTTTTCTCACCTGCTGACTTGGTTGGGCTTCCCGGAATGTGTAGCCGAAACTTCATGCTGGTTTTTTTTTTTTTTTTTTTTTTTTTTAAGGATCTGTCAGACAAGCCCAAGCCCCGTGTGTGGTTTTTAAGGCATGTGGTGGTTGTGTTGCTGTATGTAAGTGTATGCGCCTAGTTGGCTGTGGGTGGGATATGTCTTACCCTCCAACATCCATATGAGGAAAAGATTTTTGAAAAGTTAACATCTTGCCTGAGGGGCTGAGGATATATATATAGTTCATTAGTAGACTGTGAGCCTCACATGTGCAAGGCTACTCTAGTTTTTGTTTTGTTTTGTTTTCTGAAACAGGGTTTCTCTGAGGATAGCCCTGGCTGTCCTGGAGCTAGATCTGCAGGCCAGGCTGGCCTCGAACTCTCAGAGATTCCACCTGCCCTTGTCTCCTGAGTGCGCCACCATGCCCAGTGAGCCGACTCTAATTTTAATCTATAGCACCACACACAAGATAACAATGCTAATAATAAATTTAACATTTTTTAAATCTTGTTTGATCACAGCAGGATTTATCTTTGTTTTGTTTTAAATAAGGTCGCATTCTGTAGCCTAGGCTGGCCTCAAACTGATGGTTCACATCCTGCCTCAGCTCCCTGAGTGTCGGGATTGTAGGTAGAATCTACCAGGCCTAACAGGGCTGTGGTGGTGGTTGTTGTTGTTAGGATCTACCAGGCCTAACAGGGCTTTGGTTGTTGTTGTTATTATTATTAGCTTTGGATTTTGACACAGGGTTTCTCCGAGTAGCCTTGGCTGTCCCGGAAGTCACTCTGTAGACCAGGCTAGCCTCTAACTCAGAGATCCATCTGTCTCTGCCTCTCAAGTGCTGGGATTAAAGGTGTGTGACAGCACTGCCTGGCTTATTTTTTCAGTTATAAAAAGTTTTATTTTACCTAAGCGTTTTTTGCCTACATGTACGTATGTGCACCACAGGAGTACCTGATGCTAAGAAAGTCAGAAGGTGTCAGAGCTCCTGGAATTGGAGTTACCGATGTCTGTGAGCCACCGTGTGGCTCTTAACTACTGACCCATTTCTCCAGACCCAGAATCTGTTACTTTAACCCAGGTTCTTGACTTTAGATTCCACCTCTGTAGAAGCCCGTTGTGTGTTATAGCTCACAGGACCTGATGTTCTTGTATTAAAAAAAAATTGTAAATATATTGACTTGCATTCACTTAATAATACATTCCACATAATGCCTGCAATATGAGCAGCGTAAGAACTTACTTGGAAAGAGAACAAGCTGCCTGCCTTATCCCAGATGGAAAGTGTGTGTGAACAAAGTAGCCGACAGGGCAGGCTTCACCTGGACCAGATGATTAGGAACAGTAGCTTTCAAAGGGACTCTTAGACTGGACTTGTATCAGGATGGGATCCTGACTCAGTAGAGTTTGAGATGATGTGTATTTTGGGGAGGATTGTTTGAGTTTTTATTTTATGTATATGAGTCCAGACCTAAGGCGTGATGAAACATACTTGGTACTAGTAATTCATTTGTTGAGCTCGTTGGACAAGGCAGTGTTTCTGCCCTTAGAGAGAATACCAAAAACATCTTTTCCTATCCCTGGCAGAACTTCCTGTTCGAGCTTAGATGGGAATGAATTGAGGAAAACTGTGTTTTCTTCTGACATTAAAAACAAAAACAAAAAAACAAGTTCACTGGCTGTGGTGACACATGCTTTTAATCCTAGCACTCAGGAGGCAGAGGCAGGTGGATCTCTGTGAGTTCCAGGCCAGCCAAGGCTACATAGAGAAACCTTGTCTTGATTGGGGGAAAAAAAAATCACCAGGCAAAAATATCACCAGGCGGTGGTGACACACACCTTTGATCCCAGCACATGGGAGGCAGAGGCAGGTGGATCCCTGTGAGTTCGAGGCCAGCCTGGTCTACAGTGCAAGTCCAGGACAGCCAAGGCTACACAAAGAAACCTTGTCTCTAAAAACCAAAAAAAAAAAAAAAAAAAAAAAAAGAAAGAAAGAAAGGAAGAAGAAGAAGAAATAATAATCAAGCCAGGCATGGTGGCACATGCCTTTAATTCCAACACTCGGGAGGCAGAGTAAAAGGATTGCTGAGTTCAAGGCCAGCCTGGTCTACAGAGTGAGTTTCAGGACATCCAGGGCTACACAAAGAAGCTCAGTTAAAAACAAACAAAAACAAAAAACAACCCAGCCCCCTCCCACTTACGAGAAACAAAACAGAACCACAAAAAGTTGTACCCCCAAGAAATCCATCACTTGGGTGTGTGAAGTCCCCCAACTGTGAACTATCTCAACAGGCAGCTGGCACTCAGCACCTTCTAGAGAAATCAGTCATGCACGGAAAGCCTGCTGGCCCTGGGAAGCATGCACGCCCAACCCTAGAAGAAATCACAGGAAACAATTAAGCAGAGAAGGTCAGAGAAAAAGGAAGTGCTTGTGTTGTTTCTGATGGGAATAGCATTGTTGTTCCTGGGGATCAAGATGACGATGTTTAAATCTCCTGGCATGTGACTGCTTGGGGCTTTGATTGTATTTAAATCCGTGGCCCTTTTAGTTTATTCTTTTAGACAGCAATCTTGTTAGGAAATGAATTGCTGTTAGGTCTTATCAGGAATTCCTGTGGGCCTAAGCAGAAATCTTAAGCGAGAGTTGCTTATAGCCAAGCGCTTAAATGGGGTGACTGTCAAAGACTATTAGAGGCTAATTTTAGGCGTCTGCAGTTCTCCCAAATTCTCCTGATTAAACACTTTAACATAATAGTTTCCTTAATTGGAATAATACTGGAATATTAGCATGCATATTAAACCATTTACCTAAATCCGAACAGGGTTAAAATGTAAATTATCTGTCACTTGTCAGTTCTTAATCTTCTGAGATGATTCCTGGTGAGAAATGGGAAGAGACTGGAATATGAATTGGAATAGGGAGAGTTTATACTTGGTCCTGGCTGCTGGAGATCTAAGAATAGACCACAAGGCTAAAATAAGTGAGAAAGTCTTTGTATCCCCCCAAAAGAAGTACTAAAAATACTCAAGCCTGTAGTTTTCCCATGGGGAGATGGGACCCTGTGCTTTCTTAGTCTGCCATGTTTTTCTCTTAGGGGGTTGTGAATAGGGCCTGAGGTCCATTCCCAGGAAGTCTCTTTTAAAACTATTCTTTAAAGAGTGTGTTTTTAAAAAAACTATGTATATATGTGTGGGTGGGTATGTGCATGTGAGTGCCAGTTCCTGAGGAGGCCAGAAGAGGGCATCATATCCCATTGAGCTGGAGTTGTGAACAGCCTGACTTGGGTGCTGGGAACTGAGTAAGAGCGGTTCTTTCTGTTAATTGCTCTCTCCAGCTCCTGTGGGTCTTTCCAATGGCTTTTGCTTTTGTGTGTGCCTGTGTGGGCATGAGTGTGCCACAGTGTGGGTGAAGAGGTTAGAGGGCAGCTTTTGGGAGTTCACCTCTTATTTTAACTATGTGGGTCCCAGCGATCAAACTCAGGCCGTGGGACTTTACCCAGGGAGCCATCTGACCAGCCCTAATCCGCAAGTCTTGAATTGCCCACTGGTTCCCAGCTAGTGGCTGGGACCCCTTATGTAATCTAAGTGTTGCTTGTGGACTGAGCCTGCAGCATCACCCACATATATGTGTATCTTTTTCAGTGCACATAGCGGTGTTCTTCTCGCTACTATAAAACACAGCCTTATTAGATACTGCCAAAGTGATAGTGGGTATTTGTCTTATATTTTTCTCAGCTCGAGAGTCATTAGGAAATACAACTGTGGTCCGTGGAGGGGTGAGGGGTGTCCTTGGAATTCTTCATCACGGTCCATGTAGTTAGAACGTTAGCGGCCAGCCGTCAGACCTGAGATGGACAAGGGAAGGTCTTCAAAGGAGGAGAGGTCGAGCCCGGGGGAACCTGGTGTTGACAGCGAGCCAGTAGCTAGTCTTCTGGTTCAAGCAGAAGGTATTGGGAGGGAATTCTTGCATCTTTCAGCTCTGTCCATCTCCCCACCCCTGTAGTCATTGAACAAGAAAGATGCTGTGTGTGTGTGTGTGTGTGTGTGTGTGTGTGTGTGTGTGTGTGTGTGAGTGTGTGAGAGAGAGAGAGAGAGGGGGGGGGGGAGAGGGAGAGAGATTGAGATGTTCAGGACATGTAGATTCCCACTTCTTCTTTGCCTCTAACTTGCTGTGTGGTCCTGGGCAGGCTAGTGCACATCCTTAAGACAGTAACAACGCAGGACTCTCTTTTAGAGGCAGGTCTTAATAAAGAAACCTCACTGCTACAAACAAACAAACAGCCAAACAAAACAAACCCTAGGAACTAAAGAGAGAGCTGAGCAGTTATGAGTGTTCATTGTTTTTGCAGAGAACCCAGGTTCAGTTCTCAGCGCCCACAAGATGGCTTATCTGCCCGTTTCTCCAGTTCCAGGGGATCTTATCCCCTCTTCTGGCCTCTTTGGTCTCATGCAAGCATGTAGCGCATGTAAACTCCTGCAGGGACACACACACACACACACACACACACATACACACACACACACACACATACACACACAAATAAATGAGTGTTTAAAAAAGGATACAAACTTTTTGGTAGGGAGTATAGTTCAGTGATCGAGCCCTTGCCTAAGATGCTCTGGTTGGAGAAGTGGCAGGTGTGGTCTGAGCTATGTCAGAGAGCTATCGTCGGGTCTTGTGTCCCGTCCTGTTTGGGGTTTTATATGAAACATTTGTGACCTTCGTTAACTCTGAGTTGTCCAAGCCTCGGGAGACAGGAAGAAGGCAGAGACAGCATCCGTTCAGATCCATGTGGCCCACGTAGATGTTGAACCATCGACACGAACAGATTGCTAGCCCTGGTCACATGCTGTGAGTGAGCTTCCAAATGCTCTTCCTGTGTGTGTCGCCTGTGGCTTGGCAGGGGGGTGGGGGTGGGTACAGGAAGTTTGGGAGTGGAGGCAAGGGGCCTCCAGATGGCCATCCTGGGAGAGAGAAGCTGAGCCTGCAGACAGTTGAAATAAAGTTCCCAGGATCTTGCCTCTGGGCTACGGAAGGAACATTTCAGTGGCTACCTATGGTTTTCTCTTTCTACCCAGCCCAAGCCTTCTGTGCCAGTTGTGTTTTTGATGTTCACTGCCAAGGCCCTGTGGTCATAGACAGCAGGAAGGAGTAGCTGATACGCTGGTCTCCAGGGTGAAGAGCAGAGGATGCCAGGCTAGGGTGGGTAGTAGCTTCGGCATATTGTTGTAACAACCTCATGCCAGTTGTTGTTATGGCAAAAGGAAAGAAGGTGGCATTGCTGTATTATTGGTCGTGGAAGAACATTTTTTTCTTACTGTTTTATTTATTTATTATTTTAATTTTATGTATTAAAAAAATTTTTTTTTTTGTTTTTTTGAGACAGGGTTTCTCTGTGTAGCCTTGGCTGTCCTGGACTCACTTTGCAGATCAGGCTGGCCTCGAACTCACAGCGATCCGCCTGCCTCTGCCCCTTCTCCCCTGAGTGCTGGGATTAAAGGTGTGTGCCACCATGCCTGGCTATTTATTATTTTTAAAAACAGGCTCTCAAGTGAGTCCAGGACAGCCAAGGCTACACAGAGAAACTCTGTCTCGGAGGGGGGGCTGCGGGCAAGGAAGCTCGTGTACCCCTAAAAAGGCTGACCTAAAAGTATTTCTCCTGTCTAAACTTTTCAGGTGCTAGGGTTACAGACCTGTGCCGCTGTGCTGTGCCAGCATCCTTCTCTTTCCTCTCCTCTTTTTCTCTTTACCCCCTCTTCTGCCCCTTTCTTCCTTCCTTTTTCTTTTTTTCTTTCTGCGAGGACTCGTGTAGCTACTTTAGGGTTTCCTGTCTCTACCTCCTCTCTTGGAGGAGTGCTGGGTTTGCACATGTATGCTGTCCTGTCCAGCTATTTGCCTGGCTTCCAGGCATGGAACGCAGGCCGTCACCTTGTGCGGCAGGTACTCTTCATGTGTAGAGAGGGACATTTAGGGAGGACAGCGTGAACCAGTGGCCCGATGGGGATTCAGAATCTCTTCTGCTCCAGGAAATGGAATCTTAGTTAGTCCTGGCCGGCTTACACGTATAATCCCAGCGATGGGAAGGAGCCGGCCTTCTCTGAAGGAGAGGTTCAAGGACAGACTAAGCTACAGAGGCCACTTGTACTCTTCCGGGCTCCCGTTCTCGTTCCTGTTCACTGGTTTCTCGCTCTCGGTTCATCCTTGCCCGGTCGCTAGTGTCCCTCTGTCCTGCCTGCCTTCCCCACCTTTACTCTGGCCTCCTTCGGAGAAGTTTGTCGTAGATGAACTTTGCAATTGGCCAGAAATGCCCAGAGTCACAAATCTCATAGTTAAAGGGAGGGCTCCAGAGTTGGCCAGGCTGTAAGTTTCTATCCTATAGCAGCCTGACAGGGCTATCTTGATGGGGGCTTGGGCCTCTGAGGAAGAAGTCTTTGTATCCCTGGCTGCCCTAGAGAAACTCACTGTGTAGACTAGGCTAGCCCTGAACTCAGAGGTCCCTCTGCCTCTGCCTCCTGGTGCTGGGATAAAGGCATGTGCCCCCGGTCACTCAGCATCTTTCTCCTGGTTTTTTGAGACAAGAGTTTCTATGTGTAGCCCAGGGTGGGCTACTGTGCTTACTGTGTGGTCCAGGGTGGGCTTTAAACTCAGTCCTTTTTCTTCTGCTTCAGAGTACTGGGGCTACAGGTGTGTGCTGCAATGTGCTTGGTGGTGGGGTTCATGTAGCCCAGGCTAGCCTTGAACTCTTCCTGATCTTTCTGGCTCCCCAGTATACACACCAGTGCCCCGTTTTATGTGGTGCTGGATGGAGCCCCAAGCTTTATTCTTGCTGAGCAATACTACCGCCTAAGCTGTGTCCCCAGCGCTGATCTTCATTTCTGATGTGACACCGCCCCCCCCCACCTGCAGGCCAGTTTGAGGTCTACCTCCTCAACTGAAACTATATCCCCACGTTCATTTTCTTAAACATCTAACAACCGAGCACTCGCTAATCTTCGAGGCCACCTTTGTGCCACACTCCTGCCACCCAGTGCTCTTAACAGTTCTCGAGTGTGTGTTTACACAGACTGCATTTTATGAAGTCCATAAAGACATATTTACCCACCAAGTCACAGCGGCTCCAAAGGTCAGCTTCCCCAGGTTTGTGTGAAAGTACTTAACTCCAAGCCAATTAACACCACGATGGGTGCCAATTAAGGCAAGGAAATGAGCTGTTCGGCCAACATTCCTATCCGTCGCCGCTGTCCTCCGCTGCAGCTTGATTTTCCAACCTCCTCCCTGACAGTTAATTCTCATGACCCGTGCATGGGTGGCCCGTTAACACACAGAGGCAGAAGCGCCATTTTTCATGGCCTCATGTGGGAGCGCTGCTTAGAAGAATGTGTCAGACATAACTGGGTAGCCATGTCACGTTGGGCATTTTCCCTGACTGGACCTCCACCGTGTGCAGCGGGAGTGTCTTTAGTGGTAGGGAAGATGGGAAGGAGAGCCAGGCCGCCTTGCAGCTGCTGTCAAAGCTTCTCCTGAGTCCTCAAAGGATGGCTGTAGGGTTCAATGAAAGAATGTGCCCAGTACATGGAAAATTAACAATTAAGAAAGACAGCCGTTGGTGGCAATAACAAGAAAGCTGAAAACTTAAGAACTAACCTATGAGTTAACAAATGGGGGTTTTTCCCCCCACAGTGCAGTCATATAAAGCAAACACGCTTACATCTGTCTAGGGACCCCCTCCCCCCACCCAGATGGCAGCTGTGTATCCTACACTGAGAACCCTACCCAGAGAGAACGGGTACCTACGGGCTCTTCCATTCTCACAGACCTGTGCTTCCTCCATTGTTGCTTGAGACAGGATCTCAGGTAGCCCAGGCTGGCCCCTCTCTCTGAACTTAGCCATGGATGACCTTGAAGTGCTAGATGATGGGTTTGAGCCATCCGCACCTGGCTCCAGACTGGCTTTCTGTTGTTTGGCAGACTCTTGACTCAGCCTCCAAAGTCTGGGGGTTACAGGTTCGAGCCGCCATGCCTGGCCTGTCTGCTAAAGATTTATGACCACACAGGGTGCCAAGGGGACTTGAGGAAAGAAATGAGGACAAGAGAACTGAACAGAGTACGGACTGATTAGAACATTGGATGTCCTTTATCATTCTCCCTATAGGCTGACACAGGGTGACACTGAACCTGGAACTTGTGGCCATCAAGACCCCAGGATCCTCCTGCCCCTTCTGCCTCCGTTCATCAACAAGTGCGCACACGCACGTGGCTGTGCCCAGTGGGGGTGCTGGGAATCAGAACTCTGGTTCTGAGTGTTTGTGAAGCAAGTGCACTCACCCGGGCCCTTAGGATCATTTTGACATTCTTTTTTTTTTTTTCCTGCCCCTTTTAGTCCTCTGGTTCCTCATAGCTTCCCCTACATTGCTGTTCACCCTGGAAAGTTGAAGTGCCTAGAACGTCCTATTCTCTCCTGATGGAGACGCTCTGAGAGCCCAAGGGAGCATTGTCCTCAAAGCCGAGCTCCAGGGAGGCTGTCTGTCTGCTTGCCTTCCTGTGCTCTTTTCCCACGAGGTGAAGCGGAGACAGGTCGTATTTCCACATGTAAAAAGACAGTGTTACTCATCCAGTGAGAATAATACAGTTGATTGGTTTATTGGTTTCACTATGTGGCTCTAGGTAGGCTAGAACTCACGGAGATCTGCTTCTGCCTCTCAAGTGCTGGTATTAAAGGTGTGTATCACCACCCCTGGCCTGAGCCAGTACATTTAACTTAGGGTTACAGAACCACGAGCAATTTACCAGAGCTACACAACTCAGGAAAATGTCTTTCTCCTCCCTAGCAACTGTTAACTGTCCATACATCCTTAGGAAGGGGTGGGGCTTTGTGACAAGCTCTTTCCTTTTTGAGGCAGGGTCTTAAGCCATAGCTGGGGCTGGCCTTGAAATCGAAGTTATCTTCCTGCCTCACGTCTGCCAAGTTCTGAAAGTACAGTTGTGAGCCCCCATACTTGGTTTTGATTAGTCTTTTGATTTAAGCCACTCAAGACCAAAATTTGGGTTTGCAAAGCAAGGAGAGATGGGTGGATGGGTGTTGTTTGCTGTGCACTGTCTCAGCCAAGACTGGCTTCAGATCAGAAGTGCCTTCTGCCGAGCCCGTGCTGAGGGGAATGGCATGTCATGCAGTATGTCTCAAATCTGGCCAGGTGGCAATGGGTGGGAGCCTTGTCCTACCAAACGTCTAGTAGATAAGGACACTGTGAGTGGTTGTGAGAATTGTCTTGCTGAACTTTCTGTTATTTATCTTACCCTTGAATTCAGTCTTTGGCGCTAAGCACACCCCACCCCACCTCAGAACAGGCACACAACCACCTCAGGTTTCTGGTTGAGAAGATACTGTGAGCCAGGCATGGTGGCATAGACTATTACTCCCAGGCATTAGGAGTTCGAGGTCAGCCTCCTATATAATAAACTCGAGGCTAGCCTGAGCTGCATGAGACTCTGCTTTGAAAGGGCAACAAAAGTTATTGAGCCAAGAGTAAAGGAGCTAAATGTCCTAGTTGAGAAAGCGGTGAGATTTTCCATTGCTTCATGTAGCATTAAGCTATGAGACCAGAAGCTAGTTGGCCCTGCCTAATTCCCAAGCTTTCAGGACTAGGGCATCCTTCCTCTTAAGGAAATGGTAGTTCTCTTCTCTTTAGCAGGCCAAGCAAGTGGAGCAGGTTAGCTCCCAGTAAAAGGAGAAGAAAAGCTTGGAATTAATCGTGACGTGTCCCTATGAGCTACCAACCGGATGGAAAGTGACCTGTGTGTTGTTACCTGTCACCAGCCTCTCCCCTTGACACCCCCCCCACCCCCCCCTCTACCCTGATATAAAAAATGTTAGGTGAACTCAGGTGCAGTGGGATATTGTCCCTGTCCTTCTTTTTTTGTTTTGTTTTGTTTTGTTTGTTTGTTTCTTGAGACAGGGTTTCTCTGTGTAGCCTTGACTGTCCTGGACTCGCTTTGTAGACCAGGCTGGCAGGCTGGCCTTGAACCCACAGCGATCCGCCTGCTGCCTCTGCCTCCCAAGTGCAGGGATTAAAGGCGTGCGCCACTACTACCTAGCTGTCCCTGCCTTTCTAAGAACCCTTTGCAGTCTTGGAGATAAACCTTTTGTACATCATCACGTCACATGGTCATACCTTGCAAATTAAGACTGTTGGTTGCACAGGTAGAAGGTGCTGGTTGTTTTTATCTGCATGCTTGTTTTGCTTGTATATATGTCTGTATAGTGTGTGTCCTGGGGCCTCAGGAGCCAGAAGAGGGCACTGGAGTTAAGTCTGGAACCCGAGTTAAAAATTGTGACGTGGAAATGCTTGGAACTGAACCCGGGTCCTCTGCAAGAGCAACAAAGTTCTCTTAACCTCTGAGCCATCTATCTCTCAAGCCCTGCGTCCTTTTCCTTTCCTTAGCATTTCACTATATTGCTCCTGACTGCTGTGAGGGTCAGCTTGCAGGGCCCTCTGAGTGACCGAGGGCACCTGGCATATAAGGGACAGTCACTTAAGCAGAAGCCTCGGTCTTCTCAGGCAGCCGTGCTCCTGGTGGGTGGTGGAGGATGGATCCGCGTGAGGACTCGGAGGAACTCAGATGCTTAAATTAGTTCAAAGTGAGAACTGCAATTACTATGCTGGCTCAAACCAAATGTCTGAACGTTGTTATACAATAAGGTGTAATCACAGAAAAGGAGGCTGCGTGGCCGCGGCACTCCCACAAAATAGCCTTTGTGTTACCCGGAGCCCTGCGGGCGATGATTAATCTGGGGGGGGGGGCGTGGACTCCATTAGGTTCAGGTGTGTTGGACTTAATTGAAGGAGTTTTCGTCCTGCTCATTTGGACACTCATTCACAGTCGCTTTGCGTTTGTAGCAAGTGTCTGAAGCGGGGAAAAGGAAGCAGCGTTGAGCATTTTAGCTCAGAACACTCACTCAGGTCACAGTGTAGGTCCCGGAGGGAAAGCAAGATGGTGCCTCACCACTGCCCCCCCCCCCCCATTATCTGCCACTCTGAAGGACATCACTATAACTGTCTGGATGTCAACCTCTTCCACCAGCGTGCATGTGTCTCCTCCATGTTTCTCTCCATCAAGCTGGAAAAGAGTATTGGGGGTGTTGGGGGGGGGGGAGCTCCGATTCCACCATTTTGTTATTCACGCGTGACCCAGGAGGGCAAGTTAGGAAAACTACGAGCAAGCCTTAGTTTTTCTCTCCTGAAAAAAAAATGAGCTGATGTGATTATTAGCGCTCTGCACACAAGGAGGGGATATTAGCAGGCTGTCTTTTAGCAGAGCCACCTTCACTGGGATGTGTAACAGCGAGCAAACATACCAGGTGTAGTGACAGGGCGGGGCGGGGCGGGGCGGGGGGGGGGGTGTCGTGAGTTACAGGCAGTGTGGTGGGAAACAGGTGCCTAGAGCTAAGGGAGGCTAGTCCACTGTGGCCTGTGGAGAACGTCATTTGGCAGAAGGGGAGATCTGTTTGTACTGGGGCAGGCGGTGCCTGACGTGCCAGAGCCACCATTACTAGTAAGAACGGGACATGTGCTTGTTGTTTTGAAATAAAGCCACCTTATGCATTCATTGCATGCAGGCTTCCAGACCCAAGAGACCCTCCTGACTCCTCAGTCTCACGCCTACCCCTGCAGCCTATGTTTGTGTGTTAGGGGACCCCTTTCTGACTTTGTGTCCCTAACTTCAGAACCCGAGGGCTCCGGCTATCAGAGACCCTCACGGAGGGCCAAGTGCCTGCCTGTTTTAGTTATCGCTGTGTTGTGTGCCTGGGTCCCAGGAAGTGGCTGATGAATGAATGAGTGGATGAATGAATGAATGGGGTGCAATATGAATGAAACTCCACTATATGAGAAAACTCAAAAGATTTTTTTTGTTTGTTTGTTTTGGTTTTTGGTTTTCTGAGACAGAGTCTCTCTGTGTTAGCCTTGGCTGTCCTGGACTTGCTTTGTAGACCAGGCTGGCCTCGAACTCACAGTGATTTGCCTGCCTCTGTCTCCCGAGTGCTGGGACTAAAGGCATGCGCCACCAGGCCTGGCTCATTAAAGCATATTCAGGGGGAGGAGGTCCCCCTCAGTCACAGGCATAGGGAAGGAGAAAATGGGAGGGAGGGAAGAAGGGGAGGATACAAGGGATGGGATAATAATTGAGATGTAATATGAATAAATTAATAAAATATATTTTTAGGAAGAATTTTAAAAACAACTCAGTTTGGTCATAGATAAATTTGTGTCTGTATCTGGTTGCTATGCATTTTAATTTTAATTTGTGTATATATGGGTGTATATATATATATACATATGTGTGTGTGTGTGTGTGTGTGTGTGTGTGTGTGTGTGTATGCTGGGTATGTGCACAAGAGTGCAGGTACCAGTGGAGTCCGGAAGAGGGCGTCAGATCTCCTGGAGCTGGAGTTAGGAAATAGTTGTGAGTTGCTGAGAACCAGGCTCAGATCCTCTGCTAAAGCAGTACTGGCTTTTAACTGCTGAGCTATCTCTGTAGCCCCACAAATGAATTTAATATATTTCGCCTTGTGAGTGTATTTAACCACAGATTTTAACATAACCATGGCTGGCTTGCCTGCACACTTCTTAAAACAACATGTGTGCTAAAGTCCTGGGTTGGATCCTCAGGTCAAAATAGAACAAATCAAGCCAGGCGAGGTGGCGCACGCCTTTAATCCCAGCACTCAGGAGGCAGAGGCAGGTGGATCTCTGGGAGTTCAAGGGCAGCCTGGTCTACAAAGCGAGTCCAGGAAAGCCAAAGCTACACAGGGAAACCCTGTCTCGAAAAACCAAAACCAAACCAAACCAAACCAAAAACACAAATAACAAATTAAATCAAAGGGCACTTTGTTAGCATGGACATTTTCATGGATATGGTGTGTGTGTGTGTGTGTGTGTGTGTGTGTGTGTGTGTGTGTGTACACACACATGCATGCTAGGAAACCACCCCAGGCAGGGCCTTGTGTTCTTTACCCAGCAGATCGAACCTTGCAGCAGCGTCTGGAGTACGGTGTCCTGTGATGTATGGTTAGCGGTCTACTCAGCACAGTTGTACCCATCAGTGGCAGCAGGTGATCTGATGTGTAGGCCTTCCTCAGCCAGGCTTATCTGCGTCACAGGGTCAGGAGGAGGAGGTCTGGGGAGGGTGGGGGGGGGGCTTGCTCTGTGGGTTCTGCCCCTAACAACTGCTTGGTCTCTGCTCTCACCAATGCCCTTGGAGCCCTGTTTCGGGAATTCCACGCTTGAATTTGTCTTCAGTGTTTTGAGGTTTTTCTTGGTACTCCCAAAGAAGCCTAACCTGAATGAATCCTTTCCCCGAGGAGGGTTGCTCTGTTTGCCTGTAGTTGCTGCAGTACTGCAGTGCTTTTCTGCAGGGCCTCTTAGAACTTGGACTCAGGGCAGCCTAAAGCTGTGGGGGTGTGGTGGTGGGGGGATGCATTTTGGTTTTGGGGTGTGAGTGAATGTTACCAGGCTCAGTGTTGCACAAGGGAGGCCGCGCTGAAGTTCTTCGGCAGAGTGAGATGAGAGATGCTCCGGGTGTAGGAAGATCCATTTCTGCTTTGCAGTTTACTCAATAGTTCGATTCTTGTGCATGCTGGGCGAGTGCTCCGCTAGAGTTAGCTAGAGTCCTCTCTGGAACTGTTTAAGAAGACAAAAAGGAGAATTGCCAAGGGGCCTGTGCGGTAGGGTGGAGCCGACCATCAGCAAGCGTCACAGCTGTGCTTGGTGCGGGAGTCTGAGAGTCTGTGGCTCCACAGGAAACGAGTCTACGCCTTCCCTCACTTACCTGCAGTGCCTGGGCGAGCTCAGCTCTGCCATGCTTTGGGAAGGGCAGTGTGTTTACAGAGGTCTGGCTGACATGTTGCTTCTTTTTGTAGGAAGTTGGTAATTAGAAAAGCTTCTCTGTGACTTTAAGGTACCAGTTTGCCTTGCAAGTAAATCGGCCTCTCCCCAAGTGCTGTGCAAAGCACGCCGCCGTAGGAATTTGATGCAAAGACTGGCTAGTTCATCTTGGTTTAGGCAGCTGAGGGAAAAGCTGGAGGCATAAGGAAATAACACTAAGCAAAAAGCCTCCCAATAGAGCAGAAGTGACTCTCGCCATAGGTAATTAGTAGGGTTTAGTCAAAAGGAGACTGATCCCAAGTCACAGTCCACTCCAGTTGCTAGTGAGAAAAATTGGCATTGTTCATGGATGTTATGAGACCAGAGTCATTACTCGTTGCTGTCTTGGCTCAGCAACTTGTTCTGCTAGGCTTGGGTCATTTCCAGGGTGTTCACACCATGGGCTCTGGTCATTTCCAGGGTGTTCACACCATCTCAGCCTGAAGCCAGATCATGGCATGGCGCCTCCCGGTGTGTTTCCGTTCAAAACAGGGAGAGCAAAGTCACGTCTTTTTCCTCGTTTGCTTTCCTGAGGGCTGTGACTAAAATGTTCTTGCCTGAACAGTTCCTGTATTCGTATTTAAAAGAAGACTCTGGCACACAGCAGACCTCCTCAAGCTATCTTTAGTGGGCTGTGGGGCGTAAGCGATTAGCAATTCAGCTGTGCTTGCTACCAAGGCTGCTAAGCATGCACGCTTGGATAGGACTTCAGAATAAGCCTCCCCGGGCTCAGATCTAATTTCTCAAGTACATGGTGTGCAAGAGTCTCTCCTCAGGACCAAGGGCTGTTTGCACTAGAGGCTTGGGACTTGTTTGTTTAAAAGCCACCACCCTTGGCCCTGGAAAGGCAGCCGTGCCTCTGGCTTAGAACAGACAGGAGAAGGCTGACTTCACTTCAGCTTTGTGTAGTTTGGCTTCAGCGTGTCTTTGGAATACAAAATTCTTTACTTCTCCAGTGCGGCCCTGCACAGATCTGTCTCTGTCCGGAGGCTCAGCTGCGTGGTAGTACTGGTTCTCCGGTGTTTAAAAACTTGGAACTGCCTCTTGCCTTTGCTCCAGAAACTTGTGTTTTCACTCGGCTGATGCTTACGGGGTTTCTGCCAGATGTGGGCCCATGCAAAGCACAAAGATGCATCAGATTCGAGTATGTCCACAGCTGGCAGCAGTCAGGTATACAGGCCCCATGTGCCAGCATCTTCTTCCAAGTAAGAATGCAAGAACCGTTCAGGCAAGACAGATTTAGTCAGAGCCCTCAGGAAAGTGAAAGAGGAAAAGGGCTCCTTGTTTGGAGTGAAAACACTGAAATGCACCGAGGGGAAGCAGGGTTGGGGGTGGGGGGGTGTCGGGGGCAAGAGTATCTTCAGGCATGGTGTGGATAAAGGGGCACCTCCTTCCTTCACCTTAAAGGACAGCAGGGTTAGGCGAACAGAGAGGGGTGCTCTGGGCATTGGCTATAGACCCAGGTGTTGGAAAGCTCAGAACCTCTGGGCTGGCAGGGGAGCAATTCGCACTGAGTGTTTAGCGTGTACCAATTAGTTGCCTGAGGACCCACTCACGTCATCCCATTTTAATTAATCCTCTTAGTAACTCTTACCCCCCCCCCTTGAGGAGGAAAAAAAAAAACAACTAAGTTCTGGAACATTTTGACCCCCAAGGCAATCTGACTTCACATCTCAGGGTTTTAGCCTCTAAGCTAGAGTGGGCTCCACCCCTCCCCCTACCCCCACCCCCCAGAGCAAATGGTTACTTGAAAGGGAAAGGAATAATTTGAAGAGATAAAGTTTGGGGGGGGGTGTGGGTTGGGACAAATGGGGAAAACGACCCTGAGCACTGAGCTAATTAACTCTGAAACTTCAGGAAGCCATTGAGAGTTTTTATTGGGGTGTGACATGGCCACAGCAGGGCTTCCAGCTGTACCTGTAAAAACATCTGAGTTCATCACTATGTGCCAGACACTGCCCCAGAGCCTGGCACCCTAACCTCTACTCCGCCTTCCCCCCCCACCTTCCCCCCCCCCAACAGCCTGTGAAGTAGTTGCTGTAGACTCACTCTACCTGCTAATGGAAGTCAGTGCCCGGTGAGGGAGGATAAAGGACTTGTTAGAAGTGAGCTGAGTGTTGCTGTATGAGATGAAGTTGAGGTCAAAGGCCAGTGGGGAACTCCTGAGAGATAGCGAAGGAGGAGGAGGGAGGGAGGGCTGAGAGAGACGTTTGGGGTGCAGCTGAGAAGGCTGGGAGAGTCTGATGGTAGAGGCTACCAATCTCCACGCTGTAGGATGCTGGTGTCTATCCTCTACCCAAGCGAAGGGTGAGGCTGGGGTGTTCTGCTCAAAGGGAGGGCGAGGACTTGAGCGATCAGTGCTGGGTTCAACTCTAGAGAGAAAAGTGTATGTGGTGGCTGGAGCAAAGATGCGGGGCATTCCAGGTCACTCTGACTCAGGGCTGGATAGAGTGATAAGAGGTCTCACCAGGGTGTTTGGGGCTCCCCCCCTTTTTTTTTTCTTCGCTCTGATCAAAGAATAAAGGTTTGTTATTCATAGGTCTGAAGGCCGAAAGGTTCAGGATTGGGTGGCCGAGTCTGGGAAGGATGTTTTTTTACTTGCTGCAAGTCAGTGCAGAGCACCGCACGTCAAGACAGGATTGCTAGCTCAGGTCTCTCCTGCTCTTATAAATCTCGCATGCAGCCTGGGGCCCCTTTCCCACAGCACCACATCTAGTCGCTACCTTCAGATACACTAGCACGAGAGAATTTGGGAATTAAATGCCCAACAGTTGACATTTGGAGAGCACGCTGACTCACCGCAGGGGGACAGCCGGGTAGGAGTACATGACCTGAGTACTTGAAGGAGCAGAGCGATGATGGAGAGAAGTTACTGGAACCCCTGGACATCCCTGTACACTTTAACTTTGTTACTGGGGCCAACCAGCCTCAGCCTGTACAGTCTCCCATTCTCCCGATTTCAGGACACAGTCGATCGTCACCGTGGTTTTGGCTCAGGGTGTGGCTTAATTTCTTGCCTAGTATCCATAAAGCAGCGAGTTTGGCTAACAGCACTGCATAAAGCAGACGTGGTGGCTCTAGGGAAGTGGAGGCAGGAATAGGAGGTCAAGGCAAGCTTTGCCTGTGTGGTTGAGTGAGTTTGAAGCTCGCCAGACTACACAGTACCCTATCCGAAAGACAGTATCAAAGCCCATCACTGTACAAGAGTCTCCCGAGAAAAGGACGGAGCAGAAGCAAGGTATTGTGAAAATGCAGCCTGTGTTTTTAAAGTTCTTCTTTTTCTTCCTGCTTTTAGCTGGTGCCTGAATTCATCCAGCTCACTCTGTCGAGCATCTTTGAGTCTCTCTGTGTCAGTGGGAGAAGATCTGCTGGGGCCTCTAGGGATGATCTCAGGGCAGAAAGAAGGCAGACAGAGCAGTGGGGGAGGTCTTCAAGCGCTGCTCTCTGAGGCCAGGGCTGGCAGTGGGGAGGGGGAGGTCTTTAACTTCCCCAAGGGGCTACGAGAAGGTTGATTGAGTGAGAAGCCGGCTTGAGAAGAAAAGTCGGTGCTTCCCTACTGAAGGAGCCCAGAAGCAGTTCTCAGCTTTTGCGTTTAATTGAGGCCCGCTATGAAAGGGAAGGGCCATTAAGCCTTATTGTGGTCCATTCATAACTGCCCCTAGCTTTCCGTCAGGCGGCGGCCCCCTGCAGAGCACCCGCAAGCCTTGAGGGAAGCCGAAAGCCTGCCGCACCTGCACCCTCCTCTGAGCAATTGTTTGGCTACAGAGCTCTGTTTGCTCTTGCTGGTCAGTTTCTAGCAGAGGCTGCCTAAGGGGAAATGAGAGTTTTAATCATTTGCTGCTGCATTTTTATTTTATTTATTTATTTATATATTTTTTTGGTATTTTGAGACAGGGTCTTACTGTGTAGTCCAGGCTAGCCTCAAACCTGCTAGAGCCTCCCAAGCACTGGGATTAATCCCCGTGGCTAGCATTCGGTGCACTTTAGGAAAAACAGAAGCAAAACTAAGAAATGTTCCTATGAGCGCCATGTCTCATCTTTAAGTACATAAGTCACAGGAAAGGCTTTTTTTTCCCTGGAAGCAGCCTTATTTATTGATTTTTTTTTTAAATTAAAAAATTGGCTTGGGGGCTGAAGAGATGGCTCTGTGGTTAAGAGCGTTGTCTGCTCTTCCAGAGGTCCTGAGTTCAATTTCCAGCAACCACCTGATGGTTCACAACCCTCTATAAAGTGATCTGATGCCCTCTTTGGGGAGGCAGGTGTACATTCAAATAGAACACTCATACACAAAAATAAATAATTTTTAAAAAATTCGTTTGGCTGGTTTTTTTTTTTTTTTTTTTTTTTTTTTTTTTTTTTTTTTTTTTTTTTTTGAGACAGGGTTTCTCTGTGTAGCCTTGGCTGTCCCGGACTCGATTTGTAGACCAGGCTGGCCTTTGAACTCACAGTGATTCACCTGCCTCTGCCTCCCGAGTGCTGGGATTACAGGCGTGTGCCACCACGCCCAGCTGGGTATTTATTTTTAATTCCTATGGGTGGGTGTTTTGCCTACATGTGTGCCTGTGTACCATGTGCATGGAGTGTTCCCACAGTGGCAGCTAGATGAGAGTATTGAGTTGTCTGGAACTGGAGGTACAGATGGTTGTGAGCCATCCTGTGGGTGCTGGGGATGGAGCCTGGGTCCTCTGCAAGAGCAGCCAGTGTTCTTGACCCTTGAGCCATCTTTCCAGTCCCTTCCTGGTTGTTTGTTGATCAGTTTTCTCACAACTTCCACCGTTTGTTGCTTGTCCTCAAACACTTCTCACATTTTTTTTTCTACTTGAATAATTTCATCCCTGTCTTAGTGATAAGGTACACAGGCTCAAAAAATGAGTGGGCCAGTAGGAGACAAGAGGCATGACTAGATGAAGGAAAGCTTTAGAAAGAACGTGGCCCTGAGCTCCATATCATGCGACCGTCAGTGATGTGCGCATGTGCGGCAGCGGTCACTAAGATTAATATCATGCAGTTGGGATTGTCCCATTGCCCCGCAAGGCCACCTGTCAGATCATGTTTGGGGAGATGCTGGTGTAACTAAACCAACTCCAGTGCCAGTCACACAGACATTTAACACAGTATGCAGACCAGGTGCCTTTGAGGGCATGGTTTGAGACATCCTTTCAAAAAGAAAGCCGCCCAGGACCCTCCTGTCTCCTGCTCGCAAATGACGAGGCTTTATTTGCATCTTCCCCTATTGGGAGAGGATATTTGGTATATTCTAAAAAATGCTTGAAAAAGGGAACGGTAGACTGGGTGGCACCAGTAAAGCCTCTTTCTGATAACTACTAATCAAAAGGTTGAGTGATTGGTCAGCAAATAGGTATTGGGTAAAATTGCGCCTTTCAGCTTGGGATTTGGGGAGAAAAGAAGTAAAGGGTTGGCTTACTTGGCAGTTTTCCATGGTAGCATTTCTCTGTGGCAAGGGTTCTAAACGTGCTTGAGGGCTGGTGAGGTGGGTCAGCTGATGAAGGCCCCGATGACCTGAGAGGAGGACCTCAGAGAAAGGTGGAAGGCAGGAAAGATCCCTGCAAGTTGTCCCCGACCTCCACATACACAAAACACAACTGTATAAATGTAAAATACCTTTAACTTAAAGGTGGCTTTTGTAATGTGCTACTTTGTTTCTAGTCCACACTCTGTAAGAAAAATTACTAGTTCTGTGATCTTTGCCTTTTGAGAAGGAGTCAGGGAAGGATCCCGTTTGAACTTGGGGCATCTTGCCTGCTGCCGCTGGAGTCCAACTCAGAGAGGTCTGAATGGCCAGGCGTGGCTCCTCCCTGCTCTGAGCTGGCGTAAGCTCACATTCCTCTTCCTCTCCACTCAGTGCCCAGAAATCTACTAAGCGACACTTGGGAGGAGGAGAACTTGAGACTGTCCCTGGCTGTCGGGCACAGCTTTTTAATGAGTGGCTCCATTCCCCGGAGAAGGTCTCGCGCCCACCCACCTCCAGTCTGTGTCCCAGGGATTTAACTGAAGACAGTTTTCCTGATTTCAACACAGTCCATTGTACTGTGAGCTCAGGACTTCCTTCTAATGGAGACCCTCCCCCCCCCTCCTTTTCCCACTTACAGGGTGGATATTTTGACTCAGCTTGGAAGGAAGCAGAATTGTCCTCACGTAAAAATATCGGGGGTGGGGGGGTTGCTGACAGGGGAATCACTGAGTCTCCAAGCTTAGCTTTGTACAACATTACAGAGGAACTTAAAATAATGTGCAAAGAATAGGTGCATTTCAGGTACGATGCATAAAGAGTTAATAACAAAAGAGACATTTGACAACTAATAAAAAAAAAACCAACAGTTCCTCTTCTGTGTTTTGTTTGCGTGCTGTGAGCGCAGGCGCGGAGTCTGCGGTGTGCGTGTGGAACTGGGAGGACACCTCTGACTGAGGAGCGAGTTCTTGCTCTCTCCACCTTGTCAAGGCAAGATCTCTCTTGTTTTTTCCTGGTGCTGCCCTGTGCTGTGCTGGGTCCTTCAGGCTAGCTGGTCTGCAAGCTCCCAGGCTGCAGGCAAGTCTCATCTCTACCTCCCATCTCACAGGGAAAGGGCTAGGATTACGGATGTACACGACTGCACCTGGCTTTATAGAGCGAGTTCCAGAAATAGACGTTGGGTTGTTTGGCTTGTGTGGCTAGTGGCTTTACCTGCTGCGCTTTCTTCCAGGCCCTCACAATCTTTTTAATTAATTAATTAATTATTTTTAGTAGCAGACTAACTGATTAAAAGAGAAAAACAAAATAGCTGACCCGCAAATTATAAAATGAATGTAAATGAAACATAGCAGTGTTTTGTTGTTGTTGTTGTTGTTGTTGTTGTTATTATTTTTTTTTCAATTTACTGTCAAATGGAAAAATACTGTGACATGATTCTAGCTTGGGTAAGAAATATTTTTCATGCACAGTTGTTGGAAGTAGAATTGAGCGTTCTCTTTCGGGAGGGGGGGCACTTTTGTTGTTTGTACTCCTTCCCACTTCTTTTTTTGTTTGTTTGGTTTTTTGAGACAGGGTTTCTCTGTGTAGCCTTGGCTGTCCTGGACTCGCTTTGTAGACCAGGCTGGCCTCGAACTCACAGCGATCCGCCTGCCTCTGCCTCCCGAGTGCTGGGATTAAAGGCAGGTGCCACCACGCCCGGCTCCTTCCCACTTCTTTATCACAAGAAATTCTTCTAGAAACGTAAAGATAAAATCGGATGAAAACACATTTTTGAGCAGCGGTGTTTAAATTTTTGTGAGGGGGAAACTGTTGATAAGAGCCTAGTAGGATACTCAGTATACCCCCAAGGAACTGCTGTGGTGTACTGCGCTGTGGTGTTGTGTTTTGCTTTTTTTGTTTTAGACGAGGTCTCACTCTGTAGCCCTGGCTGACCTATGTATGACTTACTAGGTAGCCCAGGCTGGCCTTGAACATGCAGAGATCCACGTGCTGCCTTCTGAGTCGTGAGATTGAAGGTGTGTGTCACCTCGACCTGCTGGGGTGTGTGTTTTTAAGGATTGTGTTTAAAGTTTTAGTCATCTGTAAGTCTCTGTGGGTTAATGCCTATGCGTATTCTGAACAGAGGTTAGAGGACAGCATTGGATCCCCTGGAGCTGGAGCTAACAGTTGCTGTGAGCCGCTGGAACTGGGTGCTAGGAATCAAACTTGGGCCCTTTCCAAGAGCAGTATGTGTCCTTAACAGCTGAGTCATCTCCAGCTCCACAGGGAATTGGTAATGACGCAGAAATACAATACTGGGTGAAAAGAAGATACAGGATCCGCATTTTACCTAAGATGTGTATAGCAAGCAGGACGTGGTGGCGCTCGCCTTTAATCCCAGCACTCGGGAGGCAGAGGCAGGCGGGTCACTGTGAGTTCGAGGCCAGCCTGGTCTACAAAGGGAGTCTAGGACAGCCAAGGCTAACACAGAGAAACTGTCGAACCACATGCCCCCCCCCCAAAGATGTCTGTAGTAACTATGTAGGACTATGGTATTAGCGGTGGCCTCTGTCATCAGAGTGTGGTGTTAGAGAGTGGGTGGGTGGGCGTGTGCACACGCATGCATGTGTTTACATGCTTGTGTACAGTACGCACACTTGAGATGAGATTGTGGCACTTAGCAAAAAGGGCCAAGCTACCGGAAGTGACCAGCTCTAGTTGGGATGATGCTAACTTTTGTCATAATAAAATTAATGCTTTCTTTTAGAGAGAATAGAGGAGACCTGTGCAGAATGTTAAGTCGTGCCCACAGAAGGCCCGCGCTGCCTTTGGCTTGATCAGCTCACAGAAGTAAGCCTGGGAGGCACCTCATTTGCAGAATCATAAAAGGACTGAGCTATTGGTTCGGGATCACACAGCTCATGGCAGAGGATGGATTTGAACTCAGGCGGTCTGGATCTGTTGAGCACCACTTACATCTTTACAGAGCCCCAACATTTGGTTCTGGTCATCTTTGTGAACGGCTGTGTCGTTAGGGCCAGGGCCAGGCCACAGAGCCGACGGGGCTGTGTTCACTGCTGCTCCACTCACTCCATTGTGTGCTGGCTAGGAAGAGCTTTGGCCTTGACAGGAGGACCTTGTGGCTGGCTGCACAGCTACCCTGTCTCTGGTTATATAATTCTAGCTTTGTAACATGGGCTTGTGGCGGGGTCCAGGTGGAGCCTTTGCTGTTTCTGGAAGCCTTTCGCCTTTTCCTTTATTTTACTGAGAACGGTGAATCATTCTCCCTGAAGCTCTTCTGTCCAGACCACCAGACGTTTCTGTAGGTTTGTAATCTTGCATTCTTGCATGAGGCTTCTAGATGGAAGACCTTAGGGGCGGGGAGGAATCCAAGCATGGTGACAGGAAGCTGGTAATCTACCCTCAGCTTTGCTTACCCAAGATCTCCACAATAAATCCCTGTTACCACAGATGCTTGTGACCGGAAATGCTTACGGTTTGGGAAAGTTTTTCAACATATATAATGTGGTCTTGGGGATGGCACCCAAATCTAAACCCAGAATTACGTTGTTTCAAATACATGATAGGCACGTAGCCTGAAGGCTGACGTATGCAAGATACTTTCCTACGGTAAGCAGGCATGCTGGTGCGCACCTGTAACACCAGCACTCAGGAGTTGGAGGCAGAAGGGTAAGACGTTCATGGTACCTCGGGATGCATAGAAGTCCGCAACCTGAGTAGACAGGAAGTGCAGGTTAGCAGCTTCCAAAATAAGAAAATGGCAGTTTGCTGCCTGAACAGCCACCTAAAAATCTCTAACGTTGGAGCATCATCTTTAGCTTTCTGGCCCAATATATCTGACAGACATATTTGGGAGGCAGGAACTGTTGAGGACTTGCTGACCCTGTCTTGACAGAGTTTGGCCGTCGACTCTGTCTGCATCCAAGCTTGCCCATTTTTAGGTAGATTTCTGTCTGTGGCTGAAACGAGGACATTGTGCCCAGTGCTGCTTTGACACATTTGAAGCCACCTCCATAAGGAGGCTCGTTGATGATCATCGTCTTCTTTGAGGTAGGCTGGGTGTTGCCAGGAGTTAACCTGGCTTATTGTCAAAGAATCTTTAAATGCCACATTCTGTAGGTCTCTGAGGTTTTTGAAGACCTTACCTAATTTTATTCCTTCTCAAGTCTCTGATGGGATTGAAGACCAGATAGTTTAGTTTTACAATTAAGCCTAGTTGTTTGGGGGTTAAGATGTTTTTAGGTCTAGATAGATGTTTTAAGTTGATGGAGATGAAACATGATAGATAGGGATTTACATTCAGAATTTTCGTCAAGGTTGCCAAATACAGATAGCCAAAACACTATGAATGTAATGTTTATGTAATTCCTGATTTATGGTTCTTCTTGCTGTAGGTAGTTTATTGTATATATGTGTAATAGTGTGATAATATAAATGTATATGTAAAAAAGAAAAATAATTTTAAAAACTAAATTAAAAAAAATTTTTTTTTTCCAAGACAAAGTTTCTCTGTATAACCTTGGCTGTCCTGGACTCGCTTTGTAGACCAGGCTGGCCTCGAACTCACAGTGATCTGAGTGCTGGGATTAAAGGCGTCCGCCGCCGCCGCCGCCGCCGCCGCCACCAACACCCAGCAATTAAAATTTTTTTTAAAAAGAGGTCCTCAGGCTGCTCCAGGCAACAGAGTGTAGCTATGTTTCATCCCCTGCAGCAGCTGCTGATCCCATCCCAGAAATGGTTTGCTTGTCATCGGCTTAAAATTGTAGATGTAGAGAGGTGAGGCTAAGCATATAATTTGTTTGACAGAATGTTTGATAGAATGTACGAGGCCCTAGTTTTGATCTCTGGGATTGCATAAACCTGATGTCATGGTCCAACTCACAACACTTGAGAGATGGAGGCAGGAGGATCTGAAAATCAAGATCATCTTTAGTTACATAGGAATTGTTACATAGCAAGTTCAAGCCTGTCTGTGCTATGTGAGACCCTGTCTAAAATAGTCAGCTGAAGCCAAGCGTGGTGGCCCATGCCTTTAATCCCAGCACTCGGGAGGCAGAGGCAGGCAGACTGATAGGAGTTCGAGGCCAGCCTGGCCTACAAAGCAAGTCTAGGATAGCCAAGGCTACACAGAGAAACCCTGTCTCAAAAAAACAACAAAAACAAACGAACAAATAAAAAATAAGCTGAGGGCTAGACCCCACCAGTGACTTCTGGACCTCAACACATGCACTGTGACATACACACAAACAAAATTTCAAATGTTTAAAAAAAAAAGTTTGTGATCAACCTGTATCCATTCTCAAACAAACAGCAACAATGATAATTTTATTTTTTTAGAACATCCCACTTGTGGCATCCTATCAGTGCTCAAAAAGTTTCTGATTTTGGGGTATACTGAGGTTTGAGTTTTCTTTTTTGACCAAAAATTAATTAATTAATTAATTCCCCCAAACACCACCCCCCCCCCCCCCAGGGCCTCATGCATGCTGGGGCCGAGTACTGGCTGTTTGGACTGACATTTCTAGGCCTTTCAGTTTTGTTATTAGGGGTATCCCACCGGGCTTACTCCTTTTGCTTACCTGTTTGATTGATTGTCTGGTTGCTTTCCTTTTCATTTGATTTTAGCTGTCCTGAGACTCTGATCCAGACAGACAGACACACACACACACACACACACACACACACCGGGAATGCTAACCAAACGTTGTATCATTGGGCCATACATTTGTGGCCTGTCTCTTGACCCATCATTTCTTTAACAAACTTGGTTTGTCTAACAGGATTTAAAAGTGTCGTAAAATAAAGTTTTACTCTCACTGCAGATTTGCTAGTTTCTTCAAAATCCTTGTGTGGCAAAGATCTCCCTGGTTCAAGTTAGAGCAATTTCATTTTTGTATCAGGAAGAAATACCATCAGCGACTGTCTGGACTTGTACCTTGCTGGGGACAGTGCCAGAGTCTGGTTAACTGCCTGTTTTTTTCACATTAATGAAACAATGGGAGGGCACTGCATTCCTTAGTGGGGAGGTGAAGGCCTGGAATCAACTTTTTAAAAAAAAAATTTTTTTTTAAATGCATGGGGTGGGGCAAGGCAGAGAGCAGGCCGCCACACGCCACAGAGTGTATGTGGATGTCAGGAGATTGGGCTCAGGCTGACAGGCCCAGAGGCAGTGCCCAGCCGTCTTGTCGTCCCCCCCCCCCCCCCCGCCCCCTGGCCCCCCACGCCCCCGTTTTTTTCCCTTAGGTATCCGTATCTGACAGGACTGACTCATGGGTACTTTGTTGTGGATGCTGTTCCATTTAAAGCAAAGCCAAAGTTGGGACCCTCTTCTAAAGTCCAGAAAAATCTACATTCCTCTCAAAATATGCCAAATGCGCGCGCTCGCGCTCTCTCTCTCTCTCTCTCTCTCTCTCTCTCTCTCTCTCGCACACCATTGTACACTTCATAAAGAGGCCCTGTTTTGGGGGGCAAAAAACAACAACAAAAAAAGGAAAAAACCACAAGAATTAAGGCAGCTATAGGGTTGTTTTGGAGGGTGGGGGAGGAGAGAGGGAGGGGAAGGAAGTGGAGAAAGAGGAAAGAGTAGGGATGCTGTACTGCATCTTTATACTGGGTTGGGAACAGCAAGATTATTCTGGGGTCTGGCCAGGTAAATCCCCTTAACTAGGGCAGAGCCAGGGGCAGAGGACTGTCTCTATGCTGTGTGGACAAGCTGGCGAACCTGGAGACCCAGAGCTATGGTGTCCGCTGCGCCTTCCACTAGCCCAGCAAAGTGCAGAATGAATCCCCTCACCCCGTCTGCTGAACCCGCTGAATGGTGTGGCTGGTGCTGTGCTTTGCCTATAGATAGATGTTGGCTAAATTGGTGGCCCGTGTGACTGGGCAGGAGGGCAATTTACCCCCCTAAGCCAGGGAGCACTGGGGATGGGGTAGACTGAGAAACACTGCCAGATTCCAGCATAGGACTGTCTAGAAAGGGACCGTATACTCAGGCGGTGATTCTTGCTTTCTGTGTCTAAAAGATGTTCAATGGGTCCAGTGGGAGTTTGTTGGGGGGGGGAGGTGCGTGCGCACTAGAGAAAATTGGCTTTCACTTCTATACTGGTATAGTGTTCAGAGAAGACCAAAAGTTATAACAGCCCTGCTAATAAGCCTTTCAGTTTAGGGACCACCATCTGCCTTCTTCACGAAAGCCCAAATAGAGCAGACGTGGTTTGTGGCCTCCCTTCTGTACTCTTGGAGGCCCAAGGAGTCACCAGACATGGGGCTGTAAGCCTGTGGACCTTGGCCATTTATTTTACAGGGCCCAGGACTGAGTAGAAAGAAGCTGGGAGCCAGGCAGTAGGCTAGGTGAAGTAGCCCAGCCCACAGGGTGGCATTGCCTCACCGTCATCTGTTGGACAACGATAATGTCTTTGGCCCTGCCGCTAATGGGAGACACGCAATCTCTACCCCGAGGCCTCAGATTGAGTTTCGTAAGCTTTAAAGTGATTGAAACGCTCGGTTGGATCTTAGCAGCTGTAATGCATTACCTACGAGGCACGAGCCTCACGGGTGAGTCATGGCTAATGGTGCCTAGATACTTGCTTTTTGGTATGGGGGAAGCATATGTCTGTATAGTCATTTTTAGTTTGATAGCTTACATCTAGACGGGAAATACATACGTATTTAGATATTTCTGAATTTGTTTTAACCAAGTACTGCAGTGTTTTCCTCTTCTCAATTTAATATGTACACAGTCGCCTAAGCCCTCCATGAGATTCTGTCAGTTTCAGAATCCACTTAGAAGCATTTATGACATGTTTTAAATTTTTCGTGCTGTTTTTCACTTTCAAGGCCCTAAAACTGAACGTGTTTAACCTCTCAAAGCTCTGCATTTTGCAAACTGGGAACTGGGTGGGTCTACCTTTATGTTGTGCAAAAGCCAGCAATGGAGCCTCTGGCCTTGCAATTCTTTGGGTTTTTTTGTTTTGTTTTGTTTTGTTTTCTTTTGTTTTGGAGACAGGGTTTCTCTGTTACACAGAGCCCCACCTGTCCTGGACTCCCTTTGTAGACTAGGCTGGCTACTAGATCCACCTGCTTCTGCTTCCGCCTCCGGAGTGCTGGGACTGCAGGCGTGAGCCACCGCTCCATGGAAACGCAGTGCCTCTGGCAGGCACTGCTCCAGGCCGTAGAGCAATGGCCATCTCTGCCGAGGAGAAAACACTCCAAAGCCGTGGGCTGGAGCCAGAAACCCGTCTCCTCCAGGTGACAGGCCAGGCAAGGCCCCTGCTTTCCCTTCTGTGAAATGGGAGCCATGTGACAAGAATAAAGTTGAGCGACATTGACCAGTACCAGCTTGCTAGCTTAGCAGCGTGGCTCTTGATGGCTTGATTTTGAACGGGAGACTCTGAAGTCAGGGTGGAAGCAGATAGACAAGTGTGGAATGCACACGTGCCTTGAGAGAAGACGGAGAAAATCACTGCCTCTGGCCTAGTCACTGTCTTGACTCCTTCAGTGTCAGCTGCTGTTCTGTGGCAGGGCGCCTGTTGACGTCGGCATGGTGAAGACGAAGGGGCACCCTGCTTTCAGATATATAATACTGCCCCTCACCATCTGACATGGGCACCATCCGTATTCCGTGAATTGCTGGAAAAATCAACTTTGCCCGCATAGTTCGGAAGCTGTTTGGAACCTCCAGTGTTTTTCTTTCTCTCAAATAATGAGGCAAGTCATGTGTGGGGACCACACCTGTAGTCCTGGTACTTGGAAAGCAGAAAGCTCACTTCAAGTTCAAGGCCAGCCAGTGCATAGAGTTCAAGCTACACCTGTAGACTGATGGTGCTAGTGAGGCAGATGTCTGCATTTAAGGGGGGGGGGGGGATGATGCTCACCTGGGCTCCCTGCCTCCTCCCTCACCGCCTCTGCTCTGAACAGGCATTTTCCCAGCAAAGCTCCCCCCATTGCCAAGAAGATGAGAGTTTACTGACGTTTGCAGGCACTTGTCCTGCTTTTAATGGCTGAGGCAAGGAAATCCATCATTAACTCAAGCTGTTCCCCTTGGGGTCAGCAGGCTGTCACAGAGAAGGAAGGGCAGAGCGCAGTGCTGACTGCTCATCCCCTTCCCTCCGCCCCACCGAGCTGTCCTGGCCACCTATGAAGCTGCTACCAGAGTCAGCAGGGCAGTCTGGCAACTGGCTTCATCCTAGTGGCTGATGGGAGGAGTTTCCTTTCAAGATCTCCACTGCTCCAGGGGACGAGGCCTTTCTTCCTAAGTAAAAGGAAAATGTCAGGTCGATTCAGATTTTCCCTTTCATGGGTTACCTGCCAGGGTTACAGGAGACTCTACAAGTGTGAGAAATGGAGAGCAGAATTCCTCCCGACCACTCAGCAGGAATCACAACAAGCCTACTATGTGCCTGGTCCTTTTCTGGCAGGCGGAGGAGAGGGCACAGAAATGGCCAAGCAGTAGCTTAGAGAGCCCGAGAGTGGGACTCTCGGTCTAATGAGGTGGGAGGCTCCGGGGAGGGTCCAGGTGTACCCTGTGCTAACGCGGTCAGCCTTGCACCTGGTTTAATGCTCTTTCGTGGTCTTAGAATTCTTACCGTTTTGAGACGGGCCTCAAACTCTGATCCTTGCGCATGCGAGGTAAGCGCTTCTTCCTTTGTGACCCGTGCCTCACTTTTGCCTTAGGCTTTGCAAATCACATAGCTGGCTCTGTAGGTCAAGGTGAGTAGTGTCCGGTGGTCGGGCGTGACTGTGCTGACTTCTGGCACGATTTGTCTTTATTCCACCGGCATGGTGGGGGAAGCAGCGAAGGTTTATGATGGAAAGGGATGGATAGAAGACCCAGTGGGACTAGGGGCTGTCAGTCTACTGAGGGCAGCTGAGGATGTCACACTGCAACACTGGGCGAAAACCAGCCGTAGCAATTCATTGACAGGTCTGATGGAGCCACTAGGGGTGGGGTGGGGTGGGCGAGGTTCTGGCTGAGCTAGAGATCCCATGGGTCTACACGGGGTTCCCAGAGAAAGGAGACCTGAGCCAGTGGCAGTGAGGCAGATGTGCAGGAGTGGGGCGAAGCCCTTTCCAAAAAGCCTCTGAAATCTTAGGAGGGGCCGCTTTGTAGAAACCCAGAGAGCAGCTGCTCAGCTGCAGCGGATGACCTGCAGATCAAGGTTTTTGTCAGCATCAAGAGCGTCACTAGAACAAATATTCATCCAAAAATAAACTTCCTGCTCTTCCTGTTTTTATAACTTGCCTATTTCCTCTGGAGTTTGAGGCTGCTGGTCTCCTGTTCCGTGGGTATTAATCTTCAGTGGATCAAGACCTCTATAGAAGTGTTTCCTGTACATGTTTATCAGCTCAGCCCGAAATTATTTTCTCCAGATGATAAGGGAAATTTTTCCATCCTGGTGTGTCAGCCTTTGAGAAGTTTTCAGTTGAGACTACCAGGGATAAAAATGAAGGCTCAATGCTAGGCCAGATGAGACCCAGGTAGCTTCAGTGCTTGTAGTGTGTTTGTTTGTTTGTTTGTTTGCTGTGAGGGGTGGTGTGCATGTGAGTGTGTGTGCGTGTTATATGCATGTGTATAGAGGTCAAAGGTAAAGTGAGAAGTTGGTTCTTTCCTTCCACCGTGTGGATCCTGGAGATCAAGCTTGATGGTGCGTGCCCTTGCCTGAGAAGCCATTCTTTCCAGCCCGTTTAGTGTTTTGATGAACATGTTCTGCCCACCACCTCCCAGGTTAAAGGTGGCTTCTTTGGGGCCAGAATTCCAGAGATAGGAAAGCAGTGACTTCAAAGGACCCAATGGGAGAAAGGTTCCAGCCCCCATGAATACCACAGGACAATACCAGCTGAAACAGCTCTGCTTTTCCAAGATCTTGTCGGACTACCAGGGGCTCTGGGCTGTGAGCAGGGCATCTGCCTTCACAGACAGGAAGCTAGAAGGGCTGCAGCGTGGAAAGAAAGCCACAGTTTGGTCAAGTTTAGGGCTGGGGGACAAATAACCAAGCTGGGTTTAGTAGGTGTGGAGGTTTTTAGCTCGTAGGCCCTGGGAGTCCCCCCCCCCCACTCTTTCTACTTAGAAATCCCAAACTGGCACGCCAGTGAGTACTTTAAAGTGTACGCTTCCTTGACTGAGTTACAGAGGCTAAGGTGACCTGGCTGTGTAGGTGGCAGCTGGTGCCACCGTAGAACTTGGAAGGAGGCCAGCTGCCTTTTATTGAGGCCTTCTTAAGTGGAGCTGGGCTGCTACATTTTTCAAATGCCGCCTCCACATGGCACCACCTCCTCCTGCCTAGAGATCCAGGGTCACCACTGGGAGTGACTGTCCCCAGACCACTGTCCAGTACTGTAACCACTGGTCATTTGGGTTCTGAGGCCTTAAAACAAGCCAGAGTGGGCTGACAGGTGGAGCCAGTACAGAAACCATATTGGATTTTGAGGCCTTATTACAAAAAAGTGCCAAGTATCTCATTAGTAATTGCTTTATCTTGATTACTTGTGGCAACAAGGTTATTTTAGATGTATTGAGTTATGTCAAGCCTATGGAAAAAATTCAAATTGTGTGTGTGGCTTGAGTTCCATTTCTGTACTGTTAATGTTCTGTGGTGTGTTCACAAGCAGTCTTAGGCTTTTTCCCTGTCAGCCTAGCTGGGTGGTGGCCCAGCTCTAACCCTAGACTTCCTTAGGGCAGTGGTACGGATAGTGATTCCTGTAGGCAGACAGTTAATAACTTAACGCATGTGTGTGTACACACACACACACACACACACACACACACACACATACACACACACACACACACACACACACACACACACACACACACGGTTTTGTGTTGTTTGTTATTTGTTCGGTTTTTTATTTGTTCGGGTTTTTTCTTAGTCAGCCTCCTTCCTGGAAGCCCTTTTTTTTCAGATGCAGCACACTTCCTGCTCTCCTGCCCCCAGGTCAGACTCCAGTGGCTGGTCGCCTTTAATCCTTTCACTGTTGGCAGCTTGTGTCAGAAACTGAGTGTTCTGCTGAACTCTGGAGACGGTGTGGCAGAGGAGGTCGTGTGTGGTCGGTGTTCCGTCCCATCCTGTGGTGCTGTCTCCCATCCCATCCCGTGTCCTGTCTCCTGTGCCTGTGGTGTCGTGCTTGCAAAAGCCGGCGTGTGCATGTGTGTGTGCGCGTGCGTGCGTGCAGCCTTTGGAGTGGGTTCTCGAGGGTGAGTGTGCACTGGGAAAACACAAGGTGGATGTGAAGCCTGGGAAACTCCTGCTTTGGGAAGTCCAGCAGCACACTCACTCGGCTCTTCCCCTTGGTCTGCTTGCATTTTAGGGCCAAGGGGAAGTCCTGCTTGCTGACTAAAGTCCCAGATAATTCCCAGCCTCGGTGAAAAGTTCCATGTTGGCCCAGAGGGCCCCGGAAGGATGTGTGTAATTGGACAGCCAATAGTACGGTAGCCCTGGACTCATTGCATTTTTTTTTGGTCTACTCTGTTTTCTGTTTTATATTGAACCGTTAAAAAAAAAAACAATTTACACGGGAGTAGGCATATGCTGAATGCTTGGTGTACACAAGCTCTGTGCAAAGTTAATTAACAGAACAAACTCCCAAGACACCCAGGTAGCAGCTACTATTTCCCTGTTTGTAGATGGAGCACCTACCAGTAGCTGAGGAGGACCAAATGGGTTGCCCTGGGGTGAATTGGGCCTCATTTGGTTTGTACCACCATTTGTTTTGTGTCAAGGTGTCTGCTGGGGGTGCAGACTGGAATATGATTAGCTTCGGGGCCCCCGCACCATCAGGGCTGAGGGCAGACAGTTCTTTCTGTTATGCCTTTTCGGAAAAAGTTGCTATTTTTATTTGCCTTTTGTTTTGTTTTGAGTTTTTTGTTTTTTGAGACAGTCTCAGTATGTGGTTTAGGCTGGCCTCGAACTCATAGCAGTCCCTCCGCCTCTGCCCTCCAAGTGATCACAAGTATGCGCCACCGTGCCTGGCTCGTCATGGCTCAGGGCTGTCTGGAAAGGGGTGATGTGAGTTCTGGGGTGCCCTACAGCTGCTCGCCTGGAGTCAAAGCTTCTACTTCTCTTTAGCTTGGCATCCTATTCTCTGAGTGCCAGGTTCTCCATCCCTCAGAATGGGGGAAACTAAGAAATCGGTGAGAATTAAAGGGGACACAGGCGGACAGAGTATATTAGGCATATCAGGTAAGTGACAGCTGGCCTTCATAATGATGCTCTTACCGTGAGTCACAGTGATAAAATGTTGCATTATAGTTCGAATGTGTTTCTGTTTAAAGGAAACACAGTCAGAGCATGCTCCTGCGCCTATGGACCTGGACCTGGACCTTTGTGCTTGAGAGTTATCATTCAGCCAGGCATGGTGGCGCACACCTTTAATCCCAGCATTCAGGAGGCAGAGGCAGGTCGATCTGTCTGAGTTCAAGGCCAGCCTGGTCTACAAAGGAAATCCAGGACATCCAAGGCTACACAGAGAAACCTTGTCTTGAAAACCAAAAGTAAAATAAACTAAAATAAAAACTAGAGTTATCGTTCAGCGTTGGGCTCTCATCTGGGCAGACTTCATTCCCACTAGGACCTTTTTGTTTGTTTTTTGTTTTTGGTTTTTTGAGACAGGGTTTCTCTGTGTAGCCTTGGCTGTCCTGGACTCACTTTGTAGACCAAGCTGGCCTTGAACTCACAGCAACCCACCTTCCTCTGCCTCCGGAGTGCTGGGATTAAAGGCGTGTGCCACCACACCCGGCCCCCACTAGGATCTTAAAGGCATTTGCTGGAAATACTTTCAGAGCCCTTTTGGAACTCTTTAAGGGGAGTATAAAAGAAAGCAGTGTTACCTAGGTCTTAAAGTTGGGGAATCTGGGAGCACACTCCGTGCCCATTATCCTAGAGAATCTCTTTTTAAAGAATTAAAAATCAAACAAACAAACAAAAAAGCTGGACATGGTTTAAAGGTGGGCGCCACCACGCCCAGCTTGACGGCGCTAGACTTAACCACAAGAAAGTGGGCAGAGGCTCACAGCTATCCCTCAAAATATGTCACCTACAGAAACTCAGGGTCCCTTGTGATGTGAAGCTTGCTTGACCGAGGGGATTGCTGGCTCTGTTCCACGTGGATAAGGCAAGCTCTAAGGCTGCCGTAGCAAATTGGGTGTTTACAGCCCTTCAGCCAGTTAAAACAGGACCTTATCTGTCCCTGCACCAGACTCACATTGACACGTAATGTCCGTATAGGCAAGCGGGGTGTGGGGCCATGGCATATGTGTGTAAAGCAAGTCTGGCTTCTGGCTTTTAATCAGTCCACCAACTCCCTAGTTTGTAGCAAGCTCTAGTCATTCCTCACGGCATCAATAATTCAGGGGAGCCAGCCCAGGTCTCAGCCCTGGGACCCCAGCCTCAGGAAGGCCACTGTGCAACCCCAAGTGTCCTTACACCAGCCACCGCTTCCTGAAACCCTGGCAGGTTCTCACAGCACTAATTCCTAAACCTTGCAGTACATCAGAATTACCCAGGAGCTTTGAAAAGGCTGGGAGCCAGGCTGCACCCCAAACTACATACCACCTAAAAGAACAGCAGAAACCTCACGTGCTGCCCCCACGTGCAGCCAAAATAAAGAAGCAATGCCTTTGTTGATGGGAGAAAAGTCTGGTGCTGGTGCTGTTACATACCTAGTTGACTTCTGTAGTGTCGTGACTAATGCCGCTGTCATCTTTGGGTCATCCAGGGAAGTTCACCCCAGTGGGCCTATGTGATGAATATGTGGTCTTGGGAGTGGGTAACCATTTTAAAGTGATGCCCAGATATTTCATGCGTAAATACTTCCTGTGTATCGCTAAGAGATAGTGACCCCAAGTAAAACTGTATCACTATGCTTAAGGAGACAAATAACATGTCAGTTGGCCTAAAATTGCCTCACAACACACACACACACACACACACACACACACACACACACACACACACACACACACACACCTTGTTTCAGTCATTTGACTTTGACCCTGGGGTAAAGACTGTAATGGTGTACACACAAGCGACGGTGGGTGTGCACATCTGGAAAGAGGTGTCTGGCACCTGGCCCAATTGATGCAGGTCTCCTGCCTACCTGAGCCCTTCTGGAGGGTCCTTGCTAGCTTCTAGAGCAGTGGTTCTCAACCTTCCTAACACTGAGAGCCTTTCATAAAGTTCTTCATGTTGTGGTAACCCCCTGACCATAACATTATTTTCACTGTAGCTTCATAACTGTAATTTCGCTACTGTTACAAATCGTCATGTAAATATCTGCTATGCAGCAGATCTGATTTTTGATATCTGTGAAAGGGTCATTAGACACACACCCCCAAAATGCCCAGAACCCACAAGTTGAGAACCGACATTCTAGAGGAAAGGCAGTGCTTCTGCCTGAAGGCAGGTGCTTCTGGTAAGTTCCAGATCCCATAAGGATGCCAGAGGAAAGACTCACTTTCAATTCAGCATATGTATGTACCTTGAAGGTAGAGTGCCTGCCTAACACGCAGGAAGCCCTAGGTTCCTCCGACCCCCAACACTCCATAAATCAGGCATAAAAGCATAATCCTGTAGTCTCAGTACTTAGGAGACAGGAGAAGCAGAAAAAAGCTCAAGGCCAGCATGGCCTAGTACTGCCTGCTACAACTCTAATTTTGATTTCACTGGGATACACCACATGGCATCATATAGAGTTGTCATTATAAAGGTTAGCTGACACCTGATATGCCAGATACACTCTGTCTGCCTGTGTGTCCCCTTAAATTCTCACGGATTTCTTAGTTTCCCCATTTTGGGGCATAGAGAAACTATGGCATGATGACCCACTGACGGACAGCTCCAGGCTCCTTACAGTGTCTTTCTTCGTAAGGTTTATTTGTTCCATTGTTGTTGTTGTACAGGGTCTGCATGTGTAACCTAGACTCCTAAAGTTCCCTATCAAGTGCTCAGATAACTGGTCTGTGTCCCCAGCACATCCAGACAGAACTTTTTCAAGTGGCAGATGCCGGGATAACTCCAGATTGAATAAGGGTCAGGGCGAGGTGGGGTGAGGCGGGTTTGTCAGGTGAAGCCAGGGATGGAGACCCAGGCACCCTGTGACCGAACTCCCAGTCCTTCCTCCAAGTTCTGTTGAGTGTCTCTGACAGTTTCTAGCCCAGAGCTTGGGTGAGGATGGATTTGCAGCTGCGGTGGTTTTTCTCTCTTCCCGTTCGTTCTGTGTCGCAGCCAGGTGGTTAGCAGCAGGAAGCATACAGCTTGATATTTAAAGACATCCCTAATGTTACTCACCTCATGATGGATCTTGCAAAAAGGGGATGGGAAAACTCAAATGCTCCTTGATAACATGGGACTGGGGGGTCACTGATGGAGCGCTTACCTTCAACCTGCAAAGGCCCTGGGTCTCATGTCTCCAGCGCCACAAAAAATAAGTGATCACTAAGCGAAATCATGGTATTATCCTTATAGTCATATAGTATGTGCATGTGTGAAAAAAATGACTGGGTTGTTGGTGTTCCGGTATAGAAAGATCAGAGAGGTTTAAAAAAAAAAATCAAGGTTCAAGGGTTGGAGAGATGGCTCAGTGGTTAAGCGCATTGGCTGCTCTTCCAGAGGATGCAGGTTCAATCCCCAGTGCACACGTCGTGGGTCACAGCCATCAGTTAACTCCAGTTCCAGGAGATCAAATGACCTCTTCCGACCTCCGCTCTATACACTCACATGGCGCATAGATACGCATGCAAGCAAAACAACTCATGACACATAAAATAATCAACTTTTTAAAGTCAAGGTTCAAAGACTTAGAAAAGGATGCTGTTTTGGGGGAGGTGGTGTTTTCGTAAGCCCTCCCACTTCTACTTCAAGGGCTGGGACCACAGGCCCCTGCCGCCACAGCTGGGTTGATGCCCTGCTGGGGACGACCATTCCCAGAGCTCCTTGCTTGCTGATCAGATGCTTTCCACCTGAAGTAAGCTACATCCCTGCCCACCCAAAAACTTAAAGATGGCTCCTAGGGTCTTGACGGGTGGGAGAAAGGATGCTGCGGTAGAACCCGCCTGTCACACTTTGACTTATGAATCAGAGAGCAATCAGCTAAAAGAATCCATCTGTGTTTAGGTTGTCAGATAAATTGGTGGTTTTATTCTGTCCCAGTTCAATGTGTGTTATAAGTTCTGACCACTGCTTGCTAAAACACCCCAGAATCTGCTCCACTGTGACCCCAGCAGGGCTGGGATTAACCAATGGAATGTGACTCCTATTCCTCCCATAGTGCCTTGCCCGGCCACAGAGGATAAATACTCATTCTGTTTGGAAGCCCTCGGGCTTTTCCCTTCCTCACCCTGAAACACAAACTGAGGCAACGGCATCTGGAGATTAACCCTCTGCAACAGGGAGGCCACAGAGCTGAGCCCCGCAGTGTGGTTAACTGCTGTTGCAGAGGGCTCCCTTTGCCCGCCGACTGTCTGGCGGCTTATCTGTTGGCGTCCGGTCCACCGAGTTGATAGTGTGTGTGTGTGTGTGTGTGTGTGTGTGTGTGTGTGTGTGTGTGTGTGTGTGTTTGCTTCCAGCTTCTGAGTGGCAGCAAAATGGGTCCCACCCTGGTAGCTTGGAATGTTCAAATGTTGAGACTTGTCCCTCTGGGTTCATTCTTAGCAGCAGAGCTCACAGGACACAAACAAATGAAACCCCGAGGAAGCCTTCCTCCCTCCTCAGAGAAAGAAAGGCAGAGAGGATTTCGGGGCAACAAAGGACATCTGGGAGTGGAAACCTTGCTCAGAAGTGTTCTGAAAGGCAGATTCAGTCAAGCACAAAACACTTTTTGTGGTGCGTTCATTCATGCTCCAGCGCCTGAGTCTTAGCCTGAGTCAGTGGAGCCCACGGTTGCTGCCGGTCCTCCCTCTGTTATTGCTTAGTACTTGGCGTTTATGTTAGTGAAAACTCGAGAGCTGTCTTTTGTAAATGGCAGCTAAGCGAAGAGAGTGGGTGAACCGCCTCTCTGCCTTCAGCCCTTGAGTAAGTGCCGCAGTGGGTAGCTTCTGAGTTCGTGCTGATCAGGTGAGAGAGGCTTACTCTCCCAGCAGCATCAGCCTTTGTTTGTTTTTCTTTTTCTTTTTCTTTTTCTTTTTCTTTTTTCTTGTTTGTTTTTTTGTTTTTCGAGACAAGGTTTCTCTGTGTAGACCAGGCTGGCCTCAAACTCACTCCGCCTGCCTCTGCCTCCTGAGTGCTGGGATTAAAAAGGCATTGCGCCACCATGCCGGGCACATCAGCCCTTTTTGTACAGAGTTTATACACAGGGTGAAAAATCGCCCTGTCGGTGGCGGCTCTTGAAGCCTAGCCGCAGCAGCTGAATACGCGGTCGCACTCCCTGTGGTGCTGGGACAGCCAGTGATGGAGCGCAGATGAAGTAGCAGGCTGACATTTAGGGCCCCCGTGGTGGAAGGTGAGCTTGCCACATTATCCGGTGTGGCAAGACGCCGGCCGGTGACTACCTTCTCCTCGCCTCTCGTTCTCATGCTCTCTTTGTGTGTTGAATCTGCAAGTTAGTTAGTTGTGTGTGAGGCCCCTGACAGGCACCCATCTTGACTACCACATTGAGCGAGCTCCGTTCCTCCCTCCTCACTTACCTTACCCTTCTTGCTTGTGCTGGGAATCCACAGAACCTCACACATGCTCCCTCTTCCCCCCCCTCACCCCCCCCCCCACCCCTACCCCCGCCATCTACCCGTGAGCTTCAGCCTCAACAAGTTTCCTTGGTTGTGTGTTTCTGTTTGTTTGTTGCTTATTTATAGGTAGGGAGTGAGGGTGGCCATGTGTGGAGGACAGAAGAGAACTTACAAGGAGTTGCTTTCTCTTCTTCTACCACGTGGGTCCCAAAGATCAAAATCGGGTGGTCCAACTTGATGGCAGGGGCCTTGACCTGCCGTGAGCCATCTTGTCAGCCACTTGTTTTGGTTCTTAAAGGGGTGGGGTTTGAACGCAGAGATGCCGTCCATTTGCCTCTGCCTCTTGAGTACTGGAACAAAAAGGCCTGGACTAGCACATCACACCAACCTGTTTTTGAATCAGGCTCCCCTAGGAACTCAGGCTGTCTTCAAATTGGAGAGCCCTCCCTACGCTGGGGCTTGCTGGGGTGCACCACCTAGTGTCAAGTTGGAACACACCTCTCAGGTTTGTGCTCTGCCCATCTCCGCTCTCACATGCTTCATCTCTGCCCCCCAACACTTCACGGGTGTCCCCTCCCTCGCCTATACCCATGTCACGTACAACCAGTGACAAAGCCCCACCGTGGCGACTTGCAGCGCATAGGACAAGCTTGCAGGCTTTCCAATCCCATGAGTTTTGTGTTGTTTACACCGATAAATTATTAAGGAGCATGGCCGAGAGTTCCCAGGAGAGATTGACCAAATATCTAACTAGTCATTTGACAAAGATGGCTTTCCTGATGGCAGGTTCATTCTCTTACGAAACTGCCTGAGTCTTAGATACCAAGTTTTATGCTGAACGATCTCAAGGGTTGGGAGGTGTGGGGATGGGGGGGGGGCACGGCACAGATTTTAAAAAAAAAATGTTTTGAGACAGGCTGTCACCTCGTAGCCCTGGCTGGCCTGGAGCTTGCTCTATAGACCAGGCTGGCCTCAAATTCAGAGATCTGCCTGCCTCTGCCGCCCCTGTGCCAGGATAGAAGTGTGCATGCCATCCTTTTAAAGGGGGGAACATGTGTGGGAGCCAGAGGAAAACTTCTCTGCTTCCACTTGGTGAGTCCTGAGGCTCAAACTCAGGTCATAAGACTTGGCAACAAGCCCCTTTACTCAGTGAGCCATTTTGCCAGCCCTGTTCCTAGACTTGTATTGCAGCCCTCTTCCTAGACTCCCGCGCTCTGGGGAAGTGAAAGCACAGAGTGAGCTGGTCTGATCGGAATGGCATCCGTGATCAGTGTGGTTTGAGATCAGCTACCACATACATGGGGACACTCATCCCCTCGGTACTTTTATATATGCCTTTCCAGGCTGTGAGCCTGCCCCATCCCCTTAACTTGACATTCTAGCCCTAGATACAGGTTTGGTTTTCGTTAGCCCAGGTCCCCAGGGATTCGTGCTTGGCCCTGTATGGCCCTCCATATGCCTGTCCTAGCTTTAAAGGGGGGAAATTGGTTCTCCCTTGGCTCCCCTGTGGTTTTCCAGAGTGACTTGTCCCGAGCTTTTGGTATTCGTTTTACTTCTCCCCCGCCCCTCAGGGCCGGTCTGTATACTGTGCTGTGCCACAGACCCTGTAGAGGGCATCGATGCACCAGCGCCAGCCCATGTCTGCTCCATACTGACCAGAAACAGAATTGATGAGCAAGATGCTATCTATCACCTCACAGAGTGGACATGGGCTAAGTGTGGGTTCCCTTTGCCTTTCTGGGCTGCCTCCCGAAAAGGTCTTCTTCACATCCTAGGGTCTCACGAAAGGAAACAGAACGGCTGTTCGGGACAATAGTCTCTGTACATCTGGTGAGCGTAGGCTTTCTGGTGGTGGCTAAGCCAGGCTCTTGCAGTGATTAACCCCAGAGAACCGGTTAGACATAGGTCAGCACCACAGGATACTAAACTTACCTCTCAGGAAGTCTATACCCTCTCTAGCTGTCATCCCTGCCCCAACCCCTCCAACCCCCCACCCCCCACCCCCACCCCCTACCCCCTGGGCTATCCTGGCTGGATTGACTTTCCAAAGATGTTGCTAAGTGCCGGGAAAGCAGCATGTGTCCACCAGAGACACAGCTTTCCTCACTCACCCCAGGCTTCTTCTGTGCCCTAGCAGCTGGCCAAGTCTTTGTTTTCAAGGGAACACAAGTGAAGGCAGGAGAATGGCTTCTGTTCAGGTTTTCCCTCCCAGAGCCTGGTCCCAGGGGTCCCTTTCACCTGCACTATCCGTTATTGTGTGGAGTCATCCTCCCCCCCAAATAAACAAGTTTTCCTGCCAAAGAAAATGTGCATCACGATTGGATGCAGGGATGTCTCGGGGCCTTCACTTGAGGCCTGCTTTTCATTTCCCTGGCTTGGCACCCGTCTCCTTTACGAGGCCCCTTTTTTGCTGGCGGCAACAGCGTTGTACGGCCCTAACTTCCTATGGCCACGGGCGGCTTTATTAATGCTACACATGGCCACTCGGCCTCCTAGAAAGCATCGTTCATTTCTGTTTGCTCAGTTTCCTTGAGGGCTCCTTTCTGATCATCTTTTCACCTCTTGGCTTCATGTTCCAGGGATCCTGTGTGGTTTCTACATAGCGCACAGATGTGCTTGGGGAAAGGAGGCATGGCTGTGGCCTTGCACACTATATAGCTGGTGGACTAAGCCCTGCAGTGGGAAGGGGACTTTCTCTGAGCAGTCAGGTCAGGGTGCAGGAGCAATCCTACTGTAAGGCAGAGTAGGCTCTTCCCGTTATACACTACGGGTCCTGGCTCATGAGGTGTAGAGGACCAGAAATAACATTTGATTATTTGGTTCCAAATTGGAATGTTTAGCAATAAGGGACCAATGGCTTCTTTGTATATTGCCCTGGTTGTCCTGGAGCTCACCCTGCAGACCAAGCTATCCTCAAATTCAGAGATCCACCTGCCTCTGCTTCCTGGGTGCTGGCAACACCACTGCCCAGCATTTTTTTTTTTTTTAATTTTTGCTGACAGGCAGTCTTACAGAGAAAAAAAATACACACACACAGACACACACACACACACACACACACACAGACACACACACAGACACACACACACTGCTGCTCACCAGGAGTCATCAGACTAAAGTCTTAGCTAAGAGGATCACTTCTGGCATAGCTGCTTACGTCTGGCTTTGCACCTCTGGAATATGGTACATACATACATATACATACATTTTTTTTTTCAGTTGAGTGTGATGGCTCCAGTTTCCCCACCCCTGAGAGTGGAATTCATACACTCTGCGAGCATCCTCATCACTGCTGTATATGTGAACTAAGAACATTTTCTCTCTATGTCCAGACCCTATGCTAAGCCTTAATGGTAGTGGACACACTTAGCCTATTCCCAACAGTTTTGAAGTCAGGAATTCTTCAGCTGCTACATATTTTGGCAAGAGGAGCCGATTTTTGTTTCCTGATCTCTATTTGTCCCCTAACTGAGGTAAATACGCCTGGCTTGGCTCCTATAACATTTTACACAGATAACGAAGCACTGTGGTTTCAGTGTGCAGTAACTGCTACAATAGTTTATTGCCAACTGTGCCTAGCCCTGCCACCCCCCTCCCTCGAAAGTAATTTTTTTCCTATGTGGCTCTTTCCTTTAATAAATATATACACTCAGCAAAATGCTGTTTTATATATTTGTGAACTACAGAATAAAACACTTTATGGAGTTTGGTTTTTTTCATACTCGAGATGAAAATAAGGTTTGATTTTTATTTAGTTTTGGGTTTGTTTATTCTCCCAGCCCACTCCCCCTTTTTTGAGGCAGGGTCTCATGTAACCCAGGCTGACCTCACACTTGAGTGAGCCAAGGGTGACCTTAAACTCCTGATAATCCTGCCTCAGTCTCCAGAGTCTTGGGATTACAGCTATGCCACCACACTCAGCTAGGAATGATGCTTAAGTAAACATAACGTTTTATCCAAAAAAGGATGGACTTTTGGTTATCCATAGTATACGCTTATCTTACAGTAAGGAAACCAAGGCTTAGAGAAGACAAAGTAAGCCTTGATTTTGAGCCAAGGCACCTGGGTTCCAAGTTTATTTTGTTCTTACAGAGTGTCACTTACAGGGCATTGCTGTCCATGATAGCTTTTGGATCTTGACATTGGCTTGCATTTGGCTTTTAACAACAGAATGCGTATAACTGCTTAAAAGGAAGAAAAAAAAAACTTGACAAATTCAGAAATGGCAAGAACCTTAAACTGAGTCTGTGTGAGGCTGGAGAGACGGCTCAGCAGCTTAGAGCCCTTGCAAATGACCCAGCTTAAGTCCCTAGCGCCAACACAGCGGCTCACAACCACCTGTAACTCCAGTCCCAAGGGAGGCAGCACCCTCTATGGCCTCCTGGCACTGCACGCACGTGGTACATAGACACACATGCAGGTTCAACACTCAGCCACATATCTTTAAAAAAAAAAAAAAACAGATGGTGTTAGCACACACCTTTAATCCTAGCACTGGGGAGTAAGAGGCAGACAGATCTGGGCTACAAAGTTCTACAGACTAGTTCCAAGGCCAGTCTGGTCCACAGTGTGAGTTCCAGGACAGCCAAAACTATAAAGAAAAACCCTGTCTCAAAAAACAAAAAACAAAAACAAAACAAAACAAAAACCAACCAACCAACCAAACAGGTCTATTCCAAAAGTATAAGAAACCAGGGGGTGGGGGCCAGTTTGCTGCGTTTCTCTTGGCTTGTTTGCCTTCTTGCTGCCCATGCTAGAAAATGAGCTTGTCAAGGGGCCCAGAGTCCAGAAACACCCCAACTGACTTCCATGGTTTCAGATCTAGTACTCTGAAAGCAGAGAGAACACCTGCACCTTAGAATGGCCACTGTTGGGCCAGTCCGCTCTCGTTAGAAACACCAGCACTGGCCTGGACTTCTCAAGGATTCTGGTAGTACACGAGAGTTGGTTTTGGCCTTTGGTTCCAGGGTTAGCCCATCATGGCAAGGTAGGCATGGCAACAGGCATCCAGAGCTGGAAGTTGACATCACACTTCCCTTTTTTATAATGTCCCCAAGCAGCAGCCTCAACTAGGAACCAAATTTTCAAAAGAACCAGGCGAGTAGAGAGCATTTCTCATCTAGACCACCGCAGCTGCCAGCCCATCCTCCTCCTCCTCCTCCTCTTCCTCCTCCTCTTCCTCCTCCTCCTCCTCCTCCTCCTCCTCTTCCTCCTTCTCTTCCTCCTCCCAGGTTTGGGACTCTCAGCTGTCTTAGATAGGACCAGAGGCCACTCTAAATGCTCCAGTGAGACTGCATAATTGCACGTTCAGAGTTGACTCCTGACTAATGGTGGTGGTTAGCAAGAACATTCCTCCAGCAGAAATACCCATTAAAGATGGCCCAAACAAAGTTTGGGTGGCTTTTCTTTTTGTAGAAACTGGGATCTGGAGAGACGGCTCCACAGTTAAGAGCACTTGTGGCTCTTGCAGAAGACAGAGGGTTGGTGCCTAATCCTCACGTAGTAGCTCACATAGCTCCAGTGTTCGAGGCTCCAACACCTTCCTCTGCAGGCAACAGGTGTTTACATCCATACACACACACACATACACACACACACACACACACACACACACACACACACACACACACACACTGAATTGGCTGGGCTCAGTGTCACAAACCTTTAATCCCAGTACTCAGGGAGACAGAAGCAGGCGGATCTCTGTGAGTTCAAGGCCAACCTGGTCTACAGAGTGAGTTCCAGGACAGCCAGGGCTACACAGAGGAACCTTGTCTTAGAGGGAAAGAGAAAAAAAGTTACATTTTACTCAAGCTAATTCTTTCTCTCTGTGGATACATATATTTACTGTTAGGTTTGTTTAGAGACAGAGACAGAGGGTGTGTGTGGTTTTTTGAGACAGGGTTTTTTTGTGTAACAATCCTGGCTGTCCTGGAACTCGCTTTGTAGACCGGGCTAGCCTCAAACTCAGAGATTCTCCTGCCTCTACCTCCCGAGTGCTGGGATTAAAGATATGTGCCACCATGTGCCACCACACCTGGCTTTTTAACATGGATTCTAGGTGCTGAACTAAGATCCTCAAATGTGCAGTAGATCCTACCCCTATTTTTGTATTTTTAATTAGTGAATTCTGACTTACAAAAGTCTCTCTCTCTTCTTTCTTTTTTAAGGTCCAGTGTCTTATGTAGCCCAGGCTAGCCTCAGCCTTACTATGTAACCAAGGATGATCTTGAACTGCTGATCTTTGTGCCTCCCACTTCTCCAGTGCTGGGATTATAGATGTGTTGCTGGATTTAGTTTACACATTGCTGGGCTCTGTGTATGCTAGGCAGGCACTCTTCTAGCCAAGCTGCATTCCTAGCTTCTAACTTATAAAACACTCTAATGAGCTGTAGGTTTCTTTTTCTTTAATGCCTAATAGAGACTCCTTATGCTAAAGAGGTATCTCTCACCTCCGTGTGACTCCCTGTTGCATTAGGGCCAGTGTATATAAAGTCCAGAGTTGTGATGGAGTGACTTGCTGTCCAGTTTGCTGTCCTTAGGAGTCCTCGTTTTGGTCCCACACTCCATCCAAGACATCCTGGGTTAGTGAGACTTGACATGCCATGGGGCTGGCCTACCTGGTTGTGGCCAGTTTACAGTCCATTAGACAACAGCTTTTGAAACTTGGGAGTTGACGATTGGCTGAGGTGGCTGTCAGTTTCAGGGCCTGAGGGAGGGACACTGCAGAGGATCTCGACCTTAGTGGGACCTCTGTTCCTGGAGTTGGCTTGTCCTATTTTCATAGTGCATCCACATGGAGATTTGGTGGCTTTACTTGCCTGCTAAACAGAACCATTGGATCCCCCCCCCCCCCGCCCCTCGGCTATGAGATCAAAGCCCCGTTCTCCAGATGATTGGAGTGTGAAGTAAGTTGAGCCAGCAACTGCCACCTTACATAGGGCTTTGTTGGTATAAGGGACAAGGATGTAACTTACATAAGTTCTCAGGGAACATTGCCAAAGCCGTACAAGGGAGCTGGGAGTGGGCGCTTCTCCTTCACGGTGGCGCTAACACTGAGCTCATGAACCAAGGCTTCAGAGCACAAGCCAGCTCTCATCAGCCAGCCTGAGGAAGAGGGGGCAGTACCCGGCATTCATTCCAGGCATCGATGGAGCCTTCACAGTGCCCTAAGGACATGTGGGTCACCAGCTGGAGGACTTACTCAGCTTCAACTCCCACACCCACCGAGTGTCAGGCTGCAGATGTCCTCCCCCACCCTGCCGTCGTCCCTCCCAGTCCCCCCTTTTAATGCCCCCCCACCTCCCCACACCCTGCCGTCGTCCCTCCCAGTCCCCCCTTTTAACGCCCCCCCACCTCCCCACACCCCACCCCCGTCCATTCACATGCATGGAAGCTTCCTGCCCGAGTAAAAATGTGCCTTGTTCTGGTTCACATTGCATCCTAGGGACTTGGGGGGGGGGGGCGGGGGAAGTGTGTAAACATTCCGTGCAAACTTTCAAGGATAACTCAAAAGAGAGAAAGCTATCAGATACAGTAGTTTAATCCAGGTTTTGTGGTGGGTAGTGGTTCTTCAGCTTTGCACTACTGATTGGGGGGGGGCGCGATGACTGAAAATATTTATAACAAATCTCATGTATCGTTTCGTGTCACCCCTAACATACTTCAGTAATTTTAATTTCTGAGACAAGGTCTCATGTATCCCAGGCTGACCTCAAGCTCTCTATGCAGCTGAGGGTCACCTTGGACTCCCCCCCCATACTCGGTCTCTACCCTCCAAGTGCTGAGGAGTGTGCCACCACACCCAGGTTTGTGCAGTGTGGGGAACCGAACCCCAGGGCTTGTGCATGCTATCTGTGCAAGTACCCCCAACAGAGGCACATCCCCAGCTCCCCCATAGTATTATTTACTTACTTACTTTTGAGAAAAGGAAGGTCTCAGGGTACAGCCCGGGCCTCAAGCCCTTGCATCAGCTCCCCGAGGGCTGGAGGAGCACTAGAGTATGTTGCTATGCCCACCTCCAAAACTATTTTTAGGTGTACGTGTCTTATAATTCCTGTAATTGAATCAAGCTGGACGGGGCCACGAGCACCTGCAAAACTAGCATTTAGGGAAGCTGAGGCAGGAGGATGGCGAGGCTGAAGTCAGCCTGGACTGAGTAGCTAGCGAGTGGCAGCTTGTTACAGAGACAATGCAGGAAGTCAGCAGGGTCCTTCCTGAGGCTAGCCTGGCTCAACCAAAAGCTTCTGAGGGACAGGTCCTTCTTGGTTCTTGATCTGAGCAAAGTGGCTGTTTCTTGGTTTGGCAGGACGATGAACAGCTCACACTTGTGGGTCTACAGACCGAATTCTCAGGTACTGAGCCGTGTATGAACTCAGCTTCAGTGTGCATTTCAGAATTTTGTCAATGATTGATCATTGTGACTTACAGGAATTTTTTTTTTTAAAAAAAAACAATATTTTAATTGAAAAAGCATCTGTCAGCTGTCAGGCTCCCAGTTTCCACTTTGGAGAAGCAGGATGTTGAATGTGGGTAATGACACAACAGGCCTATAAAATGCGGACTCTAACCCTCCGATGACTCATCCGGTACAATGCAGTATATTTGTCAAGGAGACTGAATCATATATGGGGGAAAGTACTTCTCCAGCAGCCAGCTGGTTCTCAGGTCAGAGAGAGGATCCATTTTTATCGGAAGCTTTATAGTAGCGACGATGCTAAGAGCCAGCCCCTGGACTCCAGGATGTAGAGGAAATGGCATCTCCGGGCAGGTATGTGCCGACCGTGTCCTGGGGCTGTAGTTTCTCCCCGTCCTCCTTCCGTGTTTAACCTTTCCCCATTTGCCTGTAACACGGTCTTCAGGGAGAAGAATGATTCTCAAGAGCCTGTGGGGGTGCGTGTCGGTGTGTTCACTCACACGCAGAAATAGATAGCCACCGATCTTCCGGCGGACATAGAGTTTCTATTCGCCCTTTCTGAATCTCCTTAGAGATTCAGCTCCAAATGGCTTTAACTCGTCGTTTTATATTAATAAGTTTTAAAGATGCTGCTTCGGAACAGCTTGCAGGGACCAACCACCCTTCTAGACCAGTAGCTTAGAGTGTTGAAACAATGAATAAGCAGAGGGGGCATTTGAAGGGTATTATCTGGTGTTAACAGTTCAATTATGAATATCTCTTAGTATCGGATTCCCCCACCCCACCCCACCCCCGACTGCAAGGAAGCTTTATTCCCCTCCTAGGTGGCTATGTTTATTTTTGCAGATCACAGTTTGCTCGAACTGAAGTCGGTGCATTAACTTTTCCAAGGTAGAAGAGAGAGGAAGGGGCGGGGATTTGGTAGCCACATTTAATTATAGCTTCCACATGACCTGAAGGGTCATCCCATAGAATTGGGAGACTGTGGCTGCTTGTCTGACCCTCTCTCTTTCTTCACTCACTAAATTTAAACAATGCCCGGCTAGTGAAGGCACATGCCTTGTTTATTTGAGTATATTAAACATTCCTGTGTGTGTTGACAGACTGTTCGGTGTCTCCTCGTATTTTTTAAGGACACTTTTTAAGTCCTACTTGTTTGGGACACGTGCTGTGCTTAGTTTATATCTATCTGTTCTGTGTCTGCCTTGCTGGCCGCTCTGTCCATGCTGGTTGGGTCAGGACCTGTAATCCTGCTGCCCATGCATTTGCCTAAGAGGAGGCATCGGCAGCACGCTCCCCTCTGCTGTGTAAATCCTCCTGTCACTTGGAGAGCATCAAAAAGATCTGGAGTTAGCAAGCTGGAGAGCGAGGCAGGCTTTGTTGTGGAACCCATAGTAATGCCTTGTTTTCTTGAGGTCTGTGAATTTTAAGCTCTTGGTAAATACATTTCATTTATTTGTTTCAGCACATTCAGAAATTTTGGAAGGAGTTTATTGGTATGTTCTGTTTGTAGATTGGTTTGCAGATTAAAGTGTGCTCTTTTTTCTCTTCCTTCCTTCCTTCCTTCCTTCCTCTTTCTTTCTTTCTTTCTTTCTTTATCTTTTTTTCAGAATAGCCAGCTTGTTTTTCAAGACAGACTGCCTTTAAATTTCATTAATTTTACATTCTATAAATGAAAGCCACCTGTTATGCCGTAACTTGCTAATTATGGTCAAAGACGATAATGAGGAAGAATAGTGTTTGGAATATGTGGGGGTCTGGCTAAAAATTTCCCTGCCCACATCTGTAGTGCTTATTTTTGTGTGCATATGTGCGTTTATGTATATATAGTACACATTCAATAATAGCACTTGCTGATATTAAAAGTATTTCGGATTCAAAATGGGAGCCCTTCTCCTTCTCATTGAGATTTTGTTTCGAAGCCAGAAGAGCTGCTTTAAACTTGTTAATTTGGCTAGAATTCGTATTTTTGGTACCGTTAGAGTAAATGAGGTCCCCCAGAGTGTTGGTGAAAGCCATACTCAATTTGGGGTGTACTTTGTCAAAAGCTCGTCCAGCACAGTGGCCCTTGCCTGTAATTTCAGCATTCAGGGGGCTGAGCTAGGAGGAGTATTATAAAACCCAGGCCAGCCTGGGCTACAGTATAAGAACTCTATCTCTCTTGAAAAACAAGATAGGCAGAGGCAGGCAGATCTCTGGGAGTCCAAGGTCTGCCTGGTCTGCGTGGCCAAGTTCTAGGCCAGTCAAAGCTACCTAATGAGACTTGGGAGTCAAGTCTTGCTATAATTAACTATAATGATTAATAATAACAGAATTGGGTTTTTTTTCTATCTTGACAGAAGGATGGCTCATCTTCTCTGAGTTCATGGAAACATAAGGTTCAATTATGTCACATTCTCTCTCTCTCTCTCTCTCTCTCTCTCTCTCTCTCTCTCTCTCACACACACACACACACACACACACACACACACACATACACACACATCCTCTAGGCTGAAAAAAATGAGTTCAAGCACTTCCTTTAAATCTCTTGACTTGTTGGCATTTTCTATGGAAATGTCCTGGTTTTCCCTTCTTTGTCTCACTGGGACAAGCCCAGGTGCTGTCCAGTTCTTCCAGATTTCTGCTGTGTGTGGCTGCTGCTGCCTGAGGTACCATCTCTGCTGAGCACTGAGCCATCGGCCCAGCGTGGCCATGGCCTGAGAGAGCTACAGCTGCTACCAGAGGTCTCAGACTTCAGGTGAGAAGTAGCCAGTGGATACTGACTGAACTTGTCACTCGTGTTAACAGGCGTGTGCTGGGCAGTTACGTGTGTAAGCACTTGGCACCCTGGCTCAGCCGAGTCCTAACTCTGGTCGCTGAAAGAATGTTCCACTCCAAGAGCCACTTGATGGTGGTTTTGGTGGCCCTGTTTTTTGTTTTGTTGTTTTTCGAGACAGGGTTTCTCTGTGTAGCCTTGGTTGCCTGGAACTCTCTGTGTAGACCAGACTGGCCTCGAACTCACAGTGATCCACCTGCCTCTGCCTCCCAAGTGCTGGGATTAAAGGTGTGCGCTGCCGCTACCACCACCAGGTGGTGGCCCTGTTTTATAAGCCAAGTCAAGCGATGTAACTGTGGACAAAAGATGTTCTTTTCCCACTCTGTTTCTTCGGAGGTGGCAGTCAGGGAGAGAGCATTTATTCTAAGATGTCATAGTGCCCAAGGTATCTTAGCTGGACAGTCAGCTTCCCAGTCTTGGCTGGTTGGGAGACTCCCCTCCTCTTAGGATCTATTAAAGTTATATTCACACTTAACGGCTATATGAATTCAGTAACTATTTCATAAAAACAAGCTAATTTAAAATCACTATAGACCAGCTGCCAACATTTAAAAATACTCACGTGCTTTACAGGGCCCTGTTTCTGGAGTCTGCAGTCTGCTCCCTTGCTGGTCACATGTATGTATGTATGCTGAGAACATGCCTGGCTCCCACCAGAGGCTTTTTACCTATGCATTGCCTATGTTGTGGCACACATGTCCCGCTTCTGGAGCGTGTGCCCTGCGCACACACTTGTAGGCAAATCTGTGCCGTTATTTGGAAATCGTCAGTTTTCTGTGTAGCTCAGAGAAGCCGGAGGCAAGCACAGCACGGGGGTGGCGTGGATTCCTGAAGACACAAGCCCCGCCCTGAGGAAAGCGCAAATGGGCCGCATGCCCACTCTTACCTAGCCACTGTGGCCTATTCTTTTTCCTGGGCTTTCTTTCAGGTTTAAGTTTGCTAGCAGTTTGTCCCTTTAACAACTAGATTGTCTTGGGGTGAGCGTGGGACAGTGTTGGGAACCTCGCACGTTTCCAGTTGAGTTGTAAGTGCCAGTGCTTCCTCCGCTCTCTGTGAAGGAGCTCTTGGCTTGGATTATTAAGTGGAACCTCTTGCCACCTCTTCTGAGAGTGGCATGGGGAACTTCAGCAGGACGCTAGCTTCAGTTTCCGCTCACAGTTAAATCACGCAGTTGTAAAGAATGGACCCCCCCTTCCCGCTCCCACCCTCCCCCTCCCTTTTCCCCTCTCTCCTCTCCCTCCATCTCTTCCCCTCTCCTTTTAAACACTTGCTCCCTCAGTTTCCTGCCTTGCTCTGGCCCCAGGGGTGCTGTGCTGGACTGGGGGCTCCTGCATTCCGTTAGATGAGCACAGACAGCGTGTGTCATGGAGGCTGCTTGGGGAGGGCGATGAGCAGAGTTAGCGTCTGTGGGTGGGCATGTGTGTGTGCCTTCTCACCACAGCGCCAAAGAGCTGCAGTGTGCAAAATCTGGCAGGAACTCGTTCCAAAGAAAAATCAAGCCAGTCTTCCCCCGTCCCCATCCCTATCCCCCCCCCCCCCCCCCCGAGTAATATTAAAAACATGGCTAACTCCCATGGGGGAAAAAAAATAGAAGCGTTAGAAAACTCCTATAATTGCTTTTAGTAACCTTTAAAAAACTGAGATCAGATGACATAAAAAGGGTCTGGTCATAAAAATGTCCTGGGGGTGGTGGTGTCTGTTGATTGATTATTTGTTTATTTATTTATTTATTTATTTATTTATTTATTTATTGGTTTTTTGAGACAGGGTTTCTCTGTGTAGCCTTGGCTGTCCTGGCTGGCCTCGAACTCAGGTCGATCCACCTGCCTCTGCCTCCCGAGTCCTGGGATTAAAGGAGTGCGCCACCACGCCCAGCTGTTGATTGTATTGTACACTGTTACGTGTTCGTTAAGAACGCTGTTGTCAAGGCTGGGGAGGTGGCACAGTGGTTTAGAGCACTGGCAGCTCTTGCAGATGACCCAGGTTCGGTTCCCAGCACCCCCTCGGGGACTCACAACCTTCTGTAACTCCAGCTCTCTGGGATCCGGCCCTCTCCCTAGACACTAGGCACACATGTGGTGCATACATGCAGGTGCTCTCACACATCCATAAAATAAAAATAAGTTAAAAAAAAAAAAAGAAAATTAAGAATGCTGTTGTCTCTGAGCTTAGAAGTTGTAGTGCTCACAGTGGGGGCACAGTGTTCTGTTTAAGGCATCTGATGTTTGAGATGATTTTATATAAGAAAAGCCATTTTTCTGTCAGTAAGGCCAATACTTGACAAGTTCAAGTTGTGTGTGACCCTCCTTGCTTGCAAAGGGTAGCCTTGGGGTCCACAGCCTTGTAAGTAGCTCCTGGAGAGGGTTCTGCGCATGCGCTGGTTGTCTCCTTTGTCACTGGTGATGTTCACTCCTTACAGACTTTGGGAACAAGCCTCAGTGCAACCCACACTTTCTGAACTCAAGTCAAGTGGCTCCCTCACTTCTCAAGGTACCTTCGTTTCATTTTTGACAAAAACCAAAATTCGGGGCCAATGAGATGGCTCAGCAAGTAAAGGCACTTTGCCTCAGCTCCTGCGGACCCACAGTGGAGAGCGAACCAGCCAGTGGGCATTGCCCTTTGATATCCACATCTGCACTGTGACCTGAACAACCCTCCCCCATACACGCACATGCTTCTCCGCCCCGTGCTTACAGTTTACCGTGCTTTTTAGTGTACAGCGCAGGCAGGGACAGTGACTACGTGCATTCTAAGGCTCTAGGCTACTTTCACTTTGTAAAACTGAAACCTCACGTGTGGCGCTTAGCTTTCCCTCCGCCTCCCTCCCATCCCAGGGCAACCACTGTTATACTTTCTGTTTCCATGGCTTCTAGATAACAATATAGAGTGAATAGAGTAGTGGTTTGTCTTTTTTTTTTTTTTTTTGGAGACAGGGTTTCTCTGTGTAGACCTGGCTGTCCTGGAGCTCACTCTGTACACCAGGCTGGCCTCAAACTCAGAGGTCCTGCCTCTGCCTCCTGAGTGCTGGGATTAAAGGCGTGCACCGCTGCCACCGCCACAACCCATCGTTTTCCTTTCCTTGGCTGGATTATTTTGCTTAGCTTTCTCAAAAGTTCAGCCCATGTTGATTCCTTCTTTATAAAGACTGAATAATAATCCATTGTGTGTATTCTGGACGGAATAAACAGACACTTAGATTATTGTCACCTGTTGGCTTCTTGTGAATACTGAAATGAAAATGTGTTTGAAATAGTTTTTTGTTTTGTTTTGTTTTGTTTTGTTTTGTTTTGTTTTGTTTTGTTTTTGGAGATAGGGTCTCTCTGTGTAGTCTTGGCTGTTCTGGGCTCACTTTGTAGACCAGGCTGGCCTCGAACTCACAGCGATCTGCCTGCCTCTGCCTCTGCCTCCCCAGTGCTGGGATTACAGGCGTGTGTGCACCCCCCCACCCCCACCCACCCACCCACCCCCCCACCCCCCCACCCCCCACCCCCCCACCCCCCGGCACCGCACCCAGCTGCTAACGCTGACTGTATGCAGCCATACAGGATGTGCCTTCGTAACATGGTGTTGCGTTTAATCTGGTCTTTTCAGTTTACAGAACTTCCTTGTAGACTTACCACTGGAGGAAACCACTGGAGACAGGTGGCTTACTTGTGGTGCCTTAGGAATTGTGATGTCCCAGAGAGCCAGGATGAAGGCCAGAGAGATGGCTGTCTACAAGGACCGGCTGCCAGGCCTGATGACCCAAGTTTCTCATTCCTGGAGTCCACATGATAGAAGGGGAAGAGCTGACTCAGGCTGTCCTGACTGCCAAACATTCCTTCACATACATCCATAAATAATTGGTTTCGGTTTTGGTTTTGGTTTTTCTGGGACAGGGTATCTCTGTGTGACAGCTGTGGCTGTTCTAGAACTCTCTTTGTAGGTGGCCTCAAACTTCAGCGAGATCTGCCTGCCTCTGCCTCCTGAGTGTTGGGATTAAAGGAATGCACCATCACGTCCAGCTCATATTTAAGTTTAAATAACAATTTTAATCTTTTTTTAAAAACGGAAGAGTGAGCCGGGCCCAGTGGTGCACTCCTGTAATCACAACCCTTGAGGTGGCAGAGGCAGGCAGATCTCTGTGAGTTCAAGGCCAGCCTGGTCTATAAAGAGTTTCAGGACAGCCAAGGCTACACAGAGAAACCCTGTTTCAAAACAAAAACAAAACATCTAAACAAACAAAAAAATGGGAACTGCTAGGACGGTAGTGTGAGAGCTCAGCCTCTCTATCTAGAACGGCACCATTGCTAGAGAGATGGCTCAGTGGTTAAGAGTACTGACTGCTTTCCCATAGGACCCAAGTTCAATTCCCAGTACCTGCAAGCATGGTAGCTCAGCTCACAACTGTCTGTAACTCCAACATATGACACTCTGACACAGGCGTACATACAGGCAAAACACTCATGCGCATAAAATAAAAATAAATAAAAAAGAACTTCCTATCTCTGACTCCCATTACATGCTTTCATCAGTGCGCATATTTATTTCTAAACCAGTTTTCATGCTCTGTGTGTGTGTGTGTGTGTGTTCATGTGCGCTCGTGCGTGTGTGTACACACATGTGCATACATACACTGGGGATTGAACTCAGGCTTTGTACATTCTAGGCAAACACTTGTCTACTGGGCTACATTTCCAGGCCCATTTTTCTTCCTCTTTTAAGACTTCCTTGCTCTGGGAATTTTATAAACTAAATAGTGACTGATGGAGTAGAGGGGCTGAGCCTTTGCTGTGGTCATGGGTCTTGGTGGTGTCTGGTCTTTTTCTGTTAAAGGTACTCTGCTGCATTTAGTACTAGTCAAAGTTTTCTGCTTCTTCAGGATGTTCAGTGGCTTGTGTTTGCTAATTTTTTTTTTTAATTCCAGAAGTTGAAAAAGAGACCTCAAGAGCCCTTTGGCTTCTGCCCTCTGTCTTGCATATGTGAAGGCTGTGGCTCAGGAGTAGAGTTAGAGCATCACACCCAGTTGTGAGGAGGGGGGTGTGTTACAGGATCGGTCTAGTTATACTCGTAAATCCCAAGTGGAATGACCTCTGTTCAGGAGAACTGGCCAGGATGGGCCTGCCCCACCCTCCAGCTGCTGCTGCCCTGGAGTTAAACTGTTAGCAAGTCCTCTTCACTAAAAATTCCTTCACAGCTGTTACCTACGCCAATAAATCTTAACAATCCTAACAGCAGCAATCCGATGGCTCTTCCCCACAGCATGGAGCCCTCTGTGTGTAAACAGTGTGGGCAGCGGTGGGGACCCCCCCCCATCTGTCCCCCAGGGTCAGTAACATTAAACAGTCCCTTTCCACCGATGTGAGGGATGCTACTCAGATGCCCCCCTCCCCCCCCCCCCACCTGAGTGAGGGGTGCTACTCAGATGCCCCACCCCCATCCCGTCCTTTCTAGCTTAAAAGGAACATGTAACCAACTTGCTTAATGTCTCTTCAGCCACATGACTAGAGAGCTAGCTGCCTCTGGGCTGCCTCCTAGCCAGTGTCTGCTGGGGAGTGGAGGCACTCCCATCCCCCACCCCCTTCCTTCCACCCCACCCCCTTTCCCAAGAGCAGATACCTTGATCAAGTTTCATTTGTTGCTTATCTTTTCTTCCCTAGTAAAGGAGGTGACAGAACCCTGGGTGAAAAGGACATAAATGAATCACTAACTCTTGCCACCCAAAAGGACACCCCATGGGTGGATCTGTCTAGAATATAAAGTGAGGCTCGTAAAAACCCTGACTGCGGCTTGTGGGCCCTGCCTCTCTTTCCTTCCTGTGGGCTAAATTATCACCTTTTTGTTTGGAGCAGATCTTAAGAAGGACTGGCCTGTAAACAGATTTTGTAGGTTTTGAATTTGGTAAAGTAATTTCCTGACCTTTTGACCGTGGGAGAGGGGCAGGGTAGCAGGAAAAAGAAATTCACCGGCTTACTGGACGGAAGTAGCCAGACTTTTCAGGGCACTGTTGACAATGTGGAGACCTGAATTTCACACTCATCAGCCACTGTCGATGGCTTTTTGCTGATACTCTGCTTCCTTTGCTTTCACCCAATAAAAATCAAAGTAGAGAAGGAGACGCCAAAGTTCAGAGGCCATGGGTTTGCAGCCCTTGGCCAAGACTATTAACTGTAAGCAACTCCCTATGCCATCTGTGCTTTTTTTTTTTTTTTAAGATTATTTATTTGTTACATATATAAATTATATTCACACCAGAAGAGGGCACCGAATCTCATCATACATGGTTATGGCCCACCATGTGGGTGCTGGGAACTGAACTCAGGAGCTCTGGAAGAACGGATGACACTCTCAACCACCAAGCCATCTCTCCAGCTCGTGTGTGTGTGTGTGTGTGTGTGTGTGTGTGTGTGTGTGTGTGTGTGTGTGTGTGTGTAATTGCTGGCTTACTTTTAATGTGGGAGTCCATCCCATTCCGTGATTCAGCGTCTCTATTAACTGGCCTTGAGGTTTAAACAGGACCACCAGTACGGTTTGGGCAAGAGTGAGGGGAAGCCTGGGAGCATGAGGGATTTGAGGTAAAAAAGGAAGAGAGAGTTTTCTCAGGGCTGGTCAGTTTGTTTATCTTAAGATGGAAATCTCTTAGATCTTGGATAATTGAAGGCTGCTGACCGCTGACCCCAGGCTGGGCGGAGCACAGAGACAAAGGCTGAGCCCGAAACCTCAGTTCAGCTTTGACCCTTTAACCTCTCACAGCTGTCTTGTCCTTACTGTTTTCATGTAGTCTTTCTGAAACACAGCCCGGTAGGGCACATACTTAGTCTGTAAGAATTAGACGCATCTTTTTTTTTTTTTTAACTTAAATAAAATCTTATTTCCAAAACTGCCAATGTCAAAGTTGTTATGTTCTAGTGGTTTCTGGACAAAAAGTCTGGCCTCCTTCTAATTCGGTGTATCGAATATTAACAAACTATTAGAATGAAGTGTTTCTGCCATTTCCCAAAAACACCTGTGTTAACATTTTTTAAAGGTTGTATAATGATGCTGTGGATTTAACATCATGGCAGGCACTGCAGACACAGGTCGTGTTTGTGGTCCTAGAGGAACTGGCCAGTGGCCTGGGCAACCCATTTGGGGGAGGGGTAGAGCACCATGCTGGGTGACTTTGTCTCAGACCTGTAAGTCCCACCTTGGGTGGGATGGAGAATTAATTACTACTCAGTTTCTAAAAAGAATTACCCCCTCCCTTTTTTTTTTTAAATTTTTGATTTCCATTGAATTATGTTTTCTTTTTTCTTTTCTTTTTTTCTTTTTTAATTGTGGTTTGCAGGTCCTTTTGACTCTGATGGACTCGAGGGCATCCCAGGCCAGTGTTTTCAAACTCAATAATTACAGGTGCTGTCCTCAGCTGAGATGTGTGGCTGTTACAGGACAGGGGTTCACCCTTGCCTGTCCAGGGCCACTTAGGGGTGAAGAGGCCTATATGCCCAGGGTCTCTGCTTCCTGGGGCCCCAGGGTAGAAAGATAAACTTTCAGCTGTGAAGATTATTAAAGCAAAGAGTCTCTTTAGATTTTCAGGAGAAGGGCCTCCCTGCCCTGGTAGCCGCGTGTACAGCGTATTCAGGAAAGCACCAGGCCTTCTAAAATAAAGCAGTAGAAACAAGGAAATCGTAAAAAATCACTCAATCAGGGTTTTTCCTCCCTGATAACTTAACATCCAGAGGGTGCTCAGGAAAGCCACAGACACCCAAGAGCATTGTAAGTCACCTGCCATAGGCAACGCTTCTAACGTTACCCGAATTTTCCAGGTGCCAAATCCTTTTCATTTCCCATCAACGCAGGGTTTCTCTGTGTAGTCCTGGCTGTCCTGGAACTACTTTTATAAACCAGGCTGGTTTGAGAGTATCCTGCCTGCCTCTGCCTCCTGTGTGCTGGGATTAAAGGTGTGCACCACCACCGATTGCCCAGTGAAGGTGTAGGTTTGGTAGCCCTTCCCCTCCAGACCAGGTTTTTCACCGTTGTTTTCTTCTGGCCAGGGTGTGCTACAGTTTGCGACAGCATGGCAGACCAAGGTACAGCAGATACATTCAACATTCGTGTTAAGAGCCGGGCGTGGTGGCACACGCCTATAGTCCCAGCACTCAGGAGGCTGAGGCAGGCAGATCGCCGTGAGTTCAAGGCCAGCCTGGTCTACAAAGGGAGTGGAGGACAACCAAAGCTATAGAGAGAAACCCTGCCTTGAAAAACCAAAAAGGAAAAAAACACTCATGTTAAGTGCAGTACAGTGGAGTTAAGTAACCAACACAACACTGTAAACTGCTGCAAAGGAACCCAGGCTAGCAGTTCATGAGAGAGCACCGAGTGTGAGTTCACAGCAGCACACACTTTCCATGTGTGATGCCTGTGAACTGGCGCCCTGACTAAGGGCTGTTAGGAGCCTGACTTAGCACTTACCTGAGGTCCCTGGTTGCCAACTTTCCCCCCGGGCCTCTTCAGTCTCTGTAAAATCCCTGGATTCACTTCCAGCCACAGCACGCAGCAGTAGAGAGATAAGGGAAAGACCACACTGGTTAGTGGTACACTTGCAGGTACATGCAGTGCCCTTCAAGCTGTGGCTTCGCTGTGCCCTGAAGGTGTAAGGTCAAATTGGAAAAACGTATTTACGGCAAATTGTGATATACTGCACAGTACAGCCGTGTGAGTGTGCCCAGCAGCACTGTGGTAGGCATCTAGTTTCTCATCAGGATTGCTAGTCTGTAAGACAGGAGTTTGCAGCTCCTTTTAAAAATGGTTTCCTATTAGAATTTCAGTAGAGTCAGGCATGGTGGCACATGCCTATAATTCCAGCACTCAGGGAAGCAGAGACAAGTGGATCTCTGTGAGTTCGAGGCCAGCCTGGTCTACAAATAGAATCCAGGACAGCCAGGGCTACACAGAGGAATCCCGTCTCGGAAAATCATCATCATCATCATCATCATCATCATCATCATCATCATCATCCGCCTGGACAAATAGTAATAAAAAGCCTGGACAGTCCAGCCTGATGCTCTAACGAACTTTGACTTGCTAGGAAGGATTCATAGTTGAGTTTGACTACCCAATTCCGTTTACTCAGATATCGGTTGTGCTGTCCATCCTGGATACTGGAGGGGAGGGAAGCTCCAGTGCTGCACTGGCGAGTGCTGCACATGCAGGACGCTGCCCACGTGCTCCAAGGAAGCTTACACTGCCTGTTTGTCTCTGCAAGTGTGTATGCTTGTGTGTCAAGATCGCCATACACTGACCTCACCCTCCAAGTGTAAATCGAACACATAGGTCACTGTTTCTAGGTTATTGGTTCAAGGCTACAATGGAGTTTCATTATGTTTTCTTTTGTTTTGAGACAGGGTTTCTCTGTGTAGCCTTGGCTGTCCTGGACTTGCTTTGTAGACCAGGCTGGCCTCGAACTCACAGAGATCCGCCTGCCCTCTGCCTCCCAAAGTGCTGGGATTACAGGCATGCACCACCATGCCCGGCTTTTATTAAGTGCTTTCTGTGGTTTAGATTCATAGATTCTTGGCCAATTCTGAGCAAAGGATGGAACTCTTACCTGCACCCGAGAAGGGCTGGGGTTCTTACAACGTAAGTGATACCTCTTGGCCTAATCGCCTGCGTGAAAGTCTTGGCACAGTTTTTAGATACCATTTTATGTTTGTGGGTTCCATGTCTGAAAACTTACCTCGTACAATTAAAAAAAAAATTCCTGAATAGATACTGCAATTAAAAATGGTCAACGCTGTGTTGGAATCCCTGGGATGGCGAGTCAAAAGCTCTGCGTGGCACTGCTGCCGTGAGTGGTTTAGAGACGAAGGGACATGGTGATGTGGGCATGGAGCCTGCTTTTTCTCAGAATGGCTCTGTGCAGTGGCACCCAGTTCTAGCCAAAAGACTGGGCCAGTTCAAAGGCACAGATCTTTTACTCCCAGATACTAGGGAAGGGCACTTTCATAGGTGACTCTTGTTTCATTTTGTAGTCAGCTCCAATGATCAGAAATATCTGCGGGCAAGCCTTTTTCTGAGGTGATTTTAGCCCACTTTTCTGGGAGACTGACTGCCCTTTCAGACTTGCCCCATGCCAGAAATGACATCTCTGCAACTAAATCTTCTGTCCACCCGAAGGTTTTTCTTCACACTGTTTTCCATAATGAGCTAACTAACCAGGCAAGTAGTGTCCTTGTAAGTAATTAACCTAGAAGCCCTATTTCCTATACATTTAGACAGGCAGAGCAGACATTCTCCCTTGCATAGCTTGTGCAGACCAGAATACTCTGTAACTGCCATGCAGAAAACCCGTTGAGTTCAGAATATATGATTTACCTTTAAACCAGGGCATCCATCTTTTGTGAAATCTTAAGTAAGTAACACTTAGGACAAACACTTCGGAAAGCAACATCAGTGGTCTATGACCAGTATGTCTCCTACTCAACATATTTGACTTTGCCACAGCATCTTAATTAATTTTACAGAACTCACTGGGCATACATCATAAACGCGCACATGTATGGGCAATTTGGTGAAATCTAAGTGCCTTTATAAACCTGTGGGGGCAAAGGGAGTGTGCCTGGCTCCAAGAGAAGCTGCTTGGTGTTTTGGCTCAGGAAGCGTCTGGCAGTTGGCAGGAGGGGCTGGCTAATCCCTCTCTAGGTCTGGCGGAGTGGGGAGGAGGCTAGAAGGAAGTGAACCTAATGGTTTAGCAAGATAGATACAGGAGCTGTGTGATCCCATCAGGGCTGGCCTGCCGTGGGGTGTGTTGGGAACGGATTTATGGTGGTATGAAATTGGCTCCATCCCTTAAGGAAAAGGGGGGGGGAGGGTGGGGAGCAGAGGGTCACAGATGGCAGGCGGCACCCTTCCCTCTGCAGGTGTTGCCTGCAGCGCCATCCATCCTGGGTTTTATGACCCTGACTGCTGCTGAGGCCGGACTCCAATGCTGTCCCCTCAGGTGCCTGGCAGCTGGCGAGGCCCACACTCACTCTGCGCGCATATTCTTCAGAGGGCAGGAGGTTTACAGACGCAACTTTGCGATGAAAACCTGTCTTCCAGCCAAAGCAGTGAACCACAGCTTCTCGAGCCACTGTGGCTCTTGACACATGCCTTCATCACAGGTAGACCCTGTCTTCTGTTTGCAAAGAAAAGTCCTCAGCAACTGAGGAGGTGGGCCGGTCCTAGCCAGCCTGGCCAGGAGCACATCCTCCACAGGACAAGGAGCTTCCTGCTTCCTGCTTCCTGCATCGCCTTTGTTTACTTCTGTGATGTGGCCTGCTTTGAGTCTGAATTTAAAAAAAAAAAAAAAGTCACAGGAATTTTGAAATTGCTTTCTGTGCGTTTGGATCCTGCTATAGGAGCTTACATGCCTTTTGAGTGATGATGGGACAAATTAGTCAACATGCTGAGACCATAAAGCTTTTCCTTAAGGACACCACATTTAAAAGGAAAGCCCCCCCCCCAAGTCAGTCCATCCAGCTTGGCTCAAGTAGTGGCAGCCTAGCATGCTGGAAATGACACTGGCTGTTGGGTTCATTCTTACATGGGCTTCATTGAGTTGATGTTGGGGCCACATCCAAAGTTTACCGGTCTGTTTCTGTGTATGCTGCAATAACTGCCGGCCAGCTTTGGGCTGGGGCTGGGGTGGGGTGGGGCGGGCGAGGGGGGTGTTGTTTTGTTTTGTTTTGTTGGATAGAGGTAGGATGATTAGAAATGTTTCAAAGGCATACCAGCTACCAGTAGTGCCCGTGTGTAGGTGTAGAAACTTTTTAAATGAGCCTGTCCTTGGGCTTCCTTTTCCTAGATAACTCCTATACCTGCAGATGTTTAGTTATACAACTCAGGGAAGGAGACGGGGCGGGGAGTTTTCCTCTACACCATTTGCTAGTTCTGCGCCGGGCAGTGTGTGACGCCGGGCAGTGTGTGGCGTGCTTGAAGAACTTCAGTGGGTCACAGATAGGAAGTGGTTGGCTCGTAGCCACACAGCTGGATACCCAGACGACATCATGCATGCCCATGTCTGGTTTTAAACCCCTACATCCCCTCCTGTGAAGGAAATCTGTGCCTGGGGAAGGCACTGGTTAGGAGTAATCAAGTTGGGAGGATCGAGGCCTTAAAGTACTAAGGCCACACAGTCAAAGCTCTTGTAGCCTGGGAGAAAGGGGGTTTTTTTTGTTTTGTTTCGGATTTTTTGTTTGTTTGTTTGTTTGTTTGTGGGGTTGTTTGGTTGGTTTTGTTTTTGGTTTTTCTTTTCTTTTTTTTTATTTTTTTTGGTTTTTCGAGACAGGGTCTCTCTGTGTAGCCTTGGCTGTCCTGGACTCGCTTTGTAGACCAGGCTGGCCTCAAACTCACAGCGATCCGCCTGCCTCTGCCTCCCAAGTGCTGGGATTAAAGGCGTGCGCCACCACGCCTGGCCCATGTTTTTGGTTTTTCAAGACAGGGTCTCTCTGTGTAGCCTTGGCTGTTCCAGACTCACTCTATAGATCAGGCTGACCTCGAACTCAACCGCAATCTGCCTGCCTCTGCCTCCCAAGTGCTGGAATTAAGGTGTTTTGTTTTGTTTTAATCTTTAATAAATGTGTACTTATATGGAATTAGCTTATGGCACTGACACACTTAATATAGCTCTCCCTTTTTCAGATCTGCTTAATCCCCCTCAAATGAAGGAGGCACAACTGAAACATCAGAAAGTAAAAGTATGCTTTGACCAAAGTGTGGAGAGCCTCAATGCCTACCTCAGCCATTGCCTGTGGCACTGAGCTCCTAATGCCCTTATATATACAGTGTTTGACAAAGTGTAGTGTGTGCCATAAAATCACAAATCCTAGGAATTTTTATTGTTTCTAGAACTAACGTCATATGAGGGGAAAATGTGGGGAATGCTCCAGAATTGCTTACATACATGTAACCTAAACACATGGCAACCAGTAGGTTTGTTGCTGTTGTTGTCACTACTACTACTACATTTGTTCGGGCCATGTGTCACGGCACATGTGTGGGAACCAAAACAACTTGAGGGAAACCACTCTCTTCCTTCATCACGTGGATGCCAGAAATGGAACTCAGGTTGCCAGCTTTGGCGACAAGTCTACTTGCTGCGCCATCTTAGCAGCCCACACCCAGCGTTCTTAACCTCTAGGTTCCCGCAGACCGGGCTCATTAAGTCTCGAGGTGAGCAGGCTCTAGGGGTAGAGGCACAAGTGTGATCTTCACCATGTAGCCTGCGACACCTCAGTAAGCTTACCTATTAATGAAAAGGAAGTCCCAGCTGTTAGAACTCAGGCCTGCGATCCCAGCCAATTGGGAGGGTCCTAGCTGTTGTTACTCTGTGCAGCTGGATTGCCTGGGCAAGTTTGTGTGCTTAGGCAACCTAGTAAGACCCTGCCTCAAAATAAAAATAATATACAAAGAACTGGATGGGTCATTGAGACAGTAGAGAGGGTGAAAGTGCTTGCCACCAAGCCTGACCTGAGTTTAATTCCCAGGACCCACTAGGTGGAAGGAGAGAACCACCAGCTCCCATAGCTGGTTCTGACCTTCACACACACACACACACACACACACACACACACACCCTTGCACACACCCTTGCACACACATAAACAAATGTAGTTAAGCAAAACGGAGTGGGATACAGCTCAGTAGCTGAGCAGTTGCCTGGCATGTACAGAGCTTTATATTCAATTCCCAGTGCTGCTCTTTGCAAAAATCTATAATCACATCGCAGTTTAGGCTATTGTGGTTTGTAAGCAAATGAGTATTCATACAGAGACTTTGTTAGTTTCAATTTTTAAGAAACCTATTCATATTACGATTTTCAGTCCATTGATCCTACAACCTATTTATTGGTGGCCTAGGCGGGGAAGCAGTGGTGAACAAAAGTGGCAAAGTCCCCACCCTCACTGACTTTTATCCTGGTGGGCAAATAGGTAACAAAGCCAGCAGTGTGAGGAGATTTGAAAGACTTCCACCTGACGTGTGTTGCTTGAGGTGGCTGAGACACCTTAACAGAGGCATTCCATCATCCACGGTTGTCATTGGTCTGGGTCTCGGTAGGTAGGAGGCCGGATAGAAATGTGAAGACGGCCATTGTTGGCCTAGAGCATTGCTGAGGTGGAGGAACGGAGAGTGGTTCAGCCAGTGGGACAGGAGAGGCTGTAGGCAGGAGTGATAGACGGTGACAGGTCTCGGCTGGCGGTGTTGGTTTTCTCAGTGAGACTAAAAGACGTGCATCACCGCAGAGGCGGGAGGCTAAGTCATCTTGGGTAGAGGGCAAATGTAGCAGAATGGCCCGTTGGACCCATTGGTCAGTGGCTGCGGCTCAGAGTAAGTGCTGTGAGCACGGTGCGACGTGGTGTCCCTTTGACTGAATGCAGCCGCCTGTGTGGAAGTGGAGAGTTGGGTACAGAGGAGGGCAGGGCAGGGCAGGAGGAGGCAGTCAGCAGTAGACTCCTGGCCCTAGTGGAAAGGTGAATGCTGGAGCCTGGAGGGGGGAACTGTGAAGGCAGGAAGTGATGGTTGGAGAGTGGGGTGCTTGCAATTCTATGCTGGTCATTGCTCATACCCGTCTGTAACACCAGAACGGAGGAGGATGTGGAGTCAGGAGATTCGGCCTCATCTACGGATTGAGTTTCAGAGCAACCTAGGCTTCGTGAGCCTATCTAGAAGAAGAAGGAAAACGTGAGGTTTGGAGGTAGTGCCCGTATCGGTGGGACACTCATGGGCTGACTTGGTGGCCTGGGCTTGGATAGCTGTGGTTGGGTACAAAGACATTGGAAGAGAAAGAGTCCCAGAAACCAAGATGAAGAGGTTATCAGAAAAATACCTCAGGGGCATTCGTTGGTGACGTAAATAGGATATATGCAGAGGGATGGGACGATTTGCCTGACTGGGACCATCTTCATGGGGTTGAGGGGTGGGTGTGGAACCCAGAGTTGAAGAAAACTGTAGGCAGGTAGGGAGTGGTTTAGTGACGCACACCTGTGATGTCATCACTCTGAGACTGAGGTAGAAGGATCTCAAGCTCAAGGCCAAGCCAGGCTACAGGGTCAGACCTTGACTCTAGAATAAAAGGAGGGACTGAAGACAAGCAGGTATCCTGCTTCGATGGTCCATGGCAGAGATGCGTTTGGCTGCAGGAGTGGCCACATGTGTCCCTTCCACCGAGTCTAGGTGCAGAAAGCAAAAGGGACTTTTGTGAAGACAAGACATCGCCTAAGTGTGGGGAGGCAATGACATCACAGGAGCAGATCACAAAGTCTGGGTGACGACGCTGGCTTCTTTAGTATGGGTGAGGTGGGCAGACATGCAGGGGACAGAATGTCTCTTAGAGATTGTGGAGCCTGTCCCTGAGTGCTGAGGTGAGACACAGCCCTCCTGCCTGACATAGTCCAGAAGGTGGGAATATGTGTTTTAAGAGGGGAAAAAATGAACTATATGCAAAGAAAGAAAACATCAAGTGAAAATTTAATTTCCCCCTTGAGCCAACAAAAAAAATGAAAAGAAGCTAAAGTTGGTCCTTGGAGGAAAAGGGATTTTGGGCAACGGTGCATGATAGCTTAGGGCAAAAAACTGTACATTTAGCCTGAAAAGGGGGAAATCATAAGCAGAGGCCACAGGTGTGTAGAGTAGAGTTGAAGTCTTTTCCTACTTCCGTAAGTGGTGCATGGGGACTTTGTGATTTAGAAGTGGATTATTATGTTGTTTGCTAAATAGGATCCTTAGCTTCATAAAATGTTAAAGCTTGGTCATTTGTTGTAAACTTAAGTTTAAAGGGCTCAGGTCGTAACAATCCTTTTAAGTTAATAGGCTTGACTTTTGAATCCAGATGTCAAATCCCCGAGATTGGCTTATTCATTTGGTTAATACTTAACACCCAGAAGCTGGGGGGCTATTAATGCCCTGTGTATCTTCAAAGGCTCGCAAGTAAGAATGTGTTAGCTAGTGGGTATCTCTTCTAAGGTGGGCTTTTAAATTGCATTGCATGTTGTATTCTCCTGTCAGGGTGGCCTCCCATTCTGGGTTCTTGTCACGCGTGTTTCTGCAGACAAATCAAGGGAAGTGTTGGCTGGCGGCTGCCTGGCCCTGGGAAGCCTGCTCTTCTTCAGCTACTAGGACCATCGTCACGTTCCTTCTTGTTGTCTTTTTAGTGACAGCTATATTGTGCGTGTCAAGGCTGTGGTTATGACCAGAGATGACTCCAGCGGGGGATGGTTCCCACAGGAAGGAGGCGGGATCAGTCGCGTTGGCGTGTGTAAGGTCATGCACCCTGAAGGCAATGGACGGAGCGGCTTTCTCATCCATGGTGAACGACAGAAAGACAAACTGGTAATGACTGACACACATCCTGGGAGTTGAAAATAGCAATGACTGGTTTCCGTTCATAAGCTACAGCCCTCTTCCGTTGGATATTTTCAATATAGCCTTCCCTTTCCGGTACAGTCTCTTAGCCACATACCATCGAGAGTGCCTGCGGACAAGGGTATTTTGCATATCTTGGGTCCATCTTTGATTAATCAAGGTATGCCACTGTCACGGGTATTTGAGAGAGTAGCACCTTACATTGGTTCCTTCTAAATACATCTTTGTCAGAAAGATACCAGAGCTAGGGGCTGGGGAGATGGCCCCAGAGTCTATGAGTGTTTGCTGTGCAAACATGACAGCCTGGATTAGGATCCCAGTACCCACATAAAACATGGTGGCCATGCAGGAGGCCTTTTAACCCCAGTGCTGAGAGGGAGGCTGGCGGATCACCGGGGCTTGCCGACGCAGCCTTGGAGCTCCAAGTTCTGTGTGACACCCCATCTAGGAGGAATAAGATGAAGAGTGGTAAAGCAGAGTACCCGATGTCCTCCTCGGGTTTCCACACCAAAAAAAGTAAACATACACAACACAAACACATACAGCTCTTATTTCATAAATAATTAGCGAAATGTCTTTGGTAAAAAGAGAATGACAACGACAACGAAACCTAAACCAGTAGCGTGACACCTCTATGAGTAATTGTGCATGCTTATAGACAAATAAGTGGGAAAATGATTTCTTACACCAAGAGCCAGGACACCATGTAGCCTCGACGGGGAACTTGGGTGGCCAGTTACGTCACAGGTTCTGATAGGGAGGAAGATAACTGTCCAATCCAGTTTATTCTTCTTCCAGGCGTACCTAGGACCTCATACGTACTAAGCATGCACCTCAACCCTGAGCCACGCCCTCCAGTCCAAGTTGGTCTCTCTCTCCTTCCTCCCTACTCTCTTGCTTAGGGTTGGACCCAGGGCCTTTCAAAGCTAGATCAAGCACTTTCTCTGTCGAATGCTACGCGCCCCCCAGTCCTAAGTCTCCTCGACGTTGATTTACTAAACACAGTTTACTTTCCAGTGTATTTGGAAGTATATATGCAGAAATCAACGGTCACTGCAAATGTGATGGATTGCATAGGATCTCCCAGGGAAAGTGCAGGTGGCTCCACACTGTGTTGATGTTCTGTTTGAGACCCTGGACAGGTTTCTGTGTGTGCAGAGTGTAGAAAAGCTCTTCTTCCCTGCCCCCCACCCCAACCACTTCTTATGATTGAAGAAAATTACCAAATACATAAGACAGAATAGTTTGTAACTATCACAGATAGAGCGACTGAAATGCCACTTCACACTTGGTTCACTTGTAAAATTTCTCGTAGAACAGGCAGTGTGACCATGCTATAAAGAAAATAAAGTGGCCAGGTATGGTGGTGCACACCTCTCATACCAGCATCTGGAATGGGAGGCTGAGGCAGGCAGATCTCTGTAAGTTCAAGGCCAGCCCGATTTACACAGCAAACTCCAGACCAGTTAGGACTGTTGTAGTGAGACCCTTTCTCAACAATGCGCCCCCTCCCCCCCCCCCCGTTATTTAATTAATTAATTTGGGAGGGTGAAGTAACTACCACGTTCCTGGGGTGTACCCCCAGCTAAGCACAGGGTTAGGCCTTTGGTTAGGTGTCTGTCGCTCACGGAAACATTTCTTGGTCTTGGGGACCATACTGATGGAGCATTACACAGACCACAGCGCTGAAGCAGAGTCACGCTGCACAGCTGTGCGTGTTTTCATTTTCACCAGCCTTTTATCAGTTTGTAAAGAACATTGTGTCTCCCTAACTTTTCCATGGTGCTCACACTAGTGACACATTCTGCTGTTAGACCATCTCCTTAGTGCTCCCCCCGCCCCCCTTTGCCACTGTAGTATTCTGAAGGCACATTTAACTGTGTTTTTCACATTTTGTGTTTTTAGAAAATAGCCTGATTTTCACAAGCTTCAGTGTATAGAGGTGCTACTAGAGTGTGAGGTTTTCTTTTAAAAATTGGAGGTCATATGTCTTAAATGTCTGCTAATTTGATAGAATAACAGTGATCTCTTTCGATTACTTACCAATGGCCTCATGTGGTTTCCTGCTTGTTTAAAAAAAAAAATCATTAACTGGTTAGTCAGCCAGCCAAATGGCCCAGTGCATAAGAGCACAGGCAGCCAAGCCTAACGGCCTGAGTTCAGTCCCCGGGACCCACACAGTAGGAGAGAACAGATTCTTAAAAATTGTTCTCTGACCTCCATGTGTGTTTCATAGCACACGTCCCCCACACCCCCATGCTCGGACACACACAAAATAAGTGTTTTAATTCTTTTCATTGTGGCCGAATTATCTGCCAGTGCCCTTTGCATATTTTCCTGCTGGCACTTTCCTCTTTGCATGTGTGCTGTCCTGGTGTTATAGCGGTGTTCCTCTTTGCCTGCCATATTTAGTGTATTTTCATAATTTGTTTCTTGCCTTTTCCCCCTTTCACTGGTTCTCTTATTCTATAGCATTTCAGTAGAAATGCTTTCGCTTGCATCCCCCCGTTTATAGTCTGAGCTAGCAGATCATCTTTACGTGAAGAGTCCTGAACACTGAGAGCTGTTTTTCCTGGTGTTCCTCTGGTTTGTTGTAGATTATGTCAACCTAGAATAGTCCCCCATTTCGGGCTTTTTGAGCTGGTCTCTCCTGTAGCCCAAACTGGCTTTGTAGCCAGGGAGAGCCTTGAACTCCTGATTCTCCCGTCTGCTCCTCCCAAATGCTGCGATTATAGGCATGTGCTACCACGCCCAGTTTTAAACTAGCTGTTGAGACTGTCTGCCCCAGCCCCTTCCTTTTAAAACTGCATTTCTGAGCTTGAGTCTTCCCAGTGACTTGTACATAGTAAGCACACATCTTTACCTTTTTGTCCAAGGACCCGAGACGAAAAACATCTGTCCTATTCATGCCACGTCTGAAAGAGGAGGACATTGTCTCCACATTCTAACGCCGTGCACTGCTTCCTGAGTGGCAGCCAGCACGGAGCACTTTTGTCTATGTCCGCCTCCCGTGGTGTTGTGGACCGGCCTCTGTTTCTGAGGAACAGGATGATGCCGTCCCATCTCCCAGGTGTTCCTTATGCCCCACCTCCAGATTGCTTTATGTGTGCCACTCTGCACTTTCCGTGGTACTTGTGTCTCTCTCTCTCTCTCTCTCTCTCACACACACACACACACACACACACACACACACACACACACACCTGCTTGTGCTCTGTCTTTCTACCCTCGAGTCTTCATGCCTCACGCCAGGAAGTCCTGATTCCTGCCCCTACTCCCACCCCCCGTTTGCAGATACAGTGGCATCTCTTTGATCTTCCAGCTTCTGCAAGGCAGCGAGCCCCTGTAAGAGCCCTGAAGGTGGGTTGTTGAGAGAGGCCCCGTTAAGAGGTGTTGGGGGGGGGGTGGTCACGAGGTGATTTTCGAGCTCAGCTTTGGATTGAGTTCCCCCGTGCCTCAGCTGGGGCCTGAAGTTGTTCCACAGTAACAAGGTTCTGGAAGTCAGCACGTGGTGTGTGTGTGTGTGTGTGTGTGTGTGTGTATGTGTGTGTGTGTGTGTTTTAACGTGTGTGTGTTTGTTTTAGTTACGTATTAGAGCCTGTTTAAGCTGATGTCGCTCCTGCAGACACCCATTCAGAAGTAGTTAGTCAAACATTTAGGGCAACGGAGAAAATCACGTTGTCCCGGGAAATTATATGTAAACTAAAACGTTGCGGCCCTGGCTAGCCTGAAGGTCGTTATATGATCAAGTCTAATCCCTTCCTCTACCTCCCAGTTACTGGGATTAGGAAAAAACTGTTGGGATTACAGGTCTATGCCACCATACCCGGCCTTCTTTTCTTATAATTGTAGATACTCTTCCTAGACTGAAGGAATCAACTCAACTAGTAGCGCTTTTTTTTTTTTTTAATGGGCTTGGTTTTTGAAGACAGGCACTCAGGTAGTCCAGGCTAGCCTGAACGCTTAGGTGAGGGTGGCCTTGAACTTCTGATCCTCCTGCCTCCATCTCCCAAGATGACAAGCTTGTGTCACTGTGCCCGGTTTATTTGATATTGGGGACCCAGGGCTCGTTGGGTGATAGGAAGGCATCCTGCAAACTAAGCCACATCCCCAGCCCACACTTTTTTTAAATGCTCTCTTCCACAAAAACCTGCTGTTTAATCGTTCACCTCTAGTGAATACCTTACTCATCCCTGATTCCGTAGCATCATGAATTGGTTGCCTGGAGAACATGGGGTTTTCTGGGGTTAGGCTGGCCTTCCGGATGGCGACACATTTTATCCTACAGTATTTAAAAAAAAAAAAAGCACTTTTTTAGTTTTATATTCTTTGTAAGTAGAAAGGCGCAGGGATTGAGTTACACCCCCAGCCTTTTTCTTCTTTGAGACAAGGTCTCCTTATGTAGCCTTTACTGGCCTTGAACATGTGGTGCATACACCACAGCCAGTGCTGGATTACAGCCATGCCCTGCCACACCCGCTCCATAGACATGTCTGCCTGTCTGATTCTTTAGTAGTGTGTACACACACACACAGACACACACACACACACACACACACACACACACACACACACACACACACACAAAATGCAGTCACACATGCCACAATGCATAAGAGGACTGGGTTCAATTCCCAAAACCCATATGGCAGTTCATCACCACATAACTCCAGTCCCAGAGGATCCGACATGTGGTACACAGACATACGTGCAGACAAAACACCCATATACATATGAAGTAAAATAATAAAATTCAAAACAAGGCTTAGTTATTGGCAATCTGTCCAAAATTCTGACTTTTTTTTTAACTTAGAAGTTCAAATCTTATTATTAGGGGTGGGAGGCTGTAGTTATTTTCTCTGAGGTGGCAAGCTCAGTTTGCTCATTAAAAAAAAAAAATCTCTGCCAAATACCCAACTAACCATCCTTGGTCTATTGGTTGATCTTTTAATAAAAATGATAACTCACAGAGAGAGCTATCTATACCTGTAAAATCCCTTCGCTTGAGACATGGAGTCAGGGAGGCCAGCCTCAGCTGGGGAATCTGAGGCCATCCTGGGCTACATGAGAAACCTAGCCCAAAAAGGAGGGGAGGAGAAGGGAAAGGAAAAGTTCTGCCTGTGAGGGAGCTCGGCTCACGGATGAGACAGGGTCATCTGTTCCCCTGGTCAGAAGAGGGAAGACTTGGCGGCACCAGCGTGTACCCAGCTGTGCATCTGTGCGAGCCAGGCTTTATCTATCGCTGTTCCCAAAGCAGCGTGTCACAGAAGGTTGAACGTACAGAAGCCGAGGGGAGAACACAGTTGTGTGTACCTCCCGTCATGCCACAGGAATTCCTGAGTATATGAACCCCGCTTTGTGGCCTGGTGATGGCTTTACGTGGCACGGAGCCACCAGGCTGCCATATCATCCATGGTGTGCTGCATGGCTGTTAACACCTCCTCCCTTACCGCAGAAATGTCCACACAGTGAAGGTGGCAAGCATGCTACTCTGATGCCCTCTCATTTCAGACTCCAAGAAAGGGGCTGGGACTTTGGGGAGTCTCTCAGAGGCCCACAGACCAAACCAGGGGAGCCACTTATGTATCACACTATGGATGATGGCGTTGTCTGTGAAAGGGGCCATTTGTAAGGACCATGGTTGGATAAGTTCACATCTGTACAGAGGAACATCACACAGCCATTGAGCCTCCTGTCTCTAAAACATTTGGGTTGTTTGGTTTTTCCTCTCTTTTTTTTTTTTTTTTTTGTCCTAGAAATCAAACACAGAGTCTTAGGCATATTAAGTATATTCCTTTCCACTGAGCTGCATAGACACACAGACACACACACACCCCTCACTCACTCCGTAAGACATGATTTTTTAAAAAATATTTATTTTCTTTTCTTTGTGCCCATGTACATGTGTGCCTGGTGCCCGTGGAGGTTAGAAGAAGATGTCAGATCCTCTAGAACTGGAGTCACAGATGGCTGTGAGCCGTCATGTGAGTGCTGGGAACTGAACTTGGGTCCTCTGCAAGAGCCACAGTTTTATAGCCAGGTGGTGGCGGCACACGCCTGTAATCCCAGCACTCGGGAGGCAGAGGCAGGTGGATCGCTTTGAGTTCGAGGCCAGCCTGGTCTACAAAGCAGGTCCAGGATAGCCAGGGCTACACAGAGAAACCCTGTCTGGAAAAACCCAAAAAAAAAAAAAAGAGCCACAGTTATTCTTAACAGCTGAACCAACCATCTCTCCAGAGCCCCCCCCCCCCACACACACACACACTTGTCTCTCAAGACATAATTTTAAGAAAAACAAAAGACAAGTTGCAAAAGGGATTTATAGGAATGGCTACACTGAAGCACAAACTTCTGTGTATATGTCAAAAAAAAAAAAAAAGTCACAAGAAGCTAGGGCTGTGCCCACCGTGGCAGTGGGAAACAAGTGTGGGAAACTGGGTAAGCAGTGGGAGAGGAACAAAGCTGGGGCGCAGCGGGCAGGGCGCTCACCTAGCATGCACAGAACCATGGCTTCCATCCCTAGCTCAACTACATGGAGAGTTCAAAGCCAGCCCGGGCAACCAGAGATAAGGGGGGGAGGGGAGCGAGAGTTAAATAGTGATAACCAAAGACTTTTTTTTTTTTTTCATTCTAGAAGTATGGGAAAACTGAGTCTCTTTGTTTTGGCAAAATAAATAAATAAATAATAGTAATAATAATAGTAATGTAAATGATAATGATAATAACTTGAGACTTCGGATTGAAGTGTCTGGGTTCTAAAATGGGGGGCATTTGTTAGTTCAAGCCTTGATTGATTAGACTTACCCACTTTGGAGTGAGGCTGGCTGACATTCAGTCCTCATGCCATGCTTCGGGGAGAATGGCCATGATAGTTTAACTTAATCATGAGGAGGATTTCAAGGGGCCGCCACCCTCTTTCGATGCTGTGCTCTAGAATTAACCCTCAGTACTGCTCTCATGTGCCACTTTGGATTCTGTTATTAATTCAGAGAGCGTTTAGTAGGCAATACCTTCTTTCTTTCTTTTTTTTTTAAATTTTTAAATATTTTATTTAATTGTAATTTATGTCCATTGGTGTGAGAGTGTCAGATCTTGGAGTTACAGATAGTTGTGAGCGGCCATGTGGTTGCCGGGAATTGAACCTGGGTCCTTTGGAAGAGCAGGCAGTGCTCTTAACCACTGAGCCATCTCTCCAGCCTATACTTTATTTCTTTTGCTTTGATACATTCTTGAAATGTACACTATTCTTTCGTTTAGATTTACCCTACTTTAGGGAAGCCTTTACTCCTGCCCTTCTCTTAGCCCACATTCACAAGTTCACATTGCAGTAATGACAGAGCTTTGCAAAACTAAGATCAAGGCTATGAACACGCAGCAGAACCACTTTGGAATTTGTAATAAAGCTATAGGAATAAGTATAGCTCGGGAGGGCTGGGCATGGTGGCACAAGCCTTTAATCCCAGCGCTCGGGGAGCAGAGACTCTGTGAATTCGAGACCAACCTGGTCTACAAAGCAAGTCCAGGACAGCCAAGGCTAACACAGAGAGACCCTGTGTCACAAAACCAAAAAAAAAAAAAAGGTATAGCTCAGGATTGTTATTAATGAGAACATGATGTTGTGGATTGCAAAGCTCCTCTGCTGTGATATGAACTAAACTCTGGTGTCTATCAGCAAGAGAGTTCCATTAGGATGCATCTTGCCATCTAAATGTGAGACCAAGAGTGTAATACATAAGAAACTACTAGAGAATATTAAGTCAGGGACTGAGGACTTGTGAATGTAGCAAGTCCACAACTTGAGACGTGCTGGGGAGCGAATGCGATGCTGTTGAGTGTTTTCAGAGCACACTCTTGTTCTGGCCGATAACCCTTGGTGGTGTTCCCATCCTAGGTAAGCAGCACTAGGTTTGATACAAACATCAAGAGCCATTTCTTAGACTCAGTTGTTAGGAGCATGGAGATTGTGCTCATCACCCTGATGCACAGTTGGTGATGACACCGCCGGGGGCAGAGCTGCAGCAGCTGAACACAGTGGAAGGCACGGGGACATGGACTCGGTGCCCAGTGGTGCAGGGGACAGAGAAACAGGAGTCAGACAACCACAGAAGTTTTGAGCCAGAGAGAATGAGTAGACATGGGTTGGCCTTGTCAGATAGGAAGACGCTAGGAGGAATTAATTCACACCCAGCTTGTTGAATTCCCTGACGTGGGGAGACACGCACTGGGACCAGGAGGAAAGTTAAGAGCCATCGGTACAGAAGTCCCCAACACTGGGGGCAGGAGGGAAGGGAGCACAAGGCAGGAAGGCAGCCAGGACAGTGGGCTTAGGTAGAGCACACGTGCAGGAAGCAGCAGAGAGAGATGGTAGGTGGGAATCCGCTGTTTCTTCGAGGTGGAGAGGCCCACACACATGAAGGCCTGGGCCAGTTGCCATCAGTGATGGTTCTCGATTGGACTAACAACAGTACTGTTACGGCCGTCCCACAAGTAACCAGCCTGTGTTTCAATCCTTAGGTGGTATTGGAATGCTATGTCAGAAAGGACTTGGTCTACACCAAAGCCAATCCGACGTTTCACCATTGGAAGGTTGACAATAGGAAGTTCGGTCTTACTTTCCAAAGCCCTGCGGATGCACGAGCCTTTGACAGGGGCGTGAGAAAAGCCATTGAAGACCTTATAGAAGGTACTGGATTTGTCACTGCACCCTTAGTGGGACTGTGGAATGTTGCAGGTTTTTCATTCCAACAGTCCGCCATCTTGTGCCTATAGCTTGTTTGTAGGAGGGTTTGGGACCATTAGGTCATTAAGACCCCAGAACTCTCAGAGCATCCAGGTGAGCAGTTGGAGGCAGCACATGGGGAACAGTGAGGGGTTCAGAGTGAGCGGCCTCGCTGGCTGAGAACGTGCTGGGAGCAAACAAGCAGGCAGCTCTGGTTTCTATGTGGGTGGGTTTCATACATTTCACCTAGGCTGACCATGGAACACAAGGGCTGTGGCTGTTTTTTGAGATGATGTATTTCATGTAAGCAGCTAGTCTGTAACATAAAAGGCTCCACTAGAAGAATGTTAGCCAGGGGCTGGAGAGATGGCTCAGAGGTTAAGAGCATTGCCTGCTCTCGCAGAGGTTCTGAGTTCAGTTCCCAGCAACCACAAGGTAGTGCACAACCATCGGTAATGTGATCTGATGCCCTCTTCTGGTCTGCAGGTATAAATGCAGGCAGAGCACTATACACATAATAATGAATAAAAAGAACATTACCAGAACTGGATAGATGGCTCAGTGGCTTAGAGTCAAGGCAACTCTTGCAAAGGACCCAGGTTAGGCTTCCAGCACTCCCAGCACCTAAAGGTTGGCCAGTCAGCACCAGCAACCTAAGTTCCAAGGGATCCAACGCCCTCTTCTGGCCTCCATAGGAACTGCACACATGTGGTACACAGATTTATATGCAAAGCACCCATACACACACACACACACACACATACACGTGCACATAGTTTTAATTTTAAAAGAAATTAAGCCATATATGTGATTTGAATACATAGGTTAACAAGCTGGAACTATACACAACAAGAATAATTTATTTAAAGTGTAAACTGGGTGTGGTGGTACACACCTTTAATCCCAGCACTCAGCACTCAGGAGGCAGGTGGATCTTCATGAGTTCGAGGCCAGCCTGGTCTACAAACGGAGTTGAGGACAACCAAGGCTCCACAGAGAAACCTTGTCTGGAAGAACCAAAAAATAAAAAATAAAAATAAAGTGTATAAAGTGCTTGGTGTTTGTGACCCACATCTTTAATCCCAGCACTTAGTATGCAGAGACAGGAGGAGCCGTGTGAGTTTGAGGCCAGTCTATTTTAAATAATAAGCTCCAAGAAAGCTAGGAGTCAGGACTACATAGACAGACCTTGTCTCAAAAAACCAAAAAGAAAAGTGTAAAGTGTGACACATACCCCCACCCCCCAAGATGGCTCACCTGCCTGAAACACTTCATGTGTGAGCCTGAGAGCTGGAGAAAGAGAGAAGAGCTCCGTAACTTGTCCTCTGGTCTCCACGTGCAAGCGCTGTGCTACTCACTCACAAACGTGCTAATAATAAATAAAACAAGAATTAAGGAAAGTAAATTAGAAGTTTTTTTGTTTTTTTGTTTTGTTTGTCCTTGTTGTTTTATTTCTTTGTTTTTGTTTTTGTTTTGTTTTTGAAACAGGGCTTCTCTTGTAGTTCTGGGTGTCCTGGACTGGCTCTGTAGACTAGGCTGCCCTCAAGTACACAGAGATCCACCTGTCTAAGAGAGAAAACACTTTACTACTGATTTCTTTGGTTTTTTTTTTTTTTTTTTTTTTTGGAGACAAAGTTCTGTGTAGGTTGGCTATCATGGATTCTTTGTAGACCAGGCTGGCCTTGAACTCATAGCCTGCCTCTGTCTCCCTGAGTGCTACGATTAAATATGTGCACTGCCACACCTGATCTTGTTACTGATTTTTTTTTTTTTTTTTTTTTAGACAGAGTTTCTCTGGGTAGCCTTGACTGTTCTGTACTTGCTTTGTAGACCAGGCTGGCCTCGAACTCACAGCGATCCACTTGTCTCTGCCTCCCAAGTGCTGGGATTGAAAACGTGTGCCACCCCCCCCCCCATCCCTCCAGCTTATTACTTACTGATTTCTAATGGTGATTAGAAAATAGTGAAACGGGCCTGGAGAGATGGCTCAGTGGTTAAAAGCACATGTTGTTTTTCCAGGGTACCTGGGTTAGATTCCCAGCACCCACATGGTTGTTCAGGACCATGTGTAACTCCATTTTCAGGGTGTCCTCTTCTGGCTTCTAGAGACCCCAGAAACACAGTACACAAACATAGATGTAGGCAAAACACTCCATACTCTTAAAAAAAACAAAAACAAAAGCAATAAGTCTTAAGAAAAGAGGTCGGTGAAACACTGATGTCGTGAGAAGGAAATTCAGTCTGTCTTTACCTGTTAGGGACTGTGCAGCTTATTCACTCAAAATCAAAGGGGCGGCTTGCGCCTGGGGCTCAGGCTCTGTGCAGGCCTTGCGCCATCACCTCAGCCTGGAAGAGCTGTAGGCCATAAACATTCAAATTCTTTACTTCTGCACAATTCACTTACAAATCAGTATTGGGGGTTGGGGGGCGGGGGAGGCGCTTGCTCAGGACCCTGAAGCTTGGTAACACGAAAGTCAGAATTGGAAGAAAGGCTCTCCAGAGTTGTTTCATTTACTTAAGAAATGAGATTTGAGCTAGAGAGGGATAGGTCTATGGGTAAAGGAGCTTGCCACCAAGCCTGGCCACACCTGAGTTTGAGTCCTGGGACCCACAGGGTGGAAGGAAAGGACTAGTTGGCGTGAGTTGGCCTCTAACCACACGAATGCCACGGTGTTCTTGTTCTCATGCGCACGCTTTCACGCGCTGTCTCTCTCTCTCCCTCTGTCTACACACACATGCACAGGCTCACACACACATAATTTTATATGTTTTTATAAAGACTTAAGTTTCTCAGCCAGGCGCAGTGGTGCACACTTGTAATCCCGGCACTAAGGGAGGTAGGAGCATGAGGATCTCTGAGTTCGAGGCCAGCCTGGTCTATAAAGTCAGTCCAGGACGGCCAGGGCTACACAGAGAAACCCTGTCTCCAAAAAACAAACAAACAAACACAGTTTCTCTTTAGGTAGCTATTGAATTAACCACCACATCACTGGCTCCTCTTAGTCGGGGGAGAAAGAGGTGGCTGCACTGATTTGCAGACTGGATAAAAGAGGTAAACAAGAAAGTTGACCTTGAACCACCAGGTCACTTCATGATGGAATTAGCTGGATTTTCTAGCAGAAACCTTACTTTTGGCCTAGGAAAGCGAAGCCAGGCCTCTGGGCCTCTGGTAGTGTCTGCTTACAACACGGCTCCCAGGGAGAATGCAGTGTCAGAACTGGGGTGAGCTAGTTGGTCAGGACTTCCTCCTCATCAGTAGGTAAAAAGATCCCAGAAACAGAGTCCGGCTTCTCCTAGGCTGGGTTTCCCCAATCTGCTGGCACCTTGAGATCACTGGGTGCCTGGGCCTGATGTGAGCGAGCAGAGGAGCGAGCAGGCTCTCCTCACCTCCTCCACGGTGTTTCTTCTCCAACCTCTCGTGCACATGTTAGAATCATGGGTACCACGGCAGGCAAGGTTCAGGGAGCATCAGTTAAAGCGCTAATTCCCCATGTGATCATATGCTGTCTGTGGTCAGTGAGCTGAAGGAATGGGATGTAGTTTTATTATAATACGCTGAACAGTAGTTCAGTGGTCGAGTGTCTGTGGTGCCTCTGAGGCCCAGGGTCAATCCCTCTAGCACTACCAAAACGAAGAAAGGGGAAAAGATAAGATGTGTTTTTAAAGGCTATGGCTGTGGCTCTGGGGTAGAGTACCCGCCTAGCACGCAGAGGTCCCGAGTTCAGTCCTCGGCACTGAAGGAAAGAGGTGGGGGAGGGGGGCCTGCCACCATATTCAACGCTTCATAAGTGATGGAAGTCAGTTATCGACAACTTGGTTGATTTCGTTACATTCTTGTCTTTTTAGGCTCAACAACCTCATCTTCCACTATCCATAACGAAGCCGAACTTGGAGACGATGACGTTTTTACAGTAAGTTCCCTTCGTCCTCTGGCTCTCATATTAGGTGTCAGAGAGCTCGGCCGTTAAGGACACTTGGCAGTGTGCCATTTGCAATGGCTGTGTGGCTGCCGTCATAGAAAACTCCGCCGTCCCAGCTTTTCATGGTCTGGTCTCGACCCCCCCTGCGCGTACTTGCAGTGATTCTGCCCACTGTGCAGCCCAGCAGTGTTCACGATCCCAGACCATCGAAGTCCACGCCCTAAGGGCTCCTGGCACATCTGAGGCAGGGCGGCTGCTCTGGTTTGCCCAGGATAGTCCCAGGCAGACCAGGACAGCTGGCGACCCTCATTGCAATGCTCTGCAAACACACTGAAAGGGAAGCCAGAAGGACACATGGGGACGGGGAGACGCACACGCACACGCACACACACATACACATACACACACACCACATTCATTATGCCCACAAAGCCCAAGCAAGTGAGTCCACAAGTGACATGAAAGGTCTGATGTCAGGATAGGGGGAACGGCCTTAGTGTCTGGACACCACTTCGGTTAATGGGATGTAACCGGGGACAAAAATGATTCTCTGCTTCCTTCTCCACGGAAATCCGTTGCTTCTGAAGAATCCGTTAAGGAGCAGTTGCTTGCTCATCCGCTTTGCTTGGAGCAGCCAGTGGGCACATCTGGAGGCCCAGCATCTTGACCCACAGAGAGAAAGGCACTGTTGTGACCCAGCAGGCATACACAGCAGTGGAACTTGAAAGCTAATCCTCATGTTGTACTTTCTGGGTGTTGTCTTACTTCGTTTCCTGTTGGGGATTTTTTTTTTTTTTTTTAATTAATGAAAAATTTAAAGAATGGCATAGGGACTACTTAAATACTGCACCTAGATTCAGCAGTTGGATCACGCTGGCACACCTGGCTGGATCTGTGCCTGTTAGTTCTTTTCCTGTGACTCTGCAGAAGTGAAGTGCCCTAGCGAACGTGACTTGAGGAAGAAAGGGTTCTTCTGGCCGGCTCACGGTTTATGCTTGGTCACAGACCATTACAGGCCATCATGATGGGGAAGTCGCCGTAGCGGGGGCTTGAGATGGAGGGGGGAGGGGTGGTTGTCGGGAAAGCTGCTGCTCGGCTACACTTCATCCTTTTATTAGGTCCAGGGCCCCCGCCAGGGAATGATGCTCCCACATATAGGGTGGATGGATCGTCCCATGTCATTAACTTTATCGAAGAGAGCGCCTCACAGGCCCAGGCAGGGGCTAGCCTAATCTACATACTTATAGATAATCAATATATTACCTTTAAGCTTTTGTTTCTGTGCATGATATGTGTGTGTGTAGACACACAGGTGCCACAGTGCGCTGTTCTCTTCTCTCCCGCTACCTTTATGTGGGGTCTGAGGGACTGAGCCTGGGTCTCTAGGCTTGCACAGCAAGCATTTCACTGACAGACCGTCATCTCACAGACCAACCATGAGCATTTACCATCAAAGTGCCAATGTGTCTTACAACACACACATTACTGCTCATGGACTTGTATGCATACAGAGACTTTTTTTTTTTTAACTGATCCAGTTCAATATAAATGCTCCCATGTTCTTTTTTTATTACTTGGTAGATTTTTATGTATATATGTTTGTCTGTGTGCACGTGTGAGGACACTGCCTGTCTTTGGGCACCCGTGGATGCCAGAAGAGGGGAATCCTGTCCCCTGGAGCTGTCGTTAGATGGTTGTTAGCCACCTGATGTGGACACTGGGCACAGAACTTACATCCTCTGGGAGAGCAGCAGGCACGCTTGCCCACTGAGCCGTCCCTCCAGCCCATTTCCTAACTTTGTTATCATCCATGCCCTTAAAAAAATATAATAAAGAGCATTAGCAGAGTGAATTTTAGGGTAGCCAGTCTATGCTCCGCTATAGACATATGTCACTGTACGTCTGTCCAAACCCACAGAATGTTTAACACCTACCCTGGCCATAAGGAAAGTTGAGATCTGGGGGCTGACCTGCTGGTGTGGGTTCACTGACTTCGTAGTTGAGGTTCTGTTTTGTTTCCTTTCGGTTTGAGAAAGGTTTTACTATGTAGAAGTAAAACTGGCTGTCACTGTAGACCAGGCTGGCCTGTAACTCTCACTGTAGACCAGGTTATTTTGACAAATAACAGTCTGGTGAGCAATGCTGCTAGTAAGAGAGGCTGCATGGTGTAAAGCAAAGACTGTACAGGGAATCTCAATACCTTTAACTCAGTTTTGTTTGTAAACCTAAAATAAAACAGGAAATAAAGTTGAATGACAGTGTTTAAATATAAGGCCTCGCCGGGCGTGGTGGCGCACGCCTTTAGTCCCAGCACTTGGGAGGCAGAGGCAGGCGGATCGCTGTGAGTTCGAAGCCAGCCTGGTCTACAAAGGGAGTCCAGGACAGCCAAGGCTACACAGAGAAACCCTGTCTCAAAAATAAATAAATAAATAAATAAGGTCTCGTCTACATAATGACGGGTCCAATATCTCCTTAATAATTACCTAGTTGCCCCCAAGACTGCCTTTTGCAAGCTAGTTTTTGTTGGTTTGTTTTAATTTCACATTTTAAAATATTGAGGGTAGCCAGGCATGGCGGTGCATGCCTTTAATCCCAGCACTCGGGAGGCAGAGGCAGGCGGATCGCTGTGAGTTCGAGGCCAGCCTGGTCTACAAAAGTGAATCCAGGAGAGCCAAGGCTACACAGAGAGACCCTGTCTTGGAAAACATATATATAGATATATAGAAATATATAGATAGAGATATTGAAGATAATTAGTTAAACTTGTTTCTCTGCATTTATAGTTTGTAGCCATGGGGCTATCTATCCAGTATATAAGCCAAGGCGCCAGTGATCACAGGGCCAATGGCAGGGCTTGCAGAAATGAGTGTGACCCCATAAGAAGCCTACACACAGGACAAGAAACACCTCACACTGAGAGGTGGCTGAATAGCACTTGACTGACATTTGCACAGGATTTTGGGAAGGGATCCATCCTGTCTAGGGAGCTCTGGGTACAAAGGCCGAGGCAGGAGTGTGAGCTGTGGAGCATCGTGGTCCGAGCACCAATGAAGCATTGAGTGGCGGGACGGTCAGGAAGTGAACTCAGCCATCCTTCCTCGGAGCGGCTGGTAGCTGTAGCTCTGCACAGGCTTCCTCTGGTGCTGCGAGCAGATCCCCTCAACAGTTGGCGCGTTGCTTACATCTGTTCTTCTGTCACGTTTGGGGAGACAGACAACAGCAGGGAGGTTAAAGGTGGTTTCCTGTGCTCTGCAGCAAAATCGTAATTCGCAGCTGCTTCCCAGCTACCTGCCAGAAGTGATTTATAGACTAAGGAGGGAGAGAAGGGAAGAGGTGATAGATGCCAGAACCCACCTGGGTGTTTTTTGTCCTTTGAGCCGCAGGGGATCCACACTGCTGGCTGCTCTAGGGAAAGGCTGATGCTGAGATGCCCTTAACAGATTGCGTTCCGTGCAGACCTGGTATATTGGGTCACTTGCCTGTTTACAAACATAGGCCTGTTTGTAACGGCACCTCCCTTCCCCAGGAAAGGCCCATCTTTATTCTGAGGCTGTTGATTGTGGGGAGCTGGGGTGGGGAGTGGAAGGGGGCTGATGTGCCAGGTTCCCATTTACTGGCGAGCTTGCTGTAGCTAGACATTCCGTCCCAAGACAGTGAAGGAGTCTGAAGTATGAACCAAGAAATAAGCAACCCGCCACTGCCTGAGTGAGTGGATGCAGGGTTCTGATTTTTTTCCCCCAGATGACAAATTGGATGTCTTATCAGAAAGGTTATAAATACTGCTAAGCACTCCTTTTTCTGATTCTTGAGAATTATGACTGTTTTGAGGGGCATGCCTTTGGGAAACCCTCAGAGAAATCAAGCGTGCATCTTTTCTGACTCTGGACCCAGAGAGGTGGGTCTTTGGGACTTAGGGGACACAGAATGCTGTGGGCACTGTGTGTGTGCTCAAGGGCACACGCGTTGCTGAGCTGGCGCACTGGGGACACCAGTCTGTCTCCCGAGGTTTCACCTGTTGGCAGCTTAGTCCCCAGTGTGGCAGTGTTGAGAGTTGGCGGAACCTTCCAGAAATGGGGCCTGGTAGGCAGGGTTGGGTCACTGAGGACTCTGCCTGCAGAAGAGATTAATGCTGTTCCTGTGAGACCCTGGTTGGTTTTCAAGAGTTCTTAGCCGGGCCCAATGGTGCAGGCCTGTAATCCCAGCACTCAGGAAGGCAGAGGCAGGCAGATCACTTTGAGTTCAAGGACAGCCTGGTCTACAGAATTGAGTTCCGGGACAGCCAAGGCTACACAGAGAAACCCTATCTCAAAAAAGGGGGAGGGGTTCTTAGCCTGTTTCCCTCCTAGCCTGTCCACCTGCCGCTCTGCCATGTGACCTCTCACGTATTCCCACCATTATAATCCTTGCAGGAAGGGGCCCTCACCAGTGCCAGCACTATGATTTTGAGCCTCTAGAGCTATGAGTTAAGGAGTGCTCACTAAAGTCAACCGGCCTCTGGTGTTCTGTTGTAGTCATGAGAAGCAGACAGATAAACGTGAAACAGTCCTAGACAAAGGGACGCCCACCGAGCTGCCCTGTGAAGTGGTCGTGTGGACTTGCGGGCTCACAGAGCCTCGGCCGTCTTTGCTCCAGCACCTTCCCAACTGTCAGGGTTATCCTTGGAGCCAGTCTGTCCTGTTCACTTCTCCAGATGACAAACCAGGCTGTCTTCCTACGAGGGGACACCAGCCTGCGCACATAGTTGTCGTTTGCTAACATTGTCATCTGCTGTCCCTGCCCCCACTCCTCGTAAGCCTGTCCCGGCTGTTCGATTCTCCAGGCCTGTGCTTATCCGTGTCTTTCCTGTCAGAGACCCCACCAAAATTCCTGACTAGCTGCTGCCGAGTCTATGAGTTTTTGTTGTTTGTTCTAATTCTTGGATTGTTTTTTTTTTTTTTTGACTCTGTGTGTGCACGCACATGCATGTGCGCTCGCATGCTTGTAGATTTGGGGGAGGGGGGGGCTCAGAGACAGTAACTTGCAGGAGTCCGTTTCTCCACCATGTGGGTTCGTTCCAGGAATCCAACTGTGGCAGCAAGCACCTTCACATACTGAGCCATCTAAAGAATGTAAGACAATAGCTCCCTGGCGGGGCGCTCGCTTGCTCACAACAGAGAGGCTATCCTTTAGTGATAGGGACTTCCTGTCCCTATCCTTCCTGTCCCTTTAGTGGGCGTCTCTTCTTTCAGCTTCAGAGCTGAGACACTTGTGCTCAGCCGGCTCTGCTGACGGCATTGCTGCACTGTGGCACCTGGCCGGTCTTGAGGAAGCTCATGTAAGCTTGGGCTAGCAACACTTTAACTGTTTGTCCTCCACTCCACTGCCTCCTGGACCCTTGCAGCTCGGCCCTCAGAGGCAAAGGGGTTTGGAGCCAGCTAAGAAGAGGTGGGTGGGTTGTTCGTAAGGAGAGGGACTGACGCCATCTTAGCAAAACCTTGCAAATTCCTGTTGAGAGCTTTTGGCCCGTTAAGACACGGGTGACTTGTTTTCAACTCTTCTTGAAAATAGGGTGGGGAGAGTGGAAAGCAGGGGCTCTCTCAGCTTGCGAGTGCTGTGAAAGATAACCTTCACTTTTCCAGGAAGGAGGGACAAGTGTGAGGGAAAGGAAGGCTTAAGGGAATAGAAGAGACAGATCACCTGAGTTTCAGTCGCCAGGTGCCTCTCCTCCCTGCCCCTCCCCCACCTCTGGGTTTACAGAAGTTGGAGTTGTTCAGCCCAGAGAGTGTGCTGCTGCAGCCCTGGGTGTCTTTGGTGACTGTCACTGCTGCACAGTACCATCACATATCCACAAGGCCCTGACAACATGAATTCAGAACCATGTACTCTTTTGGTTTTTCGAGACAGGGTTTCTCTGTGTATCCTTGGCTGTCCTGGACTCCCTTTGTAGACCAGGCTGACCTCGAACTCACAGCGATCCGCCCGCCTCTGCCTCCCGAGTGCTGGGATTAAAGGCGTGCGCCACCACGCCCGGCTTCAGAACCATGTACTCTTGTCCCTTAGTGAAATAGCATAATATTTCCTGCCCGTGTGACCCGGACACATCTGTGAGTACGTTTTGATGCATCTCTGGATTACTTGTAATAGTTAGTACAGTGTAAATACTTTATAAATACTTGTTAAACTATGGTTTAGGGAATTGTGGCAAGAAAGATGTATCTGTACGTAATTAACATAGGCATTGTTTTTCTGTTTTGTTTTTTTGTTGGGACAAGGTTTCATTATGTAGCCCTGCCTGGCTTTGATAGCTCAGAGATACGCCTGCCTCTGTGTCCTGAATGCTAGAATTAAGATACATATATATCACCACACTGGGCTTTGATACTTTTTTTTTTTTAATGCAGTTGATTAAATCCGTAAATGTAGAATGCATGCAATCAGAGAATCCACTATATAGGGTTTTGTTGCTGTGAAGAGACACCATGTCCACTGTTACAAAATAAAGTGATGCGGTGAGGGGGCCCATGCCAAGGTATACTCCTGTGGAGTTGCGCCATGCAACCGATGTGGTATAAGGTTTATGAAGGGAAAGAGGCCGTGGAGAAGGGGTAGAGACAGTGAGCAAGCCCTGAGGGCAGAGAGAGGGGGGTCAGAGAGGTAAAGAAAAGGGGTGCCTGGATGGGGGGGGAGGGGGGAATGCAGGCACAGAAAGAGCAGGGGTGGCTGGCAAGTCCTTTGATCCAGCACACACCTGGAGCACCTGGAGGCAGCAGGTGACGACATAAGTAATTGCTAGGCCCCTGAGGGCAAGCCAGCAGAATCACCTGCACGCAAACAACCACAGCAGCTCTTAAACAGAAAAAAAGAAAGAAAAAAAAACATTTAATTGGGGCTGGCTTACAGGTTCAGAGGTTTAGTCTGTTATTGTCACGGCAGGAAGCATGGTGGTGGTGCTGGAGGAGGAGCTGAAAGTTCTGTAGTGCTGGACTGGCAGGCAGCAGGAAGAGAGATAGATACTGGGCCTGGCTTGGGCTTCTGAAACCTCAAACCCCACCCCAAGTGACACACTTCATCCAATAGGGACTACTGTGAAGTATACCTCACTTCTACACTTGCCAGCACCATATGGTACAGACAGCTACTGCTGCACTACCCAGCCCACAGTGTGTGACGCAATCTAACAAATCCCCCTTATGGGCACTTAGTCATGCCAGCAGCTGCACACGGGAAATGTGACCTCTTCCCCACCCCCACCCCCCCAGCAGAACTGGTTTCTGGCTGTGTTTTCCCCAGACTAGAGAACTTCGTCCATCCTCATGCCTTGCAGGTGAACCTGTAACATCCTGGGGTTTTTGCAAGCATGTTGGGACTTTCTGGCTATTCACGGCAGTTGCCCGGTATGACTTCTTGGGCCCCTCCCATTCACCCCAGGCATTAAAGCCAAATTTTGTTTGTCTGGGCTTTTGAGTATTTGTAAGTTGTTTATAAATTGTGTTTCTTTTTGGTCTTGAATGTCTTGAGGGTTTTTTGGTTTTTCGAGACAGGGTTTCTCTGTGTAGCCTTGGCTGTCCTGGACTCGCTTTGTAGACCAGGCTGGCCTCGAACTCACAGCAATCCACCTGCCTCTGCCTCCCGAGTGCTGGGATTAAAGGCGTGCACCACCACGCCCGGCTGAGGGTGTTTTTGTTGTTGTTGTTGTTGTTAGTTTTTTTTTTTTCAGGTTTTTTTTTTTTATGTGTGTGTGTGTGTATGAGTGCTCTATCTGCATGTGCACCTGCAGGCCAGAAGAGGGCACCAGGTGGTTGCTGGGAATTGAACTCAGGACCTCTGGAAGAGCCAACTATGTTCTTATCCACTGAGCCATCTCCAGCTTTGTTTTGTTTTGTTTCAAGACAGAGTTTCTCTGTATAAGTCTAGCTGTCCTGGAACTTGTTCTGTAGAGCAGGCTGGCCTCAAACTCACAGAGATCTGCCTGCCTCTGCCTCCCAAGTGCTGGGATTAAAGGTGTGCGCCAGCACCGCCCAGCACGTCTTAGGTTTTTTTAATTGTTAAAGTCTTCCCCTCTGTAATAAAAGGGGAGTATTTGGTGTTTTCCCAAGAATTTCTTGTTACTGTTCATTTTTGTTTTGAGTAGCTTAATCTTTATCTTAAATTTGTATTTTAATATTGTCTGTGGTGTTAACAAGTTATATGAAATATTAGTAAGACAAATGTGATAAAAGAGCGACTGACTATCCAGGCAGGTGGTAGGGCAAACTGTAGGTCACGCGTGTAAGCTGAAGGTCTGTGTAGTCATAGCCATAGCAGCAAATCCAAAAAAGTTAGGTGGTGACACCCAGTATCTTCCTCTAGAGCCGTGGTGAAAGGAAATCTGTGGCCGCTTTTGTCAGTTACATTGGTCACGGTATTTTGTCACGGCAGTAGGAAACCATGTTGTGTTTTGGAGGAATGGAAGACTTTGGACTACACACGTGGTTGAATGCTATGAGCAAAGCTTAATGAGCCATTCCAGTAAAAGCTTGGAAGACCGTAGTCCTGAGAGCGATATGGACGGTGGAACTTTTGAAGTAGGACAAAATGCATTTTTACATTATGGTTTTACCATGAGTTACACAGAGAAACCCTGTCTCGAAAAATAAAATAAAATTAAATAAATAAATAACAGGGACTGAAAGGTCCAGGAAGATGCCACAGGCCAGGAAACAGATGGCGTTTGGATGGTGCATGTTAGAGCTTGCGTGTTTCATAATTGCTTATTTTACTTATTTATTCATTTGTGTGTGTGTGTGTGTGTGTACACGCGTGCGTGCGTGTGTGCGCGTGCACATGTGTGCGCATTTTATGCTTGCTCGTGTATGCCATGGCAAACGAGATCAGAGGACAGCGTTTGGGAGTCGTTTCTCGAGCCGTAGGTTCTAGGAAGTGAAATCCAGTGGTCAAAGCACTTTTACCTGCTGAGCCATCTGGCAGGCCTTGTTTTGTTTTGTTTTGTTACTGAACAGTTCCTTGCTTCTCTCCAAACAGACAGCCACAGACAGTTCTTCTAATTCCTCTCAGAAGAGGGAGCAGCATACAAGGACAATCTCCTCCCCCACGTCCTGTGAGCACCGGAGGATTTATACCCTTGACCCATACCCCATGGACCATTACCACCCCGACCAGGTGAGCAGGAAGCTTCATCCCTCTGGAAACATGACAACAGCTCTGCACCAGCCTTCTCCCTTCTCCCCAGCCCCAAGCCCCTTCTGTCTCCCAGCTGTCCTCTCGCTCACGGTGGAACCGCTGGCAAAGCGTAGCCTCACACAGCACCTTGCCTCTCCCTGTATACGCTCTGCCTGGTTTAATGCAAATCACCCCATGAGGCAGGGTATGTGCAGGGGCCCCAGTTTACAGATGAGGACATGATAGAACTGACTGTGATGTGCCTGGAGGAAGGAGGTCCTAGGCAGAAATTCTGCTAGGCTTCCCTCTGTGTTCCTCCCTCCAAAGGGGCCCCCTGGCTGTGGGAAGCACAGGGCCCCAGTCAAAGCTAAAGAATGCTGCACTTTTGGCTTGCGCCCTGGCATGCGGGCTGCAAGCCCAGTCCTGCTCAGGGGGACGTAGCTGCAAGCCTGAAATCAATAATCCAACAAGTATTTACTGAGTGGCTGTTTTGTGGGGCAGGTTTCCAAATCATGAGCCTGAATCTGGTGCCTCTGTGGGTTATAGGGCCTCCACCAAGCTGACTTGAAAGGAAAAGAAGCAAGCACCAGGCAGGGTGACTTTGTTTTGTCCTTGTTGCTGTTTTAAGATAGTTTTACAATGTGCTTCCTCATATTTTGACATTAAAATGTCTTTTTTTTTTTTAAGATGGCCATAGTGGCACATGCCTGTAATCCTGAATTTGGGAAGCTGAGGTGTAAGCTAGCTTGAGGTCCATTGTGAGTTCCAGGCCAGCCTGGGCTAAAAGTGAGAAGACCCTGTCGTAACATTTTTAAGCCAGGTGTGATGGCACAGGCCTGTAATCCCAGTACTTGGGAGGTTATTGCTGTGTGATACCTTAGAGAGGGTAGGGGGAGAGGGAGACAGGAGGTTGTAGCCCATCACAGTGGAGCAAGTTACAACAGTGGGAGCGTAATGTCAACATTGTATCCACAGCCTGCAAGAATGCTTGTGGTCGGCTCACCTTCGCCTTTTTATACAGCCCAGGGAATGGTGTCGCCCACAGTGGGCATGGTGTATCTACCAATCCCAGTTAATTTAAGATTACTCCTTACAGGGCTATCTCATGGTTCTCTTCAAGTTGGCCTTTGAGATTCACCATCAAGGATGCTCATAGAATTCAAATCTGATTAGTATCTGGAACCTTACCTTTCTCACATCTGTGTGTTTATCTTTTCAACCAGATACAACTAATGAGCCATGTATGCGCTCTTTTTTTGGGGGGAGGGGTTCGAGACAGAGTGTCTCTGTGTAGTCTTGGCTGTCCTGGACTCGCTTTGTAGACCAGGTTGCCCTCAAACTCACAGCAATCCGATTGCCTCTGCCTCCCAAATGCTGGGATTAAAGGCGTGTGTGCCACAATGCCTGGCTGTATGCTCTATTTCTTAAAGGGCCAGTGAGGTGGCTTTTATGACAAAGGCACTTGCTGAGTAATAAAACCTAAAGACTAGAGTTTGATTCCCCAAGAACCCGCGCAAAGGTGAAAGGAGAGAACCAACTCCATAGAACAGTTCTTTGGCCTATGGAACACATACCCACGAAGTAAATAAACTGAGACGGGGTCTCACTGTATAAAACCCCGGCTGTCCTGGAATTCAGAGATCTGCCGTCCTCTGCCTCCGCCTCCCAAGTGCTAGGCTCGAAGCCATGCCACCACACTTGACTCTGATCTTTGTTTTCAGACATCGGTGAGATCTGAGCAGATAAATGGCTCAGTAGATAGGAGCCTACCTCTCTTACAAAGGACCCAAGTTTACTTCCTAACACCCATGGCCCGTAGAGGATGGTTCACACATACTTAACTGCAGATCCAGAGTGTCCAAGGCCCTCTTCGGTCCTCCTGGGGGCACCTCACACAGGAGTGCACACATATACATTTCGGCACATAAACCCATGAAAAAAAAATGTTTTTTTCAGAAAAGAAAGAAATCTCCAGGCATGGTGGCACACACCATTTAATTGCAGCACTCAAGAGGCAGAGACAGGAGGATCTCTGTGAGTTCCAGGACAGCCCGGCTACACAGTGAGGTCCTGTCTCTAAATAAGCAAGCAGCTGCCATTTGTGGGGTTCCCCCTCCAATGGAATTATTTATTATGTATACAGTGCTCTACCTACATGCACGCCTGCAGGCATCATATCAAATTACAGATGGTTGTGAGCCCCATGTGGTTGCTGGGAATTGAACTTAGGACCTCTCGAAGAGCAGTCTTAACCTCTGAGCCCCCTCTCCAGCCCGCAGCTGCCATTTGTACAGATGAGTGCCCACTATATGAAAATGTAAGAATTGTTGTCCCCTGTTAGAGATCAGATCAGCACAGAACCTGGGTGCAACTGACCTGAGGGACACAGGATGTGAGGAATTGGAAGTGAGGTAGAACCTATTTTTCCTGTGTGTGTGGAAGTGTCGGACTTTCCAAACTGTACTCCTTTTTGAGATGGGGGTCTTCTGTAGGCCAGGCTGCCAGAGAACGCACAATGTAGCAACAGATGACCTAAAATGTAATGATCTCCTGCCACCACCACCCAAATGCTGGGATTACAGGCGTGGCCTCCACACTTTTGGGATTCGGACTCTGCGTCTGGTTTATGAGGTTCGATTTCCGTGCCTACTTTCTGGGATCCGCGGGACTAATTGACTCCGGGCTCTTTACTTGCTGGGTAAGAATTTACCAGCTGAGCCCAAAACCGTGGTGGGCAGACCATTTTATGTATGTGGTCACTCCAACAACAACAGCAAAACTGCCGGGTTTCGCTCACAATGTGAAAAGCATCTGGAACTTGCCCGTAAAAGGGTTTCCGCTTCTTGTCAGAATGCCTTGAAGGAAAGGCCAGCAGATCTTAGGCAGCCGGGTCAGTGCTACCCGCGGGCTATAACAATGTCTGGTTTCTCCCTGGACAGCGGATGCCGAGATCCTACCCCCAGGTCACTTTTCCGGAGGATGAAGAAATTGTGCGCATCAATCCGCGAGAGAAGATCTGGATGACGGGCTACGAGGATTACCGGCACGCGCCAGTGCGCGGCAAATATCTGGACACAGAGGATACAGACTCCTACGTGCGCTTCGCCAAGGGAGAGATCCCGAAACATGACTACAACTATCCATATATGGATTCCTCAGATTTTGGCTTCGGCGAGGATCCCAAAAGCCGCGGCAGTGGCAGTGTGATCAAGACGCAGCCTCCCAGGGGCAAGTCCCGGCGGCGCAAGGAGGAAGGGGAGCGCTCCCGGTGTGTGTACTGCAGGGACATATTCAACCACGAAGAAAACCATAGAGGTCACTGCCAGGATGCTCCCGATGCTGTGAGAACTTGCATCCGTCGCGTGAGCTGTATGTGGTGTGCGGATAGCATGCTGTATCACTGCATGTCGGACCCGGAGGGCGACTACACGGATCCGTGCTCGTGCGACACTAGCGACGAGAAGTTTTGCCTCCGGTGGATGGCGCTTATTGCCTTGTCTTTCTTGGCTCCTTGTATGTGCTGTTATCTGCCCCTCCGGGCCTGCCACCACTGCGGAGTGATGTGCAGATGCTGCGGTGGGAAGCACAAAGCCGCCGCGTGACTCAGTTTCCCTCCTTTCCCCTTCTCCATCCACAGCCACAGAGAAATTGTCTCTTGTATACTCCCCGTCTTCTTCCCCCCCCCCCCCTTCAGCTCCCTTCCGACTCCAAAGGGTGAGGCCAGGCTCCCTGGTCCCTTGCGACATCATTCCAAATCTGGGGAAGCTGCCGCGCTGCGCCGCACCTCCCCCCCCCCCCCCCCCCCGTGTCAGTCACATACCCACATACCCGTATTCCAGCAGTGTTCTGAGGAGCCTTCCGCGTATTTTACCAGCCTGTAACCATGCTGTTTTATCCACGTGTTGATTTCCTGCCCCTCCCCCACCTTTCCAGTTTCTACTGCTGGATTCGAGGGGTTTGTAGTTGTTTTTTTTTTTCCCCCTACAAGCGCCAGAGCTCCCTGCTGGGTTTGCCTGTTGCTTACTAGCACAGGTTCCTCAGACATGTGACCGAATGATGGAACTCTACCTTAAGCAGCATGTTGTTACTCGAAGAGGTGAGCTGGATTGTACCACAAAACAATAGTGCTTTAAGCCCTAGAGCCCAATCTCCCACATCAGCTGTGGTCCCGTGAAGATCTCCCTCCCCCAAAACAGTCACCTTTAAAATGACTTGAGTATTGAGCCTTAACTTCAGATCAACTTGTGAGAATCAGGAAAAATTCCTCCAATTGCTTTGCATCCTCCTGGACCAGGGCTAGCAAGGGGATTTGGGTTTGTACGAGCCTTCCCAGTTTACCCCTAAAATAGGATCTTTTAGAACTGTGTTGCCACTTCTGAAATCCTAGCAATATCAGAATAACGTCAGTGAGATAAATTTTACTCATTATTTTGCAAACCAAATAGATTTACTCAAACACAAAGCAGTGTTCTGGGGAAACATTCCCATTGAAAAACACTAAAGTTGTGGTGAATAAAACCGTAGATGTTCCTCGCCCCCTGCAACTATTTTGTATTATTCAGGGGACGTTTTAAATAGAGTAGTGGCTTGCATTTTGTTTTAGGCTTATGTTTTTATTTTACTTTGGGGCTCAAGTCTACATTTATACTTGGGGCGGGAAAAAAGGCCATATTAAAAAAAACCCTTCTGAAGCCTTAGTGTCTTTTCTCCTGCCACTCCACACCCACACTTGCCACTTGGAGTGCACAGATAAGGGTAGGTCACCAACTGATTCTGCCTGTCACCGAGCCATGTAAAAAGGCTTGTGATTCGTTGGGGGTGGGGTGGGCGGGAGTAGAAACGACTTTTTTAAGATAACGTTGCAAGGAATAACCAAATCTTAACTAAAGACGAAAAAGTGGTTACCTATACCTGGCAAAGTACAATCAAAACTTCCTGGGGACCATAGGGGACAGGCTCGTCTCCACCCAGTGTTCTTCCACGTCTCCTTCCCCGCACACAGGACATCAGTCTGCAGGGAAAGGGACTCTTCCCAGTCTGTCAATCATACTGGGAAAATGCTAGCCCTGCGCTTTCGCTTCATGGCAGCGCTTGCTGCTCGCCTGCCAGCCTGTTGTAGATAATCAGCGTGTTCATGCACCCGTCGGTAGATGTTTCCCTTTGTTGGGGTGACTGGTTGGGGCTGCCTCTGCCATCATTGTTGATGGGTGGGGGTGGGGGGGGGTCTCCGTGCCAGGAGACTCTCTAAACTGCCTCCAGCCAGCCTCCAGTGCTGTCGAGAGACTGTCTGACCCCCAAGCCTGAGGGACCTCTCTCCTCAGGCCCTTTCACCTCTCCAAGAAGCACAACACTAACCCGTGTTTCCTCAGACCTCAGTTCAGGTGCCCCTATTTATTTCAGTAAGAACACTTCCCAGTCACTTGGCGTAGGTTGCCTCTGTTGTTTGTTCCTCCTCCTCCACCCCCCGCCCCCCCCCCAATTCCATCCCACCTAAGAGTTATGCTAGTGGACCTCACTCCGCGTGTCATTTTTGGTTTGTGAAGGCAGCGGGAAAGGGCACAAAGACAGCCATGGGGACATTTATGTAAATACGTCTAAATGGCCACACTGCAGCCGAACGGTGTGTAGTATTTTCCCAGTCAGCTTTGCCATACTGACGTCAATCATTTGAGAGAAATTATTCAGATTTTATTTTTATATCCACGGTAACAAAAACCTAACCAGAAGGTTTCCTGCGCAGCAGCTTCCCTGACTCTCTCACCCCAAAGCTGTTCGCTCACATTAACAAATTAAAGTGCCTGAAGCATAATTCATTCACCTGTATACTAAAACCCCTGTTGTATTGATTTTTTTATAATACGCCTTTTTACCTCTGTAAAAAAAATATATATATACAAGTGTATGATGTACATTTTAGTTCTTAACTTTTTTTATGGTTTCTAATATGTATGACCAATGTAGCCGTTGCTTTAAAATGTACCATGTAAATATAAACAATCCTATGAAACTGTTGGCTTTGAGGTGTTTGTCTGGCTGGGGTCCCCACACCGGATGAGATGGGGTCTCTTGTGAAGGAGAACATGAGGTGTGTGTCTGTTTCTGTGAGGCCCTTCCCACCTATGGTTACATCACATTCACGGGGGATATCCGCGTGTCCCCCCCCCTCCCCTTACCAGCCCCAGCCCCCGCAGAGAGAACAGCGTTCCCTCCTATCCTGTCTTCCTCAGATGGAGGTGGTACTTCCTCCTAGCTGTTGGCGTTCATCCCTGCTGAAGCCCAGCCAGATGGGTATGGGATGGGTATGGGGTGGAAGGAGTGTGGATGGGACACCTTCTCAGGAGATGACCACCCATGGTCATCTTTTGGCCCTGTGTGGTGGCGCACTCCTTTAATCCCACCAGAGGCAGGCGGATCACTATGAGTTTGAAGTCAGCCTGATCTACAAAGCAAGTCCAGGACAGCCAAGGCTACACAGAGAAACCCTGTCTCAGGGGGAAAAAAAATCTAAATCTAACCAAATGGATCTTTTGGATCCAGAAAGCTACAGTGGCAGTCTCCAGAGGAAAATATAATAGATCTTCTGAGGGTTACAGAGAGGCTTCTCCGTAGACCTACGTTCAAGGCCAGCCTGGTGTACAAAGCAAGTCGAGGACAACCAAGGCTACACAGAGAAACCCTGTCTCGGAAAACCAAAGGGGGGGGGAACCCAACAACAAAAAACAAAAACAGAACACCTTAATAACATATGTGCCAGGCATGGTGGCACCCATCTTTAATCCCAATATTTGGGAGGCAGAGGTAAATGGATCTCTGTGAATTCAAGGCTGGCCAGTTTGAGATCCCACTACATAGAATGAAACCTATTTTGTTTAATTTTAAAAATATATATTTTTAATATATACATATTAAATATAAATATATATTTTTTTAAATGAGTAAAGTAAGTTTGATAATTCAAGGAAGACAGCTGCCAGTGTGTGCTGCCATAGTGAGACTCAAGTGCTCAAACACATATCTAAGTTTTGAAAAACATGCTCGACAGCTGCCTAGTAGACTTTCCTCGTGGTGAATGGAAAATGCAGTTAATGACCATTCATGGCCTTCAGCTCATGCCCTTATCCTTAGTCAGAGAGCTACTGTCACTTTGCGTATTAGTGTAAGGCTTACTGGGAGTCTGACAGGGATGGCGCAAGGGGAGGGGGTGTCAGGTGAGTGGTGGGAATAAATGATCCTTTGTTGGGCATGCTGGCGTCTCTGCACACAAAATGTAATGGTTGCTGTAATCTCTGCATTCAGGAGGCAGAGGCTGGAGGACCAGAAATTTAAGGTCATTTGAGGCCAGCCTGGGCTACAGAAGATCCCATCTTTAGCAGGTCGTGGTGGCGCACGCCGTTAGTCCCAGCACTCAGAGGCAGAGGCAGGCAGATCTCTGTGAGTTCGAGGCCAGCCTGGTCTACAAAGAGAGTCCAGGACAGCCAGGGCTACACAGAGAAACCTTGTCTTGAGGGGAAAAAAGAGAAAAAAAAAAAAAGAGACTTCTTTTTGTGGGGTTAGAGAGATGTCTCAGAGATTGAGATCTCGCTGACTACTCTTCCAGAGGACCAGGTTCAGTTCCCAGAGTATGGCAGCTCACAATGTCTGTAATTCCAGGGGATCTGGCACCTTCACACAGACTTGTAAGCAAAACACAAGATAAAAATAAAGTCATTTTAATTTTGGTTTTGGGTTTTTGTTTTTTGCTTTGGGTTTGGTTTGGTTTGGTTTGGTTTTTGAAGACAGGGTTTCTCTGTGCCTTGACTACTCCTGGACTCGCTTTGTAGATCAGGCTAACCTCAAACTCACAGCGATCCGCCTGCCTCTGCCTCTGCCTCCCAAGTGCTGGAATTAAAGGTATGCACCACCACCGCCCGGTTTAATTTTGTTTTGTTTTTTTCTTTTTCCGAGACAGGGTTTCTCTGTGTAACAGCTCCGGCTATCCTAGACTCTCTTTGTAGATCAGGCTGGCCTTGAATTCACATAGATCTGCCTGCCTCTGTCTCTTGAGTGCTGTGAGTAAAGGCATTTGCCACCTATTTTAAATTTTTTTTAAGATTTCTTTTTGTATTGTTGGTTTGGTTTAGAGAATTTGGGGTGGTCCTTTTGATTTTTTTGGGGGGTCATATGGTCTTTTGGGCTTTTTGTTTGTTTCTGGCTGTTGCTTAGTTTGTTTTTCTGGGGGTTTTAGTTTTTTTGTCTGTTTGAGGGGTTGGTTGGTTGGTTTTGGAGACAGGATCTCACTGTGTAGCCTTGGCTGACCTGGAATTCACTACGTAGTGTTGACTGGCCTGTGCTTATTATGCAGACCATGAGCAGCCAGTTTTAATTTCTAATGCAGTCATCGCACTAGGCATAATCCGGGAGAGCTGGGTATGCTGGTGCAGGTCTTTCATCCCAGCTCTCCTGGACGCAGAGGCAGATGGATGGATCATTTTTAATCTCTCCTGGTCTTCTGCAGAGTTCCAGGCCAGCCAGGGCTCCATAGTGAGACCTTGTCTCAAAAAAACAAAACACAAATAGGACTGTAAGCACTTTTGGGGCCAGAGAGATGGCTCAACAGTTAAGAGTACTGGCTGCTCTTCCATAGGATCCAGGTTTAAACCCCAGCGCTGATAGTGACTCCCGATGGAGTTCCAGGAGATCTAATGCCCTCTTCTGGACTCCTCGGGCAATGCATGCATGTGGTATCCATCCATACATGCAAGCAAAACACCCACACCCACACATAAAATAACAGATTTTAAATCTAAAGATACCTATGTGTACCTACACAAGAGTTTCTGGAATCTACAATAACTTTTAGGACTATAAAGGGATATTGAGAACAGAAAGTGTTTGTCCTCTTTCTGGTGAACAGACTATATAGTGGTCATCTCCAGCCTTTTTCTTCTCTTTTTTCTTGGTTGCTGTGTGTATGCGTGTGTGTGTCCAGAGTTTGACATCAGGGATCAGTTTCTCTCCACCCTTTCTTTCTCTATTTTCAAGTTATTTCACTGAACCTGAAACTCATCACTTTGCCAGTGAGCTTCCGAGGTCCACCTGTTTCACCCCCTCCATCCCCCGACCCGTCCCTAACCTCCTACTCCCCAGGCTTTTTATGTGGGTTCTGGGAATCTGGGTTTTGTTTTTGTTTTTCAAGACAGAGTTTCTCTGTGTAGCCTTGGCTGTCCTGGAACTCGCTTTATAGATCAGGCTGGCCTCGAACTCACAAAGATCTGCCTGCCTCTGCCTCCCAAGTGCTAGGATTAATGGTGTGTGCCACCACCGCCCAGCCCGGTTCTGGGAATCTGAATTCAGGACTTCCTGTTTGCATAGCAGGCACTTTACCTCTCCACAAAGTAGTCTTCACACACACACACACACACACACACACACACACACACACACACACTTTTTTTTTAGGTCATATGTAGCCCAGATTAGCCTTTAGTTCATTACATAGCTGAGAGTGCTCTTGCCTCGGTCTCCCAAGTGCTGGGATGACAGCCATGTACCAGTGCAGTCAGCTTCTCAGTTCTGCGCTTTAGTCTCTTCCTATGAAGAGTGGCTCTGGCTCTCCTGGGCTGGTTTCTTTGTAGTCCCCTTCTGTTTCCGTGCCCTTTGTATCTTATCTCAGACTCTTAGTTCTTTGCTCTAAGTCCACTGAGTTCTGGTCCAGCTCCATGCGGCTGTCATTAGGCAGTTATCTGAACCCAGCATCTAGTTCACACAGGAACCAGAACATTCAGGGAGATGTGTGACTTCCGGGGCTTGAGGATGGGTCTGCTATTTTCCTGTTGGCCCTTTGTGGGTGGTTTTTTTGTTTGTTTGTTTTTGTTTTTGTTTTTTGTTTTTTCCATTGCACAGGAGCCATTTTGGCTCGGTCTTGGCCATCAGACAAACAAGGCAAATAAAGTTAGTGGCCTTAGCCCTCCAAATGGGTGCTGGCAGCTTCTGTGCCTGCCTAGTGTAGGTGTTCGTGCCTGGTGACTGTTACCCAGGATATGTCTGAGCCAGCCAACAGTCTGGTCTGCTGCCCACCTCTTGGGATCCTTAAGGGAGAGAATTCAGTGTAGCTCCTGCCCCCTGAATTTGAGCAGCTTCATTCAGCACCCCAGCCTTTCTTCCACCGTCTGTCTGCCACTCCCTTTAGCAACCAAACATCTTGAGGGATTGACACATGCTTGCAGCTAGCACTCTGGGGGGGGGGGGTGGCAGGGGGAGGCGGCTGGGATATGGCTCAGTTGGTAAAGTGCTTGCTTGCTTAGCACTGGGTTTGCTCGTCAGCACGTCGGCACCATCAGTCCCACCAACAGAAATCACTAGGCTGTCTAACTGAGGAGATCATTTCTACCCAGGTAGAAGATGCTCATCAACAAAGGGACTGAGTGACATGAAACTGGTCCTTTCACCCCTGGGCCGTCTGGCTCAGAGGGGCTGACATGAACCACAAGAAACCCGAGAGTGTTCCGCGTGAGGCCCCGCAAGTGAATGTTCTCCCAGGACTTCGGCTCCTGACCTCTCTTCGTTTGAGGGCTATTGCCAGGTTTCTGGTTCCTGTGAGCTGCCTGGCAGTCTGACAGGAACACCTAAAGCCATATCAGGTGCGCCTTGCCCTGCTCCCACACTCATCTGGGTGTCCTTGGGATTGATATTTGTGGCTCGATGCAAAAGCCAACCCCACGTAGTTTTCCCTCTTTGTCAGGCTTGGATAATAACTACCTCCGACTCACGCTTGCCGTCCTCCTTAGTAACTATGGTTGCCTTTTGGGTAGCTTCCAAGAAACCCTTCTCCTTGCCAAAAGAAAGAAAATCGATCCTGTCTGCCCAGCCTTAAAAGCTGACAATTACAATAGTCACAAAAACATCCTGTATAGTGAGTGCAGTGGTAGACAAAGGTCGACACACAGGTTTCCCCATCTGGGCCCAGGAAGTGTGTTGCGGCTCCTCCATGAGGCTTTCTGGGGATGGTCTCTGCTTCCTTGCCAGCCTAGTGACGCTTTGAAAGTGCATCCTGCAGCCGAAGCCCAGGGACTTACAGAGTGGCCTTCTGTTCTCCAGACCTAATGTGTACCTCTGACTATTTCAGGCCTCCTCGGATGTGTGCAAGCCTGCCCCCCCGCCAAGACCCATTCATCAGCTTCTAAGTTTGTTTGGCAGAAAGCAGGCCCCAAGAAGGAGGCCTGAGTCAGAGCATGGGACCTGCTATCTGCTGCCACCACCTCCTGCCACAGCAGACTTGGCAGGGAAGGAAGGAAGTGGTGGGCTTTTCCGCTGATGTTTTTGGTTTCAAAGAGAGGAAGAAGGCAGGAGAAAGAGAGACAGAGAAAAACAGAGAGAGAGACAGAGACAGAGAGAGACAGAGAGGGGCAGAGAGAGAGACAGAGCATGTAAAATGACACTAAATGTAAATACATTTGCAGTATTCAGGAGACTAGAAAATTCATGTGTTCTGCATGACTCATGCCTTTCTGGAAGACAGGACATTTTGCATTCAGCTTCTGGTATTCTGAAAGGTTTGGGTTTTGTTGTTTTGTTTGTTTGTTTATTTTTTTCCAATGCTGAGAAGAGACAAGGCCCACATTTCTCTCCTCAGGAGAGCTGTCTGAACTTTCAAGTACCTCAGCTCAACGTCTGCTTCATCCCCTCTCATCTGACTAGGGATATTTTCCATTTTTCTACAAAAAAATCTGGGTCAGTTGCATCATGGGTACAAAGGCCAGACTGTGGAAAGGAAAAAAAAAAAAAAAACCTGTCTGACCTGAGCCTAGAGGTCTGGGTAGGCAGGGCTCACCAAGGGTACCTGAGGCAGGCAGGGTTTGCATCTGCAAGGCTGGTTGCCAGGCCCAGAACAGGAGTCTTTCCGGCTCCCAAACCTCACGTACTGCTCTGAGGTGGACACATACTTTAGCAGGGGCCACAGGGCATCTGCTCAGAGCTGGGAGTCTCCAGGAACAGACTGGCCTCTAGGCTGCCGCGTGGCCCACAGAAGAGGCATACAACGAGCAGGACAGTCGTAGTCCCTTGGTGCCAGAGCCATAAGGAGACTGGCCCACGACCTAGAGATAAGACTCTCTCACATTCCTTCATTTGTTTTAGGGGATGGAGGACAGCTTCACTCCTATGCTCACAGGTACATTGTGTGATCACTGCCTTTGTTTAGTTTTTCCAGACAGGGTTTCTCTGTGTAGCCTTGACTGTCCTGGACTTGCTTTATATACCAGGCTGGCCTCGAACTCACAGAGATCCTCCTGCCTCTACCTCCCAAGTGCTGGGATTAAAGACATGCCGCCACAGCCTGGTGTGCTGCTGCGTGCTTGTAGCCACAGCACTTTGGAGATAGAGTCAGGAGACTTGCAAATTCTAGGTTATTCTCAACTTTATAGGGACTTTGAGACCAGCCTGGGTCTGTGCAGGGACATTTCCTTGAAGATGATCCATACAATAGTCACTAATAACAACCAAAAGTCCAAAAGGTTCCTAAGATGTGATAGGCTAAGCCTGCTGTGACGGTATACACCTATAACCTCCCCATTCCAGAGGCAGAGGCGGAGTCGCCCATTGATCGTACCTGCCGTCCATTCATAGCACCCACTAAGCTGTTTGTGACAGGGCCCAAAACTCGCTGCACACTTGACCCCGGGCCCAGATACCTGATGGAATCATTAGGGCCATTCCCTGAACAGCCAGGGGCAGCTTTAATATTTCATCGCCTGGCTATGTCTCAGGGAATGCACTCCTTTGCAGTCTCTTCCTGTGCCCCGTTCTGCCTGCTATTAACAGTCCCCAAAGCCTTCTTAAAGCGAGTGCTTCTCCATGTGATTTCCCAAAACTGCTCAGTGTGGGGGTGGGAGCGGGGGTGGATGGGGTGAGCATCATTAGCTCCTGGATCTTCCACAGAGGATGCTAAGGACGAGGCTCCGCCTACCCACCGGCAAGAGAAGACTCTGAAAGCCATTATGAGTTCTGGCGGGGATTCAATTACTTCAGCTCTTCCGATCTAAGCACTTCCTTCCATACAGCAAAGCTGCCAGCCAACCCTGCACCCTGTCTGCACCAAGAGGACAAAGCTTTAGCGCAGCGGTCACTGTGGCATTCCTGGAGGTCACCTAGGCTGAGTGGAAGAGTATCTGGCCCGGTTCTTATTACCCAGAGTTTACTTCTTTTCTTATTTATATATATATATATATATATATATTTTTTTTTTTTTTTTTTTTTTTTCAGGATGGAGAGATGGCCCAGAGGTTAAGAGCACTAACTGCTCTTCCAAAGAACCCAGGTTCAATTCCTAGCAACCACATGGTGGCTCCCAACCACCTATAATGTGATCGAATGCCCTTTTCTGATATGCAGACAGAGCACTGTATACATAATAAGCAAGCAAATCTTTTTTAAAAATTATTTTTCATAGATGTCGGTTTATTACATGTGTGTCCATGCTCTGGGGCAGCAGAGCCCATGAAACTGGAGCTACAGATGCTCATGAGCCACCCTGTGGGTGATGGGAATTGAACCCGGGTCCTATGCAAGAACAGCAAATGTTTGGGGGTGTTTTGTTTTGCTTTTCGGGACAGGGTTTCTCTGTATAATATCCCTGGCTGTCCTGGAACTCACTTTGTAAGCCAGGCTGGCCTCGAACACACAGAGATCCGCCTGCCTCTGCCTTCCAAGTGCTGGGATTGAAGGCGTGCGCCACCACGCCCGGCTACAGCAAATGTTCTTAATCACTAAGCTATCTCTCCAGCCCTTTTCTGTTTGTGTTCCCTTAAGCCCCGCTGCTCTCCTTGTTCTGTGTGTGTGTGTGTGTGTGTATGTGTGTGTATGTGTGTGTGTGTGTGTGTGTGTATGTGTGTGTGTATGTGTGTGTGTATGTGTGTGTATGTGTGTGTGTATGTGTGTGTATGTGTGTGTGTGTATGTGTGTGTGTGTATGTGTGTGTGTTCGTGTGTGTATGTGTGTGTGTGTGTGTATGTGTGTGTGTGTGTGTATGTGTGTGTGTGTATGTGTGTGTGTGTATGTGTGTGTGTGTATGTGTGTGTGTTCGTGTGTGTGTGTGTATGTGTGTGTGTGTGTGTATGTGTGTGTGTGTATGTGTGTGTGTGTGTATGTGTGTGTGTGTATGTGTGTGTGTGTATGTGTGTGTGTTCGTGTGTGTATGTGTGTGTGTGTGTGTGTGTGTGTGTGTGTGTGTGTGTGTGTGTGTGTATGTGTGTGTGTTTGAAAAGGGATCTCACTACATAGCCCTGGCTGGCCGGGAACTCATAGAAGTCTTCCTGCCCCTGCTGCTTGAGACCTAGAACTAAAGCCTGGTGCCATCATCCCTGGCAATTACTGTCTCTTTCCCTCCAAGCATGGTGGCATCCGCCTGCAATCCTGGCCCTGAGTGGCAGTGACAGAAGAATTCCTGCAAGTTTCCACTGTGAGGCCAGAGATATGTATTGAGATCCTGCTGCATGAGAAGGAAGCCATGTGGTGGCACACGCCTTTAATTCCAGCACTCCAGGTGGTTTTCTGTGAGTCAGAGGCTAGCCTGGTCTACAGCATGAGTTCTAGGTCAGCCAGGCCTGTTACACAGAGAAGCCCTGTGTAACACAAAGAAAGAAAACCTTTCCAGGGCTGAGTGCTTGCCTAGCATGGTGTGAGGCCCTGGACCCATCACGTCATTTTATGTAAAGTAGCACCCTGTCTCTTTACTGGGTTAACCGTACTTTACTCCCTGAAGTCAGTAGTTACGTGTTTCAGCTAGTCCCCAGATTTTCTGTCTCCTAAGTCTCCAGGACCTGGAAGAGCACCTAGCATATAGCAGAACTCCAGGGAGCGGTGAGCCAATGGACTTATCTGGGAAACCCAAGTTTCATGCCACTTTGTCCCCTGGGTGTCCTCTCAGAGAGAGACGTGATGGCCACGCTGGGGCTGGAGGGACCTCGGGACAGTTGCCTTCTGCCATTTCAGTGTAGCCCAGAGCCCACAGCCTCTCGACCCTGCCAGCCCTGCACTCATGTAAGGAAGCTGCCTCAGGAGGGGCAGCTGGACCCTGAGGCTCCTTGGCACCTTCTCCAGCACCGCTAGCCCTGGGAGCCAGAGGGGAACTCCACAGATGACGAGGTGCTCTTCTGAGAAAGCATGTTTGGGAAAGGTGAGTGAAACACGTCTTCCCCCTTTCAGAACAGAGCTGTGTGCATGGTGGTGCTCCTGGACAGAGCAACTGCAGACAGCCTTTCTCAAGTTGTTTTGTTTTCTTACAATTTAAAATTTTATTGTTCCTTTCCTTTGCTTTTTTTTTTCTCTTTCTTCCTTTTCTTTCTTTTTTTTCAAGACAGGGTTTCCCTGTGTAGCCTTGGCTATCCTGGACTCACTTTGTAGACCAGGTTGGCCTCGAACTCACAGAGATGCACCTGCCTCTGCCTCCCACAGTGCTAGGATCACAGGCATTTGCCACATTGAGCCCTGCTTTATTTTCATTTTCCAAAAAGGGACATCTCTTTAAAGTTTTACTATTTCACTGTGTGTGTGTGTGTGTGTGTGTGTGTGTGTGTGTGTGTGTGTGTGTGTGTGTGTGTCTGTGGTGGGAGAAGGGGGCTGCTTGCAAAAATCAAAAGACACCAGAAATCCCTAGAGCTGGAGATGACAGTGGATATGAGCTGCCTGATTAGGAAGCTGGGAACCGAACTCTGGTCCTCTGAAAAAACATGACACATTCTTAACTACCAAGTCATCTATCCAGCCTTACTTTTAAAATTGTGTGTGTGTGTGTGTGTGTGTGTGTGTGTGTGTGTGTTTGTACACATGAGTACAGGTGCCCACTAGGCCAGAAGAAAGGTGGTGTTACTGGTGGTTGTGAGCCGCCTGATGTGGGGGTGCTCTTAACTGCTGAGCCATCTCCCCAGCTCCCTCTCAAGCTGTTTGAAAGGCCTTTGGTGGCCCCCCTTTCTGTGAGGTTTGTATTTTCAGAGACTTGTGGATGAAGTGGTTTTGTGCTTTCTTGCTGGCCAGGCCATTTGCTGAGCAGGCCTGAGAGAAGCCTCCAGAGCCCCTGCTGCGGTGGTGACCTGAGTGAGGACCCAGGTAGGACTTTCCATCTCTGAGGGAGTGCCACAATAGCCCCCCGTAGCATTGCCATCCTCCTGTACAGCAGCTCCTCCCTCCTGTACCCCCCACCCCACCCCCACCCACCGCCCCTAGACATCATCTGAATGGCTGACACGGATCATATGGGGAAGCAGATGCCAAGCTCCTGGACGGCAGTTGAGGATGACGTGACCTGACAGTCACACTCTGCACCGCAGACCTCTGTATTCCCGGAGACAGGGATTTAGGAGGTGTTCTCTGTGAGGGCAACAGTAGCCCATCTCTAGGGGGGGGGGGGGACGGACCTGGGATGCTATGTTCTCCTGCACTGCTTTCCTGTATGGGTAATTTCTCTATGTGCAAGGGATGAAGGACTTTCTATGTTAGGCTAGTGCCCTACCATTGAGCTGCACCCCAACTCAGCTACAGTTTTAAGTCTTAGTTTTTTTAAAATTACACACAGGGGAGCCAGAGAGATGGCTCAGCGGTTAAGAGCACTGACTGCTCTTCCAGAAGTCCTGAGTTCAATTCCCAGCAACCACGTGGTGGCTCACCCACCAACTATAATGTAATCTAATGTGCACTGTATGAATAATAAATCTGTAAAATAAAATAACACATGCATAACACAGAGGGGGGAGGGAGGGAGAGAGAGAGAGAGAGAGAGAGAGAGAGAGAGAGAGAGAGAGAGAATGAATGAGAATGTTTCATGATACATTCATAGAAGTCAAAGGACAATTTCCAGCTTGGTTCTCGTCTTCCACAGTGTGGATTCCGGGGATGAACTTTGGTTGTCAGGCTTGGCAGCAAACACCCTCACCTGCTGAGCCATCTCGCTGGCCCCCTCCTCCTTCCCACCCTCTTTCCTCCCTCCTTTCTCTGGCCTTTTTCTTTTTTGAGACGGGGTCTTTCTCTAAGCAGCCCAAGAGCCTCCAGACTCTCCTCACTCCTCCTGCCTCAGTCTCCAGAATACTGAGCTTATGACTGAACTCTCCTTTTTACATTTGCTTCAGAAAGGATGGAAAGGATGGAAGGGAGGGAAGGAGGGAAGGAGGGGGCCACCATGTCCACCCCAGAAGCAACAATTCCAGATGAGTTCCTTACTAGCTGGGTCACTTTAGAGAAAAAAAGCAGCCTCTCAGTTGGGCATAAGGGCTCCTGCCTGTAGTCCAGCACGCCGGAGGCTGAGGCAGGAGAATTGTCATCATTTGGATAGCAGCCCCAGCCCCTTATTGAGGTTCTGTCTTTTTGTTTTGTTCGAGACAGGGTTTCTCTGTGTAGCCCTGGCTGTCCTGGACTCACTTTGTAGACCAGGCTGGCGTCGAACTCACAGCAATCTGCCTGCCTCTGCCTCCTGAGTGCTGGGATTAAAGGCGTGCACTGCCACGCCCAGCCTCCATGGGACTGCTTTTAGTGCTGCAGGTACTAACCAAAGTCTAGGTGACTGAGCCTCCAGATTTATCCTTGTCACCAGCCTAATTCTACAAGGCTGAGAAGGAGCCCTCGGCTATGGGGGTGCACTAAACTGCTATCTGGGAGCCATTCGTTTTGCCACCAAACAGATGTGGTTGTTGGAAGGCAAAACTTGGGGGGCCCACAGCAGGAAGGAGATTGAGCTGGGGAACTGGGGTCCTGAAGAGGGGGGCTGGCTGACTGCTCAGAGCCAGCCCTGCCCTGCAGGGGTGGAGTAGGTTGCAAAGGATGGGGCCCTGGCCAGGCAGAAAATGAGCAAGGGGCCTGCCCCTGGGCAATGTTGCTTTGGGAGTCTGGGTGGATGGCTGCCCTGCACTGCCCTGGGCATGGTTTAGCAGTAGCGCCTCCACTTTGCCTTTATGGTGGGAATAAAATGAGTTTACTCAGCACATAGCAGCTCTCAAAATGCTGTGAGGATCCCAGACCTATGGCAGTTGCCCCCAGGCAGCACTGCCCTGCCCCGCCCCGCCCCTCAGAGGACTTCTCCCCAGTCAAACTTCCATTCTGACATAACAGGGCCATCTGTGGACTTATTGACAAGAGGGGAAAGTGGGAGCAGAGCTCACAGCTTTTGTGGGGACACCTGCAAGGCACTTCATACACCTCGTGGTTTTTACCAGAAGAGGACATTGAGCAGCTCACAGAGACAATATGGCTGTGCCCACAACCACACAGCAGAATCAGCAATGGAAGGGCCTGTGCTTAAAGCTCGCCTCCACCTGTCCGCTCCTTCCGGGGTGTTTTTTTTTTCTTCTTTGTTTTGCACTCTGGAATTTTCCATCCCATTTGTTGAATGCCACTTGTAAGGAGGCTGCCTGATGCATCTTGAGCAGGAATGTGCTAAATGGCACTAAATGCAAGCTGGCTTCTCCCACAGTTTGGTCGCATCAAATGCCACGCCTTCCTGTGATTATGAGACATTCTTCTCTGGATGGTTGCGGCGGGAGGAGCCCTGACTGCAGCTGTGGCCCGATCGTTAGGAACTATGCTGTGGTGAGATCCAGGCTGGCACCACCGAGACAGTGTTACAACCAGACCCTACGGGGGAACCGTCCGCCCTCTCACATGCCTGAAAAACTTACCGCGAACATGGTAAGAAGAAAAACATGAAATAACCAACTACTGAGTAAATATCACCAAACACAGCTGTAACGACCACAGCGAGTTGGATACACTTGCACGGGGCTTCCCCAGGGTGTCAAGGGGCGGAGCCTATTTCCAAGGCCGCTTTCCACTTACACTTCTGTTCAATGGCTATGGCCTATGTGGGAAATACAAAATCTACCCCCGGCCATTTCCTTTTATTTTCACTTCGCCCACCACGCTGGGGATGGAACCTGGCTCAGGCAAGCATCCCTGAGCTACTCCCAGCCCCGCGTTTTGCCATTCCAGTGGTTAAGAACCTTTTTAAACAAACACTTTGTAAATGGTCTTTAACATCTCACATGAAACTCATAGACTATATGACCGATAGATACACATTTTTAAAAATTCTTGGTGAGGGGGAAAGTGGGTGTGGTGGAGCATGCAGGCAGAGGCCTCTGAGTTCACGCCCAGAGTGAGTCCAGGACAGCCAGGGGTACATAGAGAAACCCTCTAGGTTTCGAAAAACAAAACAAGAGAAAAAAAAATATATCATGCAATTCCTAAGCCAGAGCTTCGCAGGCGTGGCATGGGCGTAGGGGGCCTGTGCTATAAGCCACTGGTCTCATCAGCATCCTAGGCCCTCGAGATGCCAGCAACATCTGCCTCTAGGCGTGGCAACCAAGAATGTCTCCAGAGACTGCCAAGTGTCCAAGGGGGAGGAGAGACAAGACACCCCTACTTGCGAACCAGTCCTCTGACACAAAGGCTAAGAGAAGGTAAGTATAAAAAATGTAGCAGGTGTTTGAAAATAAAAGCCCCCCCTCCCCCCCACACACACAGCTGCACAGGCGGCCACCATGCTACTTCCTGCCCTGCTGCTGCTGCTGCTGCTGCTGCTGCCTGACCCAGACAGAAGGGATGAAGATGGCCAAACAAGAGCAAGAGCAGAGGTATGCAAATGGGCACCAGAATAAAGCCAATGGCAGGGCAGATGGCATTTGAACAAAAGCTCCGCTCTCCGTGGCAGATACACTTAAAGACCCTGGCAAGTGCCTAAAGCTGCAGGAAGAAGCTAACACCGTACACGGTGTCTTCCTGTACACACATATCCATGATAAAAAATAATTTAGGTTTTGGGGAATTGGCTCAGTGGCCAAGAGCACTTGTTGCTCTTGCAGAGGACCTGGGTTCGATTCCCAGCACACCCATATGGTGGCTCGCAACCATCTGTAAGTCAGATTCTAGGGCGTCCGGCACACATTTCTGACCTCGGCACTTGCATGCAGGCAGGCGAAACACTCATACGCATGAAATAATAAAATATAAAAAATAATTTATAAGGTAGGCACAATAAGATGGCAATATTATACAAAGAAGTTATTTAAAACCTGTGAAATGTTTTATTCCTATGACTTTCCCACTTATTATTTTAGACCACAGGTGATCACAGGAAACTGAGGCCTCGGGTACGGAAGGGCTACCATTATTAGAGAAACAGAAAACTAATTTAAAAACAGAAAACATAAGCTGGGCGCATTGGCACACACCTTTAATCCCAGCACTCAGGGAGGCAGAGGCAGGTAGATCTCTGAATTTGAGACCAGCCAGGTCTATAAAGAGAATTCCAGGATATCCAGGACTATACAGAAAAAATTGTCTTGAAAACAAAAACAATAACATAAATAAAAAGAGAAAGTATACCAAGGCAAACTATAGCTAAAATCAGAGTGAGCTGGGCTTCCTTCTAAGTCCCAACATCAGGCTACTTGCTTCCCTGTTTTGTGACCTAGGATAAGAGTGTTACACTAGTGGCCAGATGATTCAGTGGTTAAGGGCACTTGTTGCTCTTCCAGAGGCCCTGAGTTCAACTCCTAGCATGGGCGGTTCTAGGGGCCCTGATGCCCTCTTCTGACCCCCTGTCACATATCACAGACACATACAAATAAATAAAAATTTAAATTGTCACAGTAGTGAAAATCTCTAGGGCTGGATTGATGGCTCAGAGGTTAAGAGCGCTGGCTGCATTTCCAAAGGTCCTGAGGTCCCAGCAACCTCATGGTTGCTCACAGCCATCTATAATGAGATCTGGTGCCCTCTTCTGGCCTGCATGTGTATGTGCAGGCAGAAAGCTGTATACATAATAAATAAATCTCTAAAAAAAAAAAAAAGGGGGGGGCTCAGTGGCCCACGCCTTTAATCCCAGCACTCGTGAGGCAGAGACAGGCAGATTTCTGTGAATTCGAGGCCAGCCTAGTCTACAAAGTGAGTCCAGGGCAGCCAAGGCTACACAGAGAAACCCTGTCTCAAAAAACCAAAACAAAAAACAAAACAAAAAAAACCCCTCTAGTACTTAGAACTTGAGGGTGGGTGCAGTGGCACAGGCCAGCAAGCCCAGCACTTGGCAGGGATGATCATGAGTTCGAGACTGGGCTGTATAATAAGATTCTTTCAATTAGAAGCAGGCAAGCAGAAAACAAAAAACAAAATAAACAAAAAAACCTTGGAGACACATTCTGTTTGAGACAGAGGATGAGAATGAGACAGGAGCTACATGGTATCAAGACCTTCTCAAAAAAGGAACTTAAATGGTGCTGAAAAGGAATCTGCAATTGGAAATTTGACCTTGTTCAACGTGAATTCTCACAACCTAGATTTTTTTTTTCTAATGTGAATGAGGTTGTCTGGGTTTATTTTGTGTTCCATGTGCATGCAGTACCTGAGAAGTCCAGAAGAGGGCATCAGACGCCCTAGAACTTGCTTTAGAGTTCATATATCTATATATGAAATATATATAATCTATAAATTCATTAATGAAAATATTTTATGTCTGCTCACTGCTCAAGTTCTATTCAAAGAAACTTCAAGTCTCTGGCTATATTTTCATTGTGTGGTTGCTTGCCCTGCCGTGTTGAAACCCTTTTCCAGAACGCTTGCAATGAGAAATGTTAAAGACATGGTATAAGCGACCGGCTGCACATGAGTAAGTTCTCCATTATTTTAGGGCTGATTATCTCCTTCATCAAGGTCTCTGGAAGAGACATTCTTCTAAATCACAAGCTTTTTGTTTTGTTTTGTTTTAAATCTTCTTGCAACCTTCAGAATTGTGTTTAGTATTGCTGACTTACAGCAATAGTGAGTTAGTCTAGGGGACAGTTGAAAGTGATGTATGGTACGCCTATAAGCACAGCATTGGGAAGGCCAGCCTGCCCTATCTGGCCACACCCTGGTGAGGCTAGCCCACACACAACAAAATATCTAGCACCTTTCCTGCTTTTTTATTTTTATTGATATTTTTTTCAAGACAGGGTTTCTCTGTGTAGGCTTGGCTGTCCTAGACTCGCTTTGTAGACCAGGCTGGCCTCCCTGAGTGCTGCGATTACAGGCATGCACCACTGTACCTGGCTTGTTTTTATTTTTAAATATTTATTGTTTGTTTTGTTTTGTTTTTTGAGACAGCATCTCTCTGTGTAGCCTTGGCTGTTCTGGACGCACTTTGTAGACCAGGCTGGCCTCGAACTCACAGTAATCTGCCTGCCTCTGCCTCCCGAGTGCTGGGATGAAAGGTGTGCGCCTCCATGCCCAGCCATTTTAAAATATCTATTTGCTTGTTTATTTATTTAGTGGTCTCACTAGGTAGACCAGGCTGGCATTCAACTCAGATCTACCTGCCTTTGCCTTCTCAGTAATGAGATTAAATGTACACACCACCATGCCTGCTGTCTTCCCTGTTCTTATTGAGTTTTTTGTTTGTTTGTTTGTTTTTTGGTGGGTTTCTCTGTATAACAGAATCCTAGCTGTCCTAGACTTGCTTTGGAGACCAGGCTGGCCTGGAACTCATAGAGATCCACCTGCCTCAGCAGAGTGCTGGGATTTCAGGTGTGCGCCACTACGCCCAGCTCTCAGGTAAAGACTCAGGCAAATCCACCAAAGTCAGGGTCTTGCTGATAAGTGTCTCCTAAGAGAAAGAGAGAGAGAGAGAGAGAGAGAGAGAGAGAGAGAAGAAAGCTCGAGCATCTGATGGTCCCATGCTATGAATTAATTGCCCCTAGGCTGGAAGTTCAAGTTGTACCCTTAAAAAGAGATTTCAAAAATGGAAATAAAAGCAGGAAGAATTAAATTCTCCTCAGCGGTGCTAACACACAGCTAATGCACGCCTGTGATCCTGGTACTGGGGAGGTGGAGATAGAAGAGTCTTGAGTTCAAGGTCATCCTCAGCTACACAGTGAGGTGGAGGCCAGCCCGGGCTAGGTAAGACCTGCTCATTCACAAAACCAAACCAAAACACAGCCAGTCTGTGAGTCCTAAATTTACCAGAAGGCGCACCTCCTCAGAGTACACTTCTCATGCAGCCATAGATGCTGAGGTGGGAAGTGCCCTAGAAATGACTTGCGTGTGTTCACTTTAGAAAACCGGGAACAGAAACAAAAAGGAATTTCTGGCGGTGAATTCTCAGTTCGCCAGAAAAGCCCAGTTCCTCAGAATCCTCCATTCACAGGCTCAGACCCAGTGCCCAGATGGACAGTTAAGATTATCCGGGCTGTGGCTTTCACATTTGGCTTGCGTTAGAGTCACTGGGGGAACTTCTGAAAATTCCAAACTCCAAGGTCTAGGGTTCTGGTTCAAGTGATCTGGGGTAGGCCCAGAAACTGTGTGGTGTTGCACCCCTCCCCAGTTCCCCTAGAGATCCTGCTACATAAATCATGACCTACGGATTTGGTCAAAGCCTTGTCGTTTTACAGATAAGGAAATGAAGGCTTAGAGCAGATGGGTGTTTGCCCTGGGACAGTCACTTGGCAACGCGTCACATACACTTCCTATATCCACCCAAGAGGCAGCACTGCTGCCCTGGCCACCCCCCCCTCCTTAAGGTAGTCTCAGTTTTGGTCCCTGTGGCCTTATCTTGAGGTAGCCATGTTGCTGCTCCTCCACCCCTGGCATTTCCAGAGTGCCCTGAAGGACATCTTCGGAGCCACTAGTCCATTGTGTGGTTTGTGTGCTCCGTGCCATGAGGTGCACTATACGATCTGCTGGTCCTCACCAGCCTTCCATGCAGCCGCAAACAGTGAGACTGACAAGCCGTCTTCAACATCAGTGGTAACTTGCCAAAGGGAGAGGGGCGTGGGGAGCTCTCAGAGAATGCCACCCGTTCTCCTCTGCACATCCTTCTTACCCCATTCACAGATGAGGAGACGTGCCCTGAGAAGTTGGTGGCTTGCATAAGGCCCCGAGGCTAGGTAAGGGCCATGTGACAAAACGTTCACACCAGTCCTCGTCCCCGTCCTCTGCAGCAACTCCAACAAGGTGTTCACGCCCAGTCTCTTAAAAGGAAAGCCAGCCCCACAGATGGTTGGCTGGTTGCCAGGAAAAAGCAGTAGTCACGCAGTGGGGACACCCGAGCCCATGCTGACCGTTACCAGAAGGCTGTTCATCTCTCTGGTGTGATCTTCCAGTCAGAGCCACTGATTCTAATGACCAAGAAACCCGAGGCATCCAGAGGACATTCTACGAAATGAGTGGCCTTTGCTCTACAAACATTTCAATGTGACAAAAGAGACAGCAAGAAACCATGATGGTGTGTCATTCTGTGCCGGTGCAGGTGGCCGTCATGCTGAGGCCCTGTGCTCCATGTCTAGTGCAAGAAAGCTGTGACGCTCGTGAGCATGGGGAGATGCACATGTGGGATTAACAAATGTGTTGTTGTTTGGTTTTTGGTTTGTTTTCGAGACAGCGTTTCTCTGTGAATGGCCCTGACCTCACACACCTGCCTCTGACTCCTGAGCGCTGGGATTAAATGCTTGTGTCACCATGTCCAGCTGGCGCCCAATACTCACTATGCAGAGATCCACCTGCCTCTGCCTCCCAAGTGCTGAGATTAAAGGTGTGTGACACAGTGACCAGCTGCTCTCAGTCCTAGAATTAACCTTTAAAAGGTGTGTAGTTTGCCAGGCGTGGTGGCGCACGCCTTTAATCCCAGCACTTGGGAGGCAGGGTCAGGTGGATCACTGTGAGTTCGAGGCCAGTCTGGTCTACAAAGGGAATCCAGAACAGCCAGGGCTACACAGAGAAACCCTGTCTCAGAAAAAGAAAACACACACACACAAAAAAGAGAGAGAGAGAGAGAGAGAGAGAGAGAGAGAGAAAAGGAAAAAAAGAGCTGGGTGTGGTGGCGCACGCCCTTTAGTCCCAGCACTCGGGAGGCAGAGGCAGGTGGATCACTGTGAGTTCGAGACCAGCCTGGTCTACAAAGTGAGTCCAGGACATCCAAGGTTACATAGAGAGACCCTGTCTCGAAAAACCAAAAAAGAAAAAAAAAAAAGAAAAAAGAAAAAAAAAACCGTGTGTGGTTTTCAAAGCCACCCTGGTCCACAGCATGAGTTCTAGGCCAGCCAGGGCTACATAGTGAGAGTCTAAACGGGGGGAGGCGGGGCAGAGGGGTGGGGAGGATAAATGGTGAAAGTGGCAACTATTCCAAGCTTCTGGAAACCTGTCGACTGCAGATGAAGAAACAGCCATAGCTGGAACCGCTGTGAATGTCATTTCCCAGAAGGTGCTCTGCATAGTGGCGGTGGCCGAGAGGCAGAGTGGGAGGAAAGCGCAGGCAGTGGGGAGACCCCTTGTCTGGGTGGAGCCTCCTCCACCTCCTCCTTATCCATTGCTAGCGAATCTACGCCACAGATCCCACACCTGGGTCACACAGCACACCGGGCCATGGCGTCCTGATGAGACTCCTGGGAAATCCTGTGCGGCCCAGTGGCCGGCGGGCTGACGCTGCCTCTAACCCCCTCAGACTCTGGCAAGACACTTTTCTACACCTAGGAACTTCTGTGTAAAAGCAAGAGACGTTAAGTGTCGCGGGCTGAGAGGACCAGTGAGGGAAGAAGACAGCACTCCAGCCCTCGCAGGCTGAGAACGATGTCCTCCGCGCACAGCTGCTTTTCCACCGCAGCTGCCTAAGGAAGTGCAGTCCGGGGGCTTTACACAACCAGCTCTTATGCTTTCAGGCAAGATAAAGTATCTAGTAGAGGGGAAAGGGGCCTTTCCTTCCCAAGTCGACTCAACTCATATAGGGAATTTCAAATGTGTTTACTTGGTACAAAATGAAACGAACAGGGCTGGAGAGATGGCTCAGCAGTTAAGAACACTGTCTGTGGGGCCTGGAGAGATGACTTGGAGGTTAAGAGCACTGGCTGCTTTCCCAGAGGTCCTGGGTTCAGTTCCCAGCAAGCATATGGTGGCTCACAACCATCTATACAATGTGATCTGATGCCTCCTTCTGGCATGCAGGTGTACATGCAGATAGAGCAATCATATACATAAAATAAATAACATTTAAAAATATGAAACGAACACTGTCATGAGCTGATGTTTTTCTTTTTGTTTACTATCATATTCGGTTTGACATATCAATTTTTAAAATGTACAAAAACTCTATGAAACAAGACAAAAAGCAACCTGCTCGCCGCCCCCACCCCCACCCCACCCGTGTGCTCTGGTCCCTCACCAGGGCAGTTGCCCAAAGCAAAAACTTCCAACAGCAGCAGAGCATCTCAGTTCCTGGCGGAAGAGGAGCAACAACTGCAAGTTACCCCCGCGTCACGGAGCACAGGGGTTTGTAATGAACAAACAAATGTAGCAAAGGTTACAAAAAAAAAAAAAAGATAATGTGTTGAAATGAGAAAAAGTCACTGTGTGTGTGCTAACTAGTCCAGTTACTCTAAACCAGTGCCTCGCTCAAGAGACCGCGCTTTGCACTTTTCAAAGGCCAGTGTGTTCACTAGGTGTAGGGGCACACTCGTTAGTTAAAGGTGGCATTTTACAGATGGGAAAGTCCTCAGAGCCAGAGCTGTGCCTGGGCTCCCCAACACTCTTCTCCCTCCGCATCCCCGCCCTCCTCCCACAACCTTTGGGGCGCTCCTCCTTCCTTTTCCTCTTTCAGTGTTCATCAGTGCAGGAGCCTATCTTGAGGCCTCTAATCAGGGACCCCGGGAACAGCTCTTTTCTTCTCTGTACCTTAACTTGATTTAATTCAGACGGCTGCACCTTGACAGGAAGAACCCCCCCCACCCCCACAGGAGCTCCCTCAAGCGCAGCCCACGGAGACAGTGAAGCGGATGTGAACAAACAAGTGACCTCCTGGCTGCAGGCATCGAGAGCCAGGAGGCTGGCCACACTGTCAGGGCCCTTGTCTTTCTGCCAGATGTTTATTCCAGCCAGAGGTCCTGGATTTCTATCAGAACACGACAAACGAGTCACTAATTTCTCCAAACTCTTCACTCACAAAGTTGGGGAAAGCATGGCGGCTAAGTGAGCAGCGGCCACGGGAATCCTGGCGGCCCCAGAGAACACCTGGGGAGAAACATTTGAGTTGCCCGAAACTTGCCCGTGTCTGTGGAACTCACTTGAGGTGGGTGTCTTAGTTAGGGTTACTGTTGCTGCGACGCAAGACCATGACTAAAAGCAGCTCGGGGAGGAAAGGGTTCATTTTACTCACAGTTCCACTTCAAAAGCAGTGAAGGCAGGCGCTGATGCAGACAGAGGCCATACGGGTGGGTGCTGCTTACTGGCTTGCTGCTCCTGGCTCGCTCAGCCCGCTTTGGTATGGTATAGAACCCAGAACCACCAGGTCAGGGATGGCTCCGCCCACAGTGGGCGGGGTCCTCCTCCATTGATCAGTAATTAAGAACATGTGTTATGGCTAGAGCTCTGTTTTGGCTTTTTGAGACAAGGTTTCTCTGTGTAGCCTTGGCTGTCCTAGACTCGCTTTGTAGACCAGGCTGGCTTCGAACTCACAGCGATACGCCTGCCGCTGCCTCCCGAGTGCTGGGATTAAAGATGTGCACCGCCACGCCCGGCCTACGGCTGCCTGGATCTTATGGAGGTATTTTCTCAACTGAGGCTCCCTCCTTTCTGATGGCTCTTGCTTGTGTCAAGTTTACATAAAACCCACCAGTACAGTTGGCCTAGTGGTGAGCAAGCTTCCAGGGCAGCCTTCGGTGGGGACAGCCCATTAGAAGGCCTCTGCAGAGGCCTAATTGTACAAGAGAGCACGGTGCTGTGGGCAACAGTAACCGTGCGTCTATGCGGAGTGGTTGGGTTTTCCTGCACAGCTGATTCCAAGCTTCAGGCCATTCTCCTCTCCGTGGGCAGAACTGGTTTTTTAAATGGCTGTGTTACCTACAGGAGGCCAGCTCTGGGTCTGCTGTTCCTATGGCCTGATGAGGTCATGATGAATGGCTGGCCTATCTCTAAAAGCCCTGAGGAGCAGAGGGCAGGCAGGCAGGAAGTGTAGGTTAAACAGAGCAAACCAACACCAAAACTAAGCACAAGGCTCTGTAAGGCCGCGTGCTCCTGGGAGAGCGGTGGGGGGTGGGGGGGTGACACAGTGCCTGGATTAAACGTTTTCACATGCTATGAGAATATCAAGCAAAAAGCAGCTGGGGGTGGGGGAAGGACATGGTGTAAGTCCAGGAAACAGAGCTCTTTTAGGTTTTTCAATATTTAGACACTGTTTTAAAAGGCCGGACGCCTTTGATCCCAGCACTCGAGAGGCAGAGGCAAGGTGGGTCACTGTGAGTTCGAGGCCAGCCTGGTCTACTACAAAGGGAGTCCAGGACAGCGAAGGCTACCCAGAGAAACCCTGTCTCAAAACAAACAAACAAACAAACAAACAATGTATGTAGTAAGAGCCGGGCATGGTGGCACATACCTTTGGTCCTGGGTAGAAGGATCTCTGTAAGTTCAAAACTAGCCTAGTCTACATAGTGAGTTCCAGGCCAGCCAAGGTTACATACTGAAAGCAAAAATAAATAAATAAATAAAACAAGAACAAAATCAATTAAGGTACGGGGCCAGGCACTTAGTGCTCAGTAAACGGTGACCATCACAAGCGTCTCTCATGGCCCCGTTGTTCTCGTTGCTTCTAGTAGGATGACCTCTGGTGGCTCTCCTAAAAATTCCAGACAGTTTCTTGCTTCCAAAAGACAATAAATCAAGATAGGAGGCTCCTTCCCCCAAAGGAATTTAAAACAAAAGCGCGTTGAACAGATGGGACTGGAAGCACGCAGAACTACGCAATTATATGATTCTGACATAAGCCGTGTTCCCAGGCACACAGTAGGCACTGGGGAGAACAAGTGCGGAGTCCTGAGCCCCTGATGGGCGGGTATCAGGAGGGAAGCCTCTGCCCTCATTCTCTCAGAAAACTCCCAATTAAAGCGGGGCGTGATGGCGAACGCTTTTGATCCCAGCACTCGGGAGGCAGAGGCAGGTGGGTTGCTGTGAGTTCGAGGCCAGCCTGGTCTACAAAGAGAGTCTAGGACAGCCAAGGCTACACAGAGAAACCCTGTCTAGGAAAACCAAAATAATAATAATAATAATAATAATAATAATAATAATAATAATAATAATAATTATTATTATTATTATTATTATTATTAATTAATAAAAGAAAACTCCCAATTAAGCGAAGCCTTTGGCTGGTTACAATAAACCAGCCAAAATGTTATTGTGGAGTTAGCAGCTAAGTTCTTATGAAATTTCCCTTATTTCTGATCGATGGTATTCTAACTACAAGGACCCCTTCTGAGGTGCTGCCTCTCTCTGTTTGTGTTGTAATGAGCCCCCTCAGAGAGTCTCAGGCACCTCTCAACGTGGGGTGCGCTGGCCTCATCCTAAGTACTAAGAGAGAATGAAGCCAGGAAGAGGTCTTTGTCTAACTGGAAATCCTTTATGGCGACTTTGTCGGAAATCCAAGATAGCTGAGGAAAGGTTTCCTCATTTGTCTGCCATAAATCAGTGGATACTTCCTGGCAGGGCCTGAGGAGGCGCAGCTGTGAGTCCAGGGGCGGGTTTATCTCCTCTCCCATGCTGCCTGCTTTCTTGCCTTGCATCGGTGCAACCCGTCCCTGTTGGCCTCACAGCTAACTCTTTTAGCAGACAGCTCCTACATCCTGGAACATAGCAGTAACCGACGGTGGTAGGGAAGTCCTCCTCCTGGATGTAAAGCCTGCTGGGTAACAAACTGTTTCTTTGAAGTTGTCTCAAGTGCTGCTTAGCGCTGCATTTTAATGCAACGGTCTGTCCAGGAACTGGAGAGTGACTGACACTTTGCCATCAGGCCAGGAAGGCACATAAGTTCAAACCTCTCTGGACTCTTCCAGCGTGTGGATTTCATTACGTGAACCGCTCTTTTCACTGTTATTCAACAAAGCCATGATGCAATGAGAAAAAAAAAAAAAAGAAAAGAAAACTTCCATCCAGACGGCTTCCTGTTCCTGGGGCGGTTTATACCATTTTACATGCAGCCTGGACAGTTTTTGTTGGCTTACATCACAAACCTGACCTTCATTTGGATGGAATGAACAAATAAAAAGACTGTAGGCGTAAGAAAGTGCTACATATATGAAACAGAAGACAGGGATATTTTGTTTGTTTGTTTGTATGTTCATTTTTGAGACAGGCTTTGTCTGTGTAGCCTTCGGTGTCCTGGACTGAATTGTAGACAGGCTGGCCTCAAACTCAGAGATCCACCTGCCCCTGCCTCCCTGAGTGCTGGGATTACAGGCATGCACCACTGCACCTGTTTTAAGAGAGGGATTTTTTTTTCAATCAACTCTCCTGAGACAGTAGTATTAATTAAAACTAAAGAAACATGGAATTGTCATACCCTTTGAATAGTAGTAGCCAGACATGTGACCACACGTAATTCCAGGACTCAGGAGCTGTGACAGGAGGAGCACCATGAGTTAGTTGGAGGCCAGTGTAGGCCATATAGAGAGATGCCCTCCCAAAAGAAAAGGAGAAACAAGACAAGAAAAAGAAGAAAGGGCCGGAGAGATGGCTCAGTGGCTAAGCTGCGTGCTTCTCTTTTAGAGGAGCCAAGTTCAGTTACCAGCACTCATGGCAGGCGGCTCACAACTGTCTGTAATTCCAGCTCCAGGAGATACAGTGCCCTCTTCTGAGGTCACCAACACATGTGGCATAAACACACACACACACACACACACACACACACACACACACACACACACACGGAGGTGGGAAGGTGGGAGGAAGAGAGAACCACAAATACTACCACACGCCCTTAGCATACACCTTTAACCCCTCTGCCTGGAACACACACATGCCTTTAGTACACACCTTTAATCCCAAACAATGACAATTAATTGAGGTGCACACAAAGTGATGAATCAGAGAAAGATTTGAGAGAATGAGTCAGAGATATGATATGCCCAACTTCCATGAGGGCAGACAGGGAAGAGAAGACACCTAAGAGCAGTGCAGAGAGAGAGAGAGAGAGAGAGAGAGAGAGAGAGAGAGAGAGAGAGAGAGAGTGTGTGTGTTCTGGAGTACAGTACAGTTCAGCGCAGTTGAGTGCAGTTCAGCTGAGTTTGCGCAGTTCAGTCTGTGGAGCCCAGAGGCAGTTTTTCCAAGCAGAGCAATTCAGTGAGATGCAGAGAGAAGCCAGTTTGAATCAGTCAGCTTGGAGAGGAGAGAGGAGTGTAGAGCGAGAACTGCTGAGCTGAACCAGCCAGCGAGAGTTCAGAAAGAACTAGAAAGGGTGAGTTTATCCAGCAGTAAGTCTCAGGGGCTGGAAACATTCGTGGCCTAGGTTAGCAGACGGAGGCTGGAAGCTGAAGCCTTCAAGGTCCGTCTCGCAGGAGATCAGACTGTATGGAGTCTGGCAGCTTCTGGGCCTAGGGATAGTTAGATAGAAACAGTCTGGGCTAAGCCCAAGCCATGTATTAGTAAAGCTTGGGTACAGCATTCTTCTTCTCCTTCTTCTTCCTCCTCTTCCTCCTCCTCCTCCTTCTTCTTCTTTTTAAAGATTTATTTATTTATTTTATATACCAGAGGGCACCAGATCTCATTATAGATGGTTGTGAGACACCATGTGGTTGCTGGGAATTGAACTCAGGACCTCTGGAAGAGCAGTCTGTGCCCTTAACCTCTGAGCCATCTTTCCAGCCCCCCTTTTTTTTTGGTTTTTTGAGACAAGGTTTCTCTGTGTAGCCTTGGCTGTCCTGGACTTGCTTTGTAGACCAGGCTGGCCTCGAACTCAGAGATCCAGTTGCCTCTGCCTCCCGAGTGCTGGGATTAAAGGTATGCGCCACCATACCTGGTTCTTCTGGGGAAATAAAAGCACCATTTACAAGGCTATCCACTAGTGACTAGGGGCATCGTCCCTGAAGAATACTAACCCTCCTTCCCCCAGCACCCACCAGTTCCAATGGTTCTTCCGTCAGGGGTGGGGCCTTGCGAACCCCCCTCCCCCATCCATTCTGGAATGCTGACCAGCTTGATCTTGTGCAGATGAGCACACACACCGTGAGCTCCACAGCCATGTCATGACTTATTCTCAGCACTTCAGTCTTGACTGCACTAAATGCTGCCCAGTGCAAAAAAGCAGCTTTTCAGATCAAAGCTGAGGTCAACACTAGAGAGGTTCTGAGGTACCTCACGCTTCAGCAGGCTCCCCTCGGTGCTGTATGGCAGAGGGGGTGAGTGGGAGCCCTGGTTTCTACAGCCTGTGTTTCCTGGGGTCCTGGCTTTGTGTATGTGTGCAGGTACTTGAGGCGGTGGGAGGTGAGGGGCTGCACTGCACACAGGTCAGTCTCTTTGTTAGCATACTGCCCCAGTCTGCCTAGCAACCTAGGGCATCAATGCCTACCTGCCACTAGGCGTGCCCCTGCCCAGAAGTATATAAAAGGACAAACCTACCTCATTTCTCTCTTTCTTCTCTTTCTCTGTCTCTCTCTTTCTGGGGTGCTCCCCTTTTCTTCTCCCCCCATGCTCATATAATAAACATCTCCATATCATATCTGTTGTGTAGCTTGTATTTCATATTTAAAACTCTTTTGTTGTTTTTGGAACAGAGTTTCTCTGTTTAGCCTTGGCTGTCCTGGACTCCCCTTGTAGACCAGGCTGGTCTCTAACTCACAGTGATCCACCTGCCTCTGCCTCCCGAGTGCTGGAATTAAAGGCATGTGCCACCACGCTTGGCTCATATTTAAAACTCTTAAGACTCCAAGCCTACCTTGGCGTGTAGTCCCGCTGTCAGGTGCGTGAGGAGCAGCGCTTGCCTTGCAGTTTCCATTGCTCTCCCTCGGGGCATCTTTTGCTGATTTCACCTTATTTTTGAGCCCAGGTCCTTGCGCACGTAATGCACGTTGTCTACCACTGAGCTGGCTACATACCTCCACCCGTTCTGATTCCATCTTCTAACACTAAGCTGTGTGGGCATGATGCTAATGGTTTTTTGTTTGGTTGGTTTTGGTTTTTGGAGACAGGGTTTCTGTATGTTATCTTGGCTGTGCTGGACTCACTTTGTAGACCAGGCTGGCCTCGAACTCACAGCGATCTGCCTGATTCTGCCTCCCAAGTGCTGGGATTAAAGGCGTGCGCCACCATGCCTGGCTCCCTAAGTGAATTTTTAGGGGGAATCCCATTTACCATTTTATACCTTTGCATAACTGGGGTCTCATGATTTAAATTAGGTACCTTATAGGAAGGGACATGCATGGTAAAGCTAGGACTTCATCTGTGCACATCTGTGAGCACTTATATCAATCCTGTAAGTATGACAAGAACCTGCCATTATGGAATCATCGTGTGTTATAAACGAGTTTTCTTTCAGTAGTTGGAGCTTCAGAGGACTGGGTAGAGCGCTTGCCTAGAATGCACCAAGCCCTAGCCTCAGTCCCTTAGCACTGCATAAAATAAGAAGGCCTGGTGGCACATCTGTGAATGGCACTAGGGACACAAAGGCAAGATGATCGTAAGTTGGAAGTTATACCCAGCTATGTAGTGAGTTTGAGACAAGTCTAGACTAGAAACTACTGCTCTGACAGGCCTGGCCACGCTGTCTTTGGATAAATAAGGAAGGCATTGGGACCCTGGACTTAAGTGGGGGCATACAGGGTCATCCTAGCAGGAGGCAGAAGTCAGTACTGCCAAGGAAAATGTAAACTGTGTAGGCCCAGCTCAAGAGGTTTCAGAGGGAAACAGTAGTATTATTTTTTCTTTCTTTCTTTCTTTCTTTTTTTTCTTGAGACAGGGTCTCTGTGTAGCCCAGGCTGTCTTAGCAGTATGTGCCAGCAGCAGCAGGCAGCAAAACTTGGCAGCTGTAGTCATATGGTTCTGGATTCAGTGGTTGAAGGCCACCAAAGGCAGGCCTGTGGCAGGGGAGTCCCTGCATGGAGGCCCGGAGGCCACTATGTGACGATGTGTAGATGAAGCCTGGATTGTGTTGGAGATCCAAGATGCCAGAGCCGTGGGACACCTGCGAACGAGAGCTGCAGGCAGGGTGTGGAACCAGCGCAAGAGAGAGGAGCGTGTAGTCAGCAAAGCTGGAAGGGAAGAACCATCTCACAAGCTCTTTACCATTAGACACGGGGCTGAAGAATTTGGAGTTTGCTTGGTTGGGATTCGTTCTTGCGTTGGTCCAGTATTTCCTCATTATGCCTCCTTTCCTCCCTTTTGGATATAAACATTGCCATTCCAAAAGTAGGAAGGTCATGGTATGTTAGAAGTATGTGATCTGCTTTTTGATTTTTATTTTATAGGGGTTACAACTGGCAGATTGCCTTGAGGCTCAGGAGAAACATTGGACTTTTAAAGTGTTGAGACTGTGACAGACTGTGGGGACTTCTGAGGTTGGACTGTATGCATTTTGCATCATGATATGGCTACAAGCCATGAAGGCCAGGAAGTGGAATGTGGGGATTTGAATGAGAATGGGTCCCCCACCCCAATACACTCAGATATTTGACTACTTGGTCATCAGTCAGTGGAACTGTTTGGGAAGGACTAGGAAGTGTGGTCTTGTTGGAGGAGGTATGTCACCTGGGGTGGGCTTTGAGGTTTCAAAAGCCCAACCAGGAGTTTCTCTCTTCCTGCCTGTGGATCCCAATGGGAGCTCTCAGCTCCATGCCTGTCTGCTGCCGCACTTCCTGTCATGATGCTCATGGACTAACCCTCTGAAACTGTAAGCAAGCCCCAGTTAAATGCCTTCTTTTATAAGAGTTGCCTTGGTCAGGACCGGAGAGATGGCTCAGAGGTTAAGAGTACTGACTGCTCTTCCAAAGGTCAGGAGTTCAATTCCCAGTAAACCACATGGTGGCTCACAACCATCTATAACGAGATCTGGTGCCCTCTTCTGGGGTGCAGGCTGAATGCTATATACATAATAAATAAATAAGTCTTTAAAAAAAATTAGAGAGAGAGAGTTGCCTTGGTCATGGTGTCTCTTCACAGCAATAGAACACAAACACAGAGACTTTCTCTTACAAATAAATAGCCGAGCAGTGGTGGCTCACACCTTTAAATCCCAGCACTTGGGAAGCAGAGGCAGGAAGATCTTCGTGAGTTCGAGGCCAGGCTGGTCTACAAATTGAGTCCAGGACAGCCAAGGCTACACAGAGAAACCCTGCCTCAAAAAAGAAAAAAAAAAAAAAAAAAGAAAGAAATAGATTAAAACTAGCAAAGAGTTAATAAACTCACTCAAATGTACAGCAAAGTTTATGGGTGGAGAAAAAAAATGAACAGGAACAGTACAAAATGGCAGGAATGTTCTTTCTCACCTAGGGACCATAGACGCCACCACATTATTCTGGCAACTCAGGAGACTAAGTAGGGCACCAGAAGCAACCCTAAGATATCCTGAGGGACTGTGCCCGTGGAAGGACAATGAGGCTTAAATATATAATTTATAAAAAAAGACAAAAGAACGATGCCCATTCTCTAGCTCTTTCTCAAGGCCAATGTAAACACAAGAAAGGCAACTTAGTTTTCCTCCTGCTTTACTTTGTCAAAAACAATGCACTCGTGTAAGAGAGACAATTTAGTGGCTAAGAGCACTGACTGCTCTTTCAGAGGACCAGGGTTCAAGTCTCAGCACCCACATGGTAACTCCAGTCTCAGGGAGCTCTAATACCCTCTTCTGGTCTTTAGCACTTGGGAGGCAGAGGCAGGCGGCTCGCTGTGAGTTCGAGGCCAGCCTGGTCTACAAAGTGAGTCTAAGACAGCCAAGGCTACACAGAGAAACCCTGTCTCAAAAAAAAAAAAAAAAAAAAAAGAAATAATGAGTTCAGTCAATAACAAACAGCAAACCAGAGCTGGCATTGTGGGGCACACCTATAATGCCAGCACTTGGGAGGTAGAGGCAGGAGAATCAAGATCAAGTCCTCCTTGGCTACACAGCTGGTTCCAGGTCAACCTAGACTTTGACACCCTGTCTCAACACTACACCCCACATAAGATAAGATGAACAACAGCACAGAACACCGAATGACCTTGGACTAACTGGTTTAAAGTTCTAAACGCAACTTGCAGTAGCAAAACTGAAAGTACAAATAAAAATAGTGAAATTAGAGAGACAAACTAAAAAAAAAACAAAGACAAAATTCAAATTACTTTGAAAAATCTGATTTTATTTTCTTAATCAAAAAGAAGTATACTTGTGTTAAATTTAGAATATTTAGCTTTCCATTGATCTCTCAATACCTGCCAGATAGATAACAGTGCTCAGAACTGTGAGAGTTAATGCCCAATACCACATTTTTCTATTAAGTCCCCCAAGGCATTGGTGATTTTAATTTAAAAGTAAAATTTAATTAGCATTGGAAATCTAAGCGACAATGGGTTTCAAGAGCTAAAAATCAGATCTTTTAAAAAAGATTTTTTTTTCATTTTTGAAGGACTCAAACCTGATACCTCCAGTAGAATACATTATGTCCTAGCTCCCAAATTATTAAAGTCATTATTTCACCTTTGAATAGGAAAACTATAAAATGGAATTTCTAAATTATTACATATATAAATACATTTTAACAGTCATGTTTGCTAGCAGAATTATGAAATGAAAACAAATTCTACATTCAAGGTACAAATGATAATGCTCTTTCACTGTTTTATTTAAGATTCCATTCTATTCTTTCTTGTTTTCTACCCCTTATTTAAAACCATGGTCAAAGCCAAGAGTTCATCATTTTCTGCACTTAATCGTCATTGGTACCAGTCCTATATACAGTAGGTGTCCTGCAATGGGCTAGGACTCCCAAGACTGGGGTATTTGACAACATGATTTAGGAACGCTTAGGAATTCCAAAGTGACTCCGAGTCACGCACCCAACACCGACCAGCCGGCACTGGTGGGCTGTTGTGTGTACTGAGCATGTCCAGCATGCACACAGACTTATCCTATTTGTTCAAATTGAGGTAAAACAGGCAAAAATACTTAATATCACAGAAGCTGCATAATTAAGATTAAATTCCTTTTGCTGCTGATTTCATATAAACTAATTTAAAGTTATCTTTAAAAAATCCACTAAAAATTCTGATTTTAAGCATACAAAAAAGAAAGAAAAAGGGGGAAAAAGCCATTCTTGCAAATTCATCATTAGTAAAGAATATTTTGAAGTAAAGGAAAATATTTCTCCCAGAATCATCATTTTGTATTTTCTGTGATACAACTTCTCATTATTTTATTTTTCAACATTATAAGGACCTCACACCTGGGTACTACCTGGTATTTTTTGAGATAACATACAATACCAACAGGATTCATAAATAGGATTCCCTGACAGGTCTGCGACACACCAAAACCACAATCAGTCTTCCTGAAAGAGTGAAAGATGGCTGGGACATAGGAGTCATGACTGACCTTCAGTACACATAGGTGACTCCTGTAAATTATTGTATTGTGGTTGTTAGTGCTAAAATTTTAGTCCCAGGTCTCAAGGAAAAAAAGAAAAGACCAACAAAACTGGAAAAGTCCTAATGTTAATACAAAAATTATAACCTGCTGCCAGTAATTATTTCTGTATATAGTTGTTTTAGTCAAGAAGCACTGATCAGGAACCTAAAAGTACAACTTTCATTGCTTCCAGAATAAATGACAGCACTGAGAAAACACCAGCCCTTAAGCAATTATCTATCTGTATTTTGACTTGACAAAAACATTTTGTTTAAAATGTTGTTTTTTCACTAATGGAGTCTAGGAAATGTACTCCCAGCTGACAGCCTGACTTCAGGAAGAAGGATCCCTAACAATCACGGTACTGAGACACGAAGCTTGCTTTTTTCTGTAGTATGGAAACAGTCCCAGGCAGACCAAAAGGAGAAAACCTACCAAGTCAAAGTACTATAAATGAGGTTCATCTTGTGTACCCAAAACCAGAGGACCTCAAAAACCACACTAGAAAGACCACCCATTTGTTCCTCACACAAAACTTACCCCAAACACCTTAGTTCGAGCTCAATAGTTCCCTAAGATGTTACTAGGAGATGCTTCAGGGTGCTTAAAAAGTGGCAGCAGTTAACTGCTGAAGCTAACACTACAGAGGAAATGCCCTCAAGGGCTCAGGCTGCCCACCCATCCCTTACCACCCCCACCCAGAATATGTAAAAGCTCCTGTGAAAAGTTTTTTCTTATGCTAATAAAGACATACCACCTACAGTGCTAAAACTAAAACTAGCAGCATTAGAGAAGCAAAGCAAAAATAGGAAGCCTACGAGAATGATCTAAATGCCTACAGAAAGAAATGAAGCAGCAGGGACCCTCCAGGTACGCTTGTGGAGAACTGGTTGCATTTAACAACCAGCCTTACGCACATGAACAGAATTTAACAATGCTTCCCCTGGACAGAGAATAAAAATTGACCCTTCCTGTCAAAGGGGACAGAGGCCTCTTTCAGTCCTGGAGCTGGATGAGCTCAAAGATTGGCAATAAAGAAAAATGTTTTTAAAAAAGAGAAAAAGAAAAATGCATTAGAGGCATGATGGGAACAAGCCTGGCATTTTATCGAACAGTCACACCAAGTTTCTCCAGCACACGGACACCCTTTTCTTGGTACTCTTGTCTGGTCATCCAGAAGTTGTCTTTGTCTTTCATGATGTCTGCTAGGACTGCGCCACCCAAGAACACCATGTGCTTTCTACGGGGTGGATCTTCAATTCGGATCTTAAATTTCTAAATGAGAAAGAGAGCAATGAGATCATATGTGCATAATGTTCTATTTCAGGAAGACTGCTGCATCTTGAATCTCTCCACAATCTGCAATCTACACAGGATGCAACAGGGTCTGTTACCTCAGACACAGAAACATTCACTAATTCTTCCCAAGCTCATGATTAGGAGACAAAAATCGTAATTCACACCTGTTATCCCAATTTGCACTGTGCTATAATAGCCCAAGAACCAGAAGCAAGAGTGTAGTAGGTTTTCTTCAGTTCCTGAGCAGTGCTCTTCACGGTCTAATACTACTATGACTCTAGCTCAGCGCAGCACCGTAAAACTGACATTTCTGGTATTGGGCCTAATGAGAAATACACAGTCTAATGGGGTTGCCTTTATAACCTGCTGCAAAATGTGATTCGTTGCATTCTCTGGGGACCCCAGAATGGACCTGGCCAGAGTCCATCATCCTGGTCAGTATTTAAAGCTTGCTTCAAAACTGGCTCAAAATTGTGGTGGTGGTCTATTCTCATGCAGTGGGACTCACAGCTTCCCCCAATAGACTGATTCAGGGTATGAAAGCCAAATACACTCTTTCCTCCAAGCTGCTTTTGATCATGATGTTGTATCACAGCAACAATAACCCTTAGAAAGAACTGATGTGGAAGACTTCACTCACAGCTATGATGTGGCTTACAACTGAGCTCCACCCCAGACCTCCAGTCCTTTTCTTATGTGCAAAGCTCATGTTCTATTGTCTTAAATTCAAACGAAATGTACTCAAAACAAGTAAGGCCAGTTATGTTTGTTAATAGATTGCTATGGTCTATTTTCTTTTCTCTTTGGTTTATTTTTGAAACAGAATCTCACTATATACTTTTGGCTGTCCTGGAATTCACTTTGTCAACCAGGCTAGTCTTGAATTCACAGAGAGCTGCCTGACTGCCTCCCAAGTGCTGGGATTAAAGAAGTGTACACCCACCCAGCTGCTATGGTCCACTTTCTTTCTTTCTTTTCTTTTTAAATATTTATTTTTATCTATAAGAGTGCTCTATTTCCATGTACATCGGCATGCCAGAAAAGGACATCTAATCGCCATTATAGATGGTTGTGAGCCACCATGTGGTTGCTGGGAATTAAACTCAGGACCTCTGGAAAAGTAGACAGTGCTCTTAACCACTGAGCCATCTCTCTAGCCCTGTTATGGTCCATTTTCTTTCTTTCTTTCTTTCTTTTTTTTCTTTTTCTTTTCCTATTCTAGGTATGGTGGAGGAGAAGGTTTACTGTAGATAAAAGAGAGAGCATAGTAACAAGTAGAGACACCTGAGCGAGTCCAGAGTGGATGTGACCCTGAGCCAGGCCATGTGAGATGGGTGAGGGCAGAGGGGGAGAGCTAAGGAAGGGTAGAAACAGGTAGGGACTAAGGATGCTGGAAGAACAGGGCCTGGCGGCAGGCACCCAACCAATTGGCCCTGGGTTTGAGACCTAACAATAAGCAGGAGGGCTAGATTGCTCTCTTCCTTAGGTGGCAGTGGTGCCCGCTTGTCTAAAGAGAACCCTGAAAGTTCTATGTAGATATATATGTGACTAAGTCAGCAATAAGAAAAAAGGGGGCAGTCCAAGCTCCAGATTATTCATTAGATAAGGCTGTGTGTGTGTCCTAAACCAATGAGATGGGGGATCTGGGAAGCCACAAGCCCCAGCCTATGAGAGAAGAGAACAGAAATGTGTTTTCTTTTTTCCAACAATTTGAGGGATTTCTGTGTCTGGGAAGGCACCTCCAGAAAAATGGAAGAGATGCATCCAGTCCATTGTTAGGCAGCTCAGTCAGTGAAGAGTTTTGCTTTTCTCATACTTCAGAAACACCCTGAGGTAATATGAAAGGCAAGCAAAACTGAAGCAGGAAAACAGAGTACTCTCTGGAAGGGAACTTTGAAGCTCACCAATCGGAAACCTCATGTATGGGCCAATGTGAGGGAACTAACTCAGCCTTGGTGACTGGAGATTTTTAGAAGTGAGGGGAAACCTCTGGTGTGTGTACAGTAGCAGTGGTGGCGGCATTAGGAGGGTAGGCGGGATGAGGCATTGAGAAACTCCCGGTACGGAGTGAGGATGTTTGGTAACCCTCAGGGAGCCCATGGGCATGTAAAGCATCTCCAGTATGGGAGAAATTTTTTGTGCTCTAATTCTATCTTTCTACACTAAGCAGTCAAAATACAGAGATTAAGTCTTTATTACTTGGTACCACCCAGGGTGAGTTCCAGCTTACTAATTGTTTACAAACTTGGGATGATTTTTAAGACAAATAGAGCAAAATTAATCTGTCCCTGGAGCCCCTGGACCCCCCTGGAGAGAAAACTCTTTTCTTTTTTCTTTTTTCTTCTCTGAGACAGGGTTTCTCTGTGTAGTCTTGGCTGTCCTGGACTTGTTTTATAGACCAGGCTGGCCTCCAACTCACAGATACCTGCCTGCCTCTTCCTCCCTGAGTGCTGGGATTAAAGGCATGCGCCATCACACCTGGCTCCGAGAGAAAACTTTTCCCACTTTAAATTTTCACTTATTATTTTTAACCCATTGCATACTGATAATCATGACTGGCATGCCTTTAAAAAATGTACGAGTGTTTGAATGGGCTTAGAGTAATTTTGGACTACATAAGGGAAGTTGCTTCTGTCTTTTCTTAAAACTAAAATTAAGGGGGCTGGAGAGATGGTTCAGAGGTTAAGAGCACTGGCTGCTCTTCCAGAGGTCCTGAGTTCAATTCCCAGCAACCACATGGTGGCTCACAGCCATCTATAATGAGATCTGCTGCCCTCTTCTGGTGTGCAGGTGTACATGCAGGCATAACACTAGAATACTGTATATGTGATAAAAAATTAATCTTAAAAGCTAAAATATAAGAAATTCAGAAAATTTAAATTAAAAACAAACAAACAAACAAAAATAACGGAACTAGTTTCTGGGCTTTACCTCTGGCAGGATTATTTAAACTATTAATTGAAATGTTAAAAATTTAAGTTTCTTCCTTAAAATGATTTGGGTCTAAAGGAATGGAGATGGCTCAGTGGTCAAGGGCACTTGCTGAAAGATCTGAGTTAAAATCCCAACACCACACTGCTGCTCACAATCATCTGTAACTTAAACTTCAGAGGATGTGACCCTCTTCTGACCTCCACGGGCTCCTATATGCACACTGTACACATATGTACACTCCAGTGCACACATAAAAGTAAATATTTTAAAAATGATTAGGCTCTGGTGCTTTTGTTAGGAGACAGCTGCCTGAGTCCACCCATCTCAGGAACAGCCTCCATCTTGCTGCAGGGTCAAAACTGAGTTCTTGTTCCCAGGCCCCGGAACGAACTCCTCTCCTGCTTCTTCAGGTGTCCTGGGTTTGTCTGTTGACCAGTAAAGGATGTAAAGAGGGAAGTTGCTCGTCATCTAACCTGAGGCACACAAGTCATCAATGTGCTGCCTGTCAGGACTTAAATAGACTATGTGCAGCTTGCGCACTCCTTTGTTCCCACATGATTCTGAGTTCTGGGCCACAAGTCCATCAGGGGAGCTGACTGCAAAAGCTGAGTGGAGGACCTGAAACCCGGTGACCCGGATAAGGCCCAGTCACCAACAGTTACTTCCTTCCTCAACCTCTTGTGTCCAAAATATGATTGGACAATGCTACAGCCCACTCCAGTTCACCCTCACTTTGGGGTTCCATCCTTTTAAAATGCTGTACAATTTCTCTTCAGGGTCGCAGTTCAGCTCCTGAGTGTTCTTTTCCCTCTCATAACTTCCTGTCTTAACCTTCTCCACCACACTGGGCTTACGGATTCTTTTAAAGGATAAGTCAGATCATATCGTTTTTCTGTTCGGAACCCTCAAGGTCTTTCTCTTTACCGTAAGTGACCTGCCTGCTTGCTAGCTTTCTGACCTCATTTTCCACCCTCTTTTGCTTACTCTGCTCCAACACACTGGACATTTCTGCCAACACATCCTTTTGTACTATTTGTAACTAGAAATGCTCACCCTCTCTCTACGTTGGCATAGGCCTCTGATCATCAGATCAGATCAGACCCTTTCTCTGTCCCCACACCATTATTATTACTACTGTAAGTTACTTAAACTCACAGCAACAATTTGTACTGTTTACCACTGCTTTGTTCCCATGGCCTAAATCAATTCTGGCACAGCACTAGAGTGCTTGCCTAGCATGTGTAAGGTCCTGAGTCTAAACCCTAGCATTGCAAAACTGAGAAGGGGAAATCAGAGTGTGTGAAAATCATAGTTTCAATGGGGTTTACCAGAATATAGTGCTACTACTGAGCCTCTTCCCCTCAAAAAAGTTTGCAGAGTAAATAAATGATCATCAGAAATGGATTGTAAATTTTCTATATAATTCAATGAAATGAGAAATGTGAGTGAAATATTAAGAAAGCCCTGTAACCTCAGTGTCTCTATGCACAGTCCTCTGAACTGTGTAATCTTGTCATCTAAACAGCAGGTAGCAAACCCAGAAATAAAGCCATTGTTAACGGACTCTTGGTTGCAGCCGTTATGCAGACAGCATACTTCACCCAGTCCACAGCTGGAAAAGAGGGCATGCCAAAGAACCACGAGCAATTATATCCTAGGATATGGCAACAATTGCCACTAAGTCCATTTCCAGAGCTTTGGTAATTCTAGAAACACACACATGAGTGACTGAGGAGGTAAGACATACAAGTAGACAGGAAAAATACCCTAAAACCAGAATTCTGAGAGGTTAAGAGTAAAGGCTGGCTACATATTCAAAAGGTTAAAAACCAAGGCCAAGTTTGATGGCTTAGATCTGTAATCCTAACATCTGGTCGGCACAGACAGGCGGTTCTCTTTAAGTTCAAGGCCAGCATGGCCAGCATAGTTAAGTTCCAAGACAGCCAGGACTACAAAGTAATATTCTATTTGCAAAAAGAAGAAAAAGACCAAAGCAAAAAGCCACCCAAAGCAGAACCTTTCCTCTCTCCTCTCTCTATAGCATAAGCAGGCTCTTCCTGTGCCTTTGAACACAGCTTAAGAGTCCAGGCTGAAGCCAGGCGTGGTGGTGCACGCCTTTAATCTTAGCATTCGGGAGGCAGAGGCAAGTGGATCTCTGTGAGTTTGAGGCTAGCCTGGTCTACAAAAGTGAGTACAGGACAGCCAAGGCTACACAGAGAAACCCTGCCTCAAAAAACAAACAAAACAAAACAAAACAAAAAAAGAGTTCAGGCTGTCCACTACAGACTACCAAGGGCACTGGACCCACTCACCTGTGCTCTTTCAATAGAGCAGTAACCGAGTAGGAGCACTACTCCACGACAATTTCCACTGAGCCTTGCAAGTTTTCAAGAGGCTAACTGCACAGGAATCATTCATTATAGGACCTCTTGCTCCCTCTAGTGGTGGTCAAGACCCACACACTGCTTTGAAGGGTTTTAAAACAATGGTAACAGTTAATAGATACTTACAGAAAGTTTTTCCACATCTCCTTTTAGAACTCGTTCTAAGTAAAGCTGTTTAAGCTCTCGTTCCAACCTTGATGGCAGACCAGGATACATGGTAGAGCCTCCAGAAAGCACAATGTGCTTGTAAAATTCAGATCTAGGAAGACACAGTGGATATTTGCAGTTTCAGATTATGAAAATGGCACCTCATTTTTATTTAGTCATATTTTAATTTTGGGCTAGGGATGTAGCTCAGCAGAGTGCTTGCCTGGCAATGCACAAAGCCCTGAGCCTCACCCCAGCACCACATAAATCAGGGGCGCTATGAAGTCGGGGAAGGAGGATCAGACGCTCAAGTCTGCCAGATGAGACTGTCACAAATGACAGAGCAACAACAAATAAGACGTATCAATTTCCAGTTGACATATGGAAGGAGGAAAACTGCAACACCTCCTACCATCAAGAAATGTAAATTAAATGGCAATGAGCTAACATTACACACCTGTTAGAACAACGATTCACAAAAACTGGAAAGGGAAAGTGTATAAAGGAGGGAAGTCTTGTACAGCGACAGGTAACAAATACAATACATCACAGCTGCTAAAACTGAGCTGCAACCCACCCCGGGTCATATAACTGAATGTGGGATTATGAAAAACTTGACAACATAAAAGGTTCCCTCAGCCTGGAGAGATGGCTCAGTGGTTAAGAATGCTGCCTGTTCTTCCGGAGGTCCTGAGTTCAATTCCCAGCAACCACATGGTGGTTCACAACCATCTATAAGTGATCTGATGTCCACTTCTGGCCTATACATGCAGGCATAGCACTGTATGCATAATAAACAAAGAAACAAACAAATTGATGTTATTTTAAAAACAGATGTGTCCCAGTGGTGGGACATACCTTTAATATCAGCACTCAGGAGATAGAGGCAGGTGGACTTAATTCAAGGCCGGCCTGGTCTACAGAGAGTACCAGGACAGCCAGAACTACACAGAGAAACCCTGTCTCAAAAAACAAAAACCTCTGAATTCCTAACTTTTGAGTTCCATAGAAAAAGAAGGAAAAAAAAGTTACTAAGTGAATTCTGACTTGAGATTAGCCCAGATTCTCTATTTCTAAAATGGCATTAAACATATTTCTGCCATTTTGTCCTGTTCTTTTTTGCAGCACACACACTAGAAAAGTATTCTTCCTGAGAAAGAGCCTAAGATTTTTTTTTTTTTTTTTTTTGAGACGGGATCTCACTATGCAACCTTAGTTGGCCTGAAATTTGCTATGGATGCCATGCTCAAACTCGAAATCTGTCTGCCTCAGCCTCCCAAGTGCTGGGATTAAAGACATTTGCTACCATATATATCTAATAATAATCTAATAAATTCTCTCTCTCTCTCTCTCTCTCTCTCTCTCTCTCTCTCTCTCTCTCTCTCTCTCTCTCTCTCTCGTGTGTGTGTGTGTGTAGAGAGAGAGAGAAAGAGACTCATTCTATAAGTCCTGTTCCTCTAGCGAATCCTGACTAACACAGGGGTACCATAAGTGCACAGTTTAAGGAGCCCTGATATAAATTATAAACACCATTACTGAAAACAGTAGAGAAACTCGCCTCAAAACTAAAGATGGAACTCAAATGGAATTCAAAGACTAAAAGACTAAAGATGGAATTCAAAGACTAAAAATCAGTCTGCTAAGATGACTGTACTCCCACATTCACTACAACTTTATTCACAAGGGTCTTTGAGAACCTGTCCAAAAAAAAAAAAAAAGTCAGGCTTGGTGGTACACACCTGTAATCCCAGCACTTGGGTGGCAGAGGCAGGCAGACCTCTATGAGTTTGAGGCCAGCCTGGTCTACAAATGAGTCCAGGATGGCTAGGCTTCTGTTAAACAAAGAAGCCCTGTCACGAAAAAGCAAAATTAAAGAAATAAAGAAAACTAACTAATTAAATAAATGTAAAAGTCTGGTGGGATGGTTCAGTGGAGAAGGTACCTCTCTCCAATCCTGATGGCCTGAGGTTGACGCCTGGGACCCACACGGTGGAAGGAAAGCAACAACTCTCAAAAGTTATCCTGACTTCCACATGGCACCCTTCTCCAAGACAAGGTTTCATTGTGTAGCCTTGGCTATCCTGAACTCACTTTGTAGACCAGGCTAGCCTTGAATTCACAGAGATCTGCCTGCCTCTGCCTCCCTAAATGCTGGGATTACAAGCATGTGCCACTGAGCCTGGCTAAGCAGATATATGTTAAGGGGAAAATAATGTACACCTCTAACCTAGCACTTGGGAGGCAGAGGCAGGTGGATCTCTGGGTTCAAGGCCAGCCTGGTCTACAGAGCAAGTTCTAGGACAGCCAGGGCTACACAGAGAAACCCTGCCTCAAAAAACCAACTTTAAAAAAACAAAAAAATTTTATTCCTTTTTTTTTTTTTTTTGCTTTTTCAAGAAAGATTTTATTCTTACTACTTTAAACTATGTCTAGGTGTGTGTGTGTGTCTGCAAGTTAGTATGTGTGCATAAATGATGGGGCCACAGAAGGCAGAGCTGTGAGCCATCTGACATGAGTGCTAGGAACTCAACTCCAGTCCTCTGGAAGAACAGCAAGTACTTTTAACTCCTGAGCTATCTCTGTGGCCTATGTTTTTCTTATAAATAACTTCCAAATGCTACTTTACCTGGTATCGATGTCGGCAGCCTGGATGGTGTTAAAAAGCAATTCAGCAACACCAACCCCCTCAACATTGATCAAGTGCGGCTGGAACAAAGCTTCGGGTGCTTCAAACCTTTCTCCTCCAACTTTAATAATGCGCCCGTCGGGAAGCTAAAAACAAAGCAACCAGCGAAGGTCAGCAAACCACAACTTCCCAGCTGTAATTCTTTTAAATGCACCTGTTCTGTCATCAAAGTTATTAAAAGCAATAAATTTTTCTAAATGTTCTCTTGGGTGAAACAAAATAACTCAGATGGTGTCTTACTAATATCATACTCTACTCTGCTTTTTAAAATGTCACACAATGCCCTCAAGAAGAGACAGCATCTCAACAAGGCAGAAAACAAAAATCAACCAACCCCCCCCCCCCAAAAAAAAAGCTGTCCTCTGATCTACACACAATTCTCTCTTTCTTAAAAACAAATCAGGCAGCAGCAGCAGCAGGGCATGACTATATCTGCATTGCCTACACTCTTGAGGCTTCTTGAGGCTTCAGAAACAGGATCATAAATTCAAAACCAGCTTGCTCATAAAAATAAATAATTTGATTAATTAATTAATTTAAGGAGTACTGATTTAGAATACTTTTTATGTTACTATGTCTTAAGTAACTTTATCTAACTGGTAAGAATAACTTTAATGAGCTGGAGAGGTGGCTCAGAGGTTAAGAGCACTGGCTGCTCTTCCTGAGGTCCTGAGTTCAATTCCCAGCAACCATGGCTCATAACCATCTATAACAAGATCTGATGCCCTCTTTTGCCCTGCAGGTGTACATGTAGGCAGAGCACTGTATACGTAATAAATAAATAAATCTTAAAAAAAAAAAAAGAGTAACTTTAACATAAGCCAGTAAGATCTGGACAATGCAACATTTTAACATGACCTACACGGAAAATCCATACCTGATTAAATCTAGTTTATCTGGTTTGTTTGTTTGTTTGTCTTAGACTTAGAAAGATTCTGCTGCATATGGCTTCCAAGTGCTGGGATTGCAGGAGCATGCCTGCATACCTGTCTAATTAATGTCTGTATTTAATTAAATGAGAGACGTCAAGTAGAAATTCTCTCACACCAATTCATAACTTACGTATGTTGGCAGTTAGTTTCATACATCAACATAATTTATGCTGGGTGGTGGTAGGGAACACCTTTAATCTCAGCACTCAGGAGGCAGAGGCAGGCAAATCATTGTGAGTTCGAGGCCAGCCTGGTCTACAGGACAGCCAAGGCTACACAGAGAAACCCTATCTTGAAACAAACAAACAAAACAATAAAATTTATAAAGTACATTCCTCAAAACAGTTCCATGTTTGCTGAAATTATTTAGGACAAAAGAACTTGCATTTTTCAAAAAACTCTTGAACTACCTTTTATATTACTGTACTGAGTCCCCTCCTTCTTCCCACGACACAAAGCTCTCTCACGATGTGGCCTGGGCTAGTCCTGAACTGCCGAGCTCTAGCCATCTTCCTGCTTTCGCCTCCACAGTAGCTAGCACTACAGGCATTCCCTACTGTGCCTATAGAGTTTCTTACATCTTATTCTCGCCTACCTTTGCCCACACTTGCTCCTCTCCACTTACTCATTAGTTTGTTTCACACTTGAATGTATTTTTGAAAGCTACCTCTGTTTACAGAAAGAGGGAAGAAATAAGACCTATTTTGTTTTCATTTTCCCCAGTGTCAGGATCTCATGTAGCACCCTGATGCACCATGTGCCACTATCTTTCTGCTCTATCTGCCAAGTGCTGAGGTTATAGGTGGGCACCACCCTACCTGGCTGTTACTGGGAGAGCCTGAGGCTAAACTATATACACAGATATACACAGACACTCAGTGATGTTTCTCCCCCATATAGAATTGACTGAAGTCACAGGTGGGCACCAACACGTCTGGGGTTTTTGTGTTCAGGGGTGTTGGAGGATGTGAAGATGAGGTTAAGATGGTCTTGCTATTAGTCCAGGCTAACTGTGAATTAATTCAATGGTTACTCCCTTGTCTCAACCAGTGTCCAAAATAAATCATGTCTTTTTTTTTTTAGATTCATTTATTTATTATGTATACAGTGTTTTGCTTGCATGTATGTCTGCACACCAGAAGAGGGCACCAGATCTCACCATAGATGGTTATGACCCACCATGTGGTTGCTGGGAATTGAACTCAGGACCTTTGGAAGAGCAGGCACTGCTCTTAACCTCTGAGCCATCTCTCCAGCCCAATAAATCATGTCTTATGTTGTTAGTTCTCCCATGGTTTACTTTATGCCATTTCCTTCCAAACAATTGTGATTGAAAATTAAAATCAGAAACCACCAGGACAAACCCAGAGGTTATAAAAAGATAAAAATAGGCTGGGCGGTGGTAGTGCACGCCTTTAATCCCAGCACTTAGGAGGCAGAGGCAGGAGGTTCGTTGTGAGTTCGAGGCCAGCCTCATCTACAAAAGTGAGTCGAGGGCAGTCAAAGCTACACAGAGAAACCCTGTCTCGAAAAAAACAAACAAACCAAAACAAACAAACAAACAAACCAAAAACAAAAAAAAAAAGATAAAAGATAAAAGTAGGGTTTGCTTTTGGTTTGCTGCTTTAAAAAAAAAAAAAAAAAAAAAAGACAAGGTTTCTCTCTAACAGCCCTGGCTGTCCTGGAACTCTCTTTATAGACCAGGCTGGCCTCCAACTCAGAGAAATCCTCCTGCCTCTGCCTCCCTAGTGATAGGATTAAAAGAGTGAATCACCACACCCAGCCCATAAAATAAGTTTTTATTATATGCTTAGAATGGTATCTTTTTTTTTTTGGAGAGTAAGGGTTGAAAGAGGAGGTCTATGTAGTCCTGGCTGGCCTGGGATTTGTTTGTAGACTAGGAGATCCTCCTGCCTCTCCCCTCCAAGTATTGGAGTTAAAGGCATGTGCTAGCACAGCGGGTCTCTGTTTTTCTTCCTCTTTTTCATCTTTTGAGACAGAGTCTCACTATGTACCCGCGGCTGGCCTAGAACTCATGGAAACCAGGACACCCAGCTCTTCAGGCTTATTTTGGAGGCCTTACCAGGTTGGTTTCATTACCTATGTGGCACTCTTTTTTTAAAAAATAAATTTATTTATTTATTCATTCATATTACATTTCAATTTTTATCCCATCCCTTCTATCTTCCCATTCCTCCCTCCCTCCCACTTTCACCCTATTCCCCTCCCCTATGACTATGACTGAGGGGGACCTCCTCCCCCTGTATATGCCGATAGGGTATCAAGTCTCTTCTTGGTAGCCTGCTATCCTTCCCCTGAGAGCCACTGGGCCCCCCCATCCAGGGGATGTGGTCAAATATGGGGCACCAGAGTTCACGTGAAAGTCAGTCCCCACCCTTCACTCATGGGTGGAGAATGTCCTGTCCCTTGGCTACATCTGGGTAGGGGTTCAATTTTTACCGCACATATTATCCTTGGTTGGTGCCATAGTTTGTGGAGAACCCCTGGGCCCAGATCTGCCGTCATAATGTTCTACTTGTAGGTTTCTAGGACCTATGTGGCACTCTTGCCTTATATCGGAGTACTGTGATTACACACATGTGCCACCATGCCCAGCCAAACAAATGTTCTTAAGCCCTGTGATCCATGTTGGCACTATTCACAAATGTGTACAACATAACAGATTTCAAAGAAAGTCTAAAACCAGCCTGGGTTCTAACCTAGCTTGGACTACAGTGAGACCCTGACTGAGAAAAATCAAAGCATAAACATTTCCCAAGATGTGTTTCTTAGATGTTAGCTCCATGACACGCTACAAAATTTTGAGATCCATGTAGATTGCAATCCCACCATTTGGGAGGCAGAGGCAAGAGGACCCTGTTTCAGAATAATCCAACAGTCTGAGAAACAGGTGTACAACACTTTTACAATTGTATCCATACAGACATATCAAAGGGCCTGGAAGTCATACAGCAAAGAGATAGTAATTATCTCCATAATTTATTTGATAATTGTAGCTGTTCTATTTAACTCTTAAGTAACATCCCAGAGAAATAACACTGTATAAAACATGCTGATATCCCAATGATGATAGAATCTCAAATACTACCTCTACTTCTAATCACATTCTAATTTAATGCCTGTTTTAATTTGCAATACATGGCACCCCCAATAATTAAATCAAAGAATCTCAACATAGCAGGAGATATTTAAAAGTCATATGAAAACATATTATAATAAGTCAAGCCAAAAATACCCATACCAGGGCCTAGTCTGGGGAGCACACACAAGAACCTCAGTACAACGTCCAGCAAGGGGACATTGTACTAATAAATCAAAATTAGTGACATTTATAATAACCACAGACACCCCTTTTCAGCGCAGAGTACTTTACACAGGATACTCACTGTATAGGACTCCACCAACACTGTGGTCTCTAAGGCCAGCTTCTGCTCTTGCTCAATATTGTAACCCACATAACAAAGTTTTTCTTTAATCATGCGAACTGTCTCAAAATCAGCAGAATGGTTGAAGGCATACCCTCGCAACAGCAGCAGCTGGTATTTAGAAAAAAAGCAATAAATTAATAATCTATGCAAATAAGTTCCACTGTACAAAAGTTAAACCCTTGTTGGCTGCTAAGATGGCCTGGTAGGTAAAAAGCCCTTGCCATCCATGCCTGACAGCCTGAGCGCAGTCCCCGGAACCCACAGCAAAGCTAATAATGGTACATGGGGTGATGCTAGAGACCTTGTACACTTATTTTTAATTATCCTATCATTTAAATCATGTGTATTGTGTGCGTGTGTACATATGAGAACTGATCCCTGAGAGGTCAGAGGAAGCCATCAGATTCCATGACACTAGCTGCAGGCGGTGGTAAGCTGGCCAAGCCAGGAACCAGGCTGTTTCTCTGCAAGAACAGTGTGTGTGCTTGATTGCTGAGCCAGCTCTCCAGCTCCGGAATTGTTTTAGATATACATTTTTGTCTAAGTCAGTAAACAAACCAGAAAAACTAGCTCTTATGAATGACGTTTTCCTTTCACTTACCTTGATAAGATACCTGGTGATATCCCTCCCAGCAATGTCCAGCCTCCTTGTAAGGTGAGGGAGAGAAAAGCCTTCATACACTGGGCAAATGTGAGTCACCCCATCTCCAGAGTCCACCACTACACCAGTCAGTAACCCTGCACAGGAACCAACCAGAAGCTTCTGAGAGTCAGTTCAGATACAACAAAGCCAAAGTTTCCAATGTAGTAAAGACATCACCTTTAAAACATCAAGTAGCTAGTGAGGCTTGGAGGCAGCACTTCTTCCTTTCTTGTGGTTTTTTTTTTTTTTTTTTTTTTCCTTTTTTCAAGACAGGATCTCTTTACATAGGCCTGGCTGTCCTGGAACTCACTATGTAGACCAGGCTGGTCCCAAACTCAGAGATCCTCCTGCCTCTGCCTCTGAGTGCTGGGATTAAAGGCACTCCTTTCTTTCTTTTTCTTCCTTCCTTTTTTTATTTTTTCTGAGACAGGGTTTCTCTGTATAACAGCTCTGGCTGTCCTAGACTCTCTTTGTAGACCAGGCTGGCCTCCAACTCACAGAGATCCATCTGCCTCTGCCTCCCAAGTGTAGGGATCAAAGGCGTGAGCCACATGCCTGGCTAAGGCACTCATCTCTTTCTTTTCTTTCTTTCTTTCTTTTCCTTTTTAAAGGTTGTAACTGCTTTTATTGAGGGGTGGATACAGCAGGGCCCTGCCCATGGTCAGGTTAGTGTATCTCCATCTGCCACCAGCTCAAGGTTAGTGGAACATGGAAAGCTCACTCAGAGGGTGGAGGCAGGGGTAGGAGCCAACAAGGCCAGGGGCTGGCTGAACAGGAAGGAAAAGTGGCACTGGCCAAGATGCGCCAGCCAGTGTCTCTGGGCCATGGAGGGGCCAGGGCTCCCTGAGAGAGAGGTGGGCAGCAGCACCCAGAGAGGGGTTCCACAGGCTTGAGGAATCACTGGGTCTCTTGAGTAGAAGTCTCAGATCTGCAGAACCCTCTAGCCCTGCCCAGGCAGAATGTCCGTCTACTACTACCCTGTGTCTGGATCTTTAGGGCCTGGGTACAAGGACACAGAAGGCACTTACAAGGGGAGTTGAGGCTGGAAGGCTGCAGCAGAGGCTCAGGTCTCAGGGGAGTGAGTATGGGGTAGTGAGCTACAAAGCACAGCTCCAATGGCAGGGGCAGGAACCAGGTGGCAGGCTGGGGCCAGGACCAGGCCTTATCTTCCCATGGGGAAGGGGCTTCTCTGGGCAGGCTGGAAGAGATGGTTGCCTGGGACTTTTCTTTTGTCAGCAAAACCCACTGAATAGGCGACGACACTCATTTCGTTTCTTTCTTTTTTTTTAAAGATTTATTTATTTATTGTATATGAGTGCTTTGTCTGCAGAAGAGGGCATCAGATCACATTACAGATGGTTTTGAGCCACCAAGTGGTTGTTGGGAATTGAACTCGGGACCTACTGGAAGTCCAGGCGGTGCTCTTAATCATTGAGCCATCTCTCCAGCCCCCAAGACACTCACTTCTAATCACAGATGGAAGTGTCTGTTCCCATGGTTTCCTTTCTTTACATTCTTACTTATTTGTCTAGGGTGGACACGTGGAGGGGAGAGGGGCACATGTGAGGTTAGAGGACACCTCAGGGGACTGGTTCTCTTCTCCACCACGTGGGGCCAAGAGAATAAACTCAGGTTGTCAGGCTTGGCCATTACCCAAAGCCACCTTGCCCTGGTGTTTCTAGTTTAATCATGTGCTTCTTTAAGACATGGAAGAAAGACCCTACTACAGTTTTCTTTTTAACCTAATCACCAAATTCCCTTAAAGTGAAATTTTCTAAAGTATAATGAATAACTTATGGAAACCACAGTGAAAAATGACTATTACACAGTCACAAGATAGTAAGTGAATCTGATAAAAACCATCTGGTCAGGCCTGGTAGCTCAAACCCGAAACCCAGCTCTTAGGCAGCTGTGATCAAAGGACCAAAAATTAGCAGGGTGTGATGGGGCACACCTGTAATCACAGCACTTGGGAAACAGAGGCAGGCAGATCTCTGGGAGTTTAAGGTCAGCCTGGTCTACAAAGCAAGTCTGGCACAGCCAAGGCTACAAAAGAAACCTTGTCTCGGGGGGGGGGGGGGGGGGACCACCAACCAAAAAAACAAAACAATAACAAGGGACCAAAAAATTATAGGTCACCTATCTTTAAAAAACTTAAAACAGGGCTACCAACTACCTCCCTCACTCTTCCTTATTTACAGGATGACTAGAGTTTCCAGCTAAGCACAGCCACAATCAAACACCACCTCAAAACAAAACAAAACAAAACAAAACAAAAAGCATCAACAACAAAAGCCTGTCATCTTGAGGAAATGTGTGAGCCTAGTATGTGTAAGGCCTAGATGGGATCCACAGCCAAAACTCTATAAGCAATAGCAACAATAATAAAAAAAATAAGAGCAAGGGAGCTGTTTGCTTTCCTGTTTGCCACTAAGAAGATTTATTTTTGCTGTTATGAAAGCAAAGTCTCATCCTAATCAAGAAATAGTAACTGGCTTCTGCAGCCTGAGTGATGGGGACACACTGGAACCACACTGCCCAGCAGCCTGAGTGATGGGGACACACTGGACTACACTGCCCGGCAGCCTGAGAGATGGGGACACACTGGACTACACTGCCCAGCAGCCTGAGTGATGGGGACACACTGGAACCACACTGCCCAGCAGCCTGAGTGATGGGGACACACTGGACTACACTGCCCAGCAGCCTGAGAGAGGGGGGCACACTGGACTACACTGCCCAGCAGCCTGAGAGATGGGGACACACTGGACTACACTGCCCAGCAGCCTGAGAGATGGGGACACACTGGAACCACACTGCCCGGCAGCCTGAGAGAGGGGGGCACACTGGACTACACTGCCCAGCAGCCTAAGTGATGGGGACACACTGGACTACACTGCCCAGCAGCCTGAGAGATGGGGACACACTGGAACCACACTGCCCGGCAGCCTGAGAGAGGGGGGCACACTGGACTACACTGCCCAGCAGCCTGAGTGATGGGGACACACTGGACTACACTGCCCAGCAGCCTGAGTGATGGGGACACACTGGACTACACTGCCCAGCAGCCTGAGAGATGGGGACACACTGGAACCACACTGCCCGGCAGCCTGAGAGAGGGGGACACACTGGACTACACTGCCCAGCAGCCTGAGTGATGGGGACACACTGGAACCACACTGCCCGGCAGCCTGAGAGAGGGGGACACACTGGACTACACTGCCCAGCAGCCTGAGTGATGGGGACACACTGGAACCACACTGCCCAGCAGCCTGAGAGATGGGGACACACTGGACTACACTGCCCAGCAGCCTGAGTGATGGGGACACACTGGAACCACACTGCCCGGCAGCCTGAGAGAGGGGGACACACTGGAACCACACTGCCCAGCAGCCTGAGAGATGGGGACACACTGGACTACACTGCCCAGCAGCCTGAGTGATGGGGACACACTGGACTACACTGCCCAGCAGCCTGAGAGAGGGGGGCACACTGGACTACACTGCCCGGCAGCCTGAGTGATGGGGACACACTGGACTACACTGCCCAGCAGCCTGAGAGATGGGGACACACTGGACTACACTGCCCGGCAGCCTGAGTGATGGGGACACACTGGACTACACTGCCCAGCAGCCTGAGTGATGGGGACACACTGGACTACACTGCCCAGCAGCCTGAGAGATGGGGACACACTGGACTACACTGCCCGGCAGCCTGAGTGATGGGGACACACTGGAACCACACTGCCCAGCAGCCTGAGTGATGGGGACACACTGGACTACACTGCCCAGCAGCCTGAGAGATGGGGACACACTGGACTACACTGCCCAGCAGCCTGAGAGATGGGGACACACTGGACTACACTGCCCAGCAGCCTGAGAGATGGGGACACACTGGAACCACACTGCCCAGCAGCCTGAGAGAGGGGGGCACACTGGAACCACACTGCCCAGCAGCCTGAGAGATGGGGACACACTGGAACCACACTGCCCAGCAGCCTGAGTGATGGGGACACACTGGACTACACTGCCCAGCAGCCTGAGTGATGGGGACACACTGGAACCACACTGCCCGGCAGCCTGAGTGATGGGGACACACTGGACTACACTGCCCAGCAGCCTGAGAGAGGGGGACACACTGGACTACACTGCCCAGCAGCCTGAGTGATGGGGACACACTGGAACTCCTTTTTTTCTGAAAACATTGGCCACCAAGTTAGGAAGAAACATGGCCCATAGTTATTTAATTAGTTTTACTGGCTACTGTTTCTCAAAATTAATAAGTCAACAATTACATAAAAATGGCTAAATATAGCCTGGCAGGGCTGGCACATGCCTTTAATCCCAGTACTCAGGAAGCAGGAGCAGGGGGATCGCTGTGAGTCGAAGTAGCTTTACACTGCAAATGCCAAAGACTCCTCTGAACATACTGAAAGCCCTATAAAATCTCAGCAATATTTTGTTGAATTTATAAGACATCAAAATCCAAAGAGTTCTTCCCATATGGAAAATGTGCTGGTCTTAGCTGACAGGGAGAGGACTGGTAGGATGGGTTAGCAGGTAAAGATGCATGCCACCCAGCCTGGTGGCCCAAGTTTAATACCCATAAAAAAAGAAGCCATTCCTTCAAACTGTCCTCTGACCTACATATGGATGCAGATGTCTGCTCACATGAGCACACACACAAGTAAACTGGGGCTGGGAAAATGGCTCAGTGGTCACTTTTGCAAAGAACCTGAAGTTTGGTTCCCAACACCTATATCAGGTGGCTCACATCTGCCTGTATCTTCCAGCTCCAGAGGATCCAAAACTCTTTGATCTCTGTAGGCACTGGCACACACATGTACACACACACACATGTACACACGTACACACACACACACACACACACACACACACACACACACACAACAAGGGACAAGGAGGGCAGATGATAACGACAGTATCAGAAGAACACAGACCTGTGAACTCTCACCAATATGGCTGCCTAAACATGACCCAAACAAGGATGCCACCAGCAGACCTGCTAATGTGGAAGGAGGAAAACACACAAGGTGTCAATTCTAGACAAAGTACTACAGAAACTATGGGATGGCCAGGCGTGGTGGCACAGGCTTTTAATCCCAGCACTTGGGAGGCAGAGGCAGGTGGATCACTGTGAGTTTGAGGCCAGCCTGGTCTACAAAGCAAGTCTAGGACAGCCAAGACTACACAGAGAAACCTTGTCTCGAAAACCCCCCCCCCCAAAAAAAAAAAAAAAAAAAAAAAGAAAGAAAGAAAGAAAAAAAAGAAACTATGGGATGATGAGATGAAAGTCTTCCCCCAGAAAAGAGCACACCAATTGGTTATGCAATACCAAATGGTCAGCCATAAAAACATACACAAGTAACATACACAGGCTGAACAAGTTGCATTTATCTATTAGGAACACACACATATACACACCACCAATAACAACAACTAAAGAAAAAGAGGCCATGGATTTGAGAAATAAAGGGGAATATATGGAAAGGATTGGTGGAGGAAAGAGAAGGGAGAAACAATGCAATTTCAAAAACTAAAGATATAAAAAAACTGTTCCTTTCATTAAAACTGATTCAAAAGCTAGAGATGTGTTCCAAAACATCTTCTCCCCAACCTATTATGTATTTGACTAGTTTGCATGTGGTTTTGTTTTTTATATAAGACACAGGGTTTCACTATGAAGTCATGGCTGGCCTGGACCTCACAGCCATTGACATGCTTTGCCTCCCTCCCAACTGTTGAGAGTGAATGCACGTGAACACCTGGATGACCCCTAAGGTTTTTTATGCTGTCTCAGGGTTACTATTGTTGAGATGGAATACCATGACCAAAGACAACTTGGGGAGGAAAGGGTTTCTGGCTCACTATTCATCATCAAAAGAAGTCAGGACAGGAACTCAAACAAGGTAAGAACCTGCAGGCAGGAGCTGATACAGAGGCCATAAAGGAGTGCTCCTTACTGGCTTGCTCCCTCCTCCCTCCCCCACACTCTCTTTCTTTTTTGGTTTTTCCAAGACAGGGTCTCTATGTAGCTTTGGTTGTCCTGCAACTCACTTTGTAGACCAAGCTGGCCTCCACCTGCCTCTACCTCCAGACTGCTGGGATTAAAGGTATGTGCTCAGCTTCAGCCTGCTCTCTTACAGAACCCAGGAGCTCCACTAGCCAAGGGTTGGCACCACCCACAGTGAGCTGCTATCCCACCCCAATCTATCAGTAATTAAGAAAATGTTCTACAGGCTTGCCGATAGCCCCATCTTATAGAAGCATTTTTTTTCCTTTGTCATTTTTTTTTTTCAAGACAGGGTTTCTAGCCCTGGTTGTCCTAGAAGTTGCTTTGTAGACTAGGCTGTCCTTGAACTCATAGGAGATCCACCTGCCTCTGCCTCCTAGGTGCTGGGATTCATTTTTTTTTTTTTGAGACAGGTTTTCTCTGTGTAGCCTTTGTTGTCCTTGACTCATTTTGTAGACCAGGTTGGCCTCAAACTGCCAGAGATCTGCGTGCCTTTGGCTCCTAGAGTGCTGGGATTACAGGTATGTGTCACCCACCGTATTTTCTTATCTGAGGTTCCCTCATGTGCCAAGCTGACATAAAACTGCCCAGCACACTAATTCTTTGAAAATACTTTTTAAAAACAGCACAACAAAACAAAAAAGCCAATTTTGAAGTCAAATTCTATGCTTATTCTCAATAAAGGCTTTTAATTTATTTTTATTTTATGGATGTGTTGCTTGCATATGTGTCTGTGTACCACATGCCTACAAGTGCCCAAGGAGGTCAGAAAAGGACATCAGAGCTGGAATTAAAGACAACTGTGAGCTGACACAGAGGTGCTGAAAACTAAACCTGAAAAACTGGGTCCTCTGGAAGAAAATCCAGTACTCTTGACTGATGAGACATCTCTAGCTTCCGCTTAGAGCATAAAAATTCAAAACAGCTTAAAAGAAAAACATATACTATTTTTTTCTAAACTGACATTGCTTTCATCTTAGATTATTTAATGAAGCACATGTAAATGTATGTGGCACTTATGACAAATGATGGAAACTGTAGCTGTGGGCTGGGCAGCGGCTCAAGGGTAAGAGCTGGCTGCGCAAGCATGAGCAGCAGCAGGAGCTGCCTCTGGATCCCATCATCCACATAAAACCCAGGATGCAACACGGCCTGAAATCTCTGCAATGCCAGGTGGAGACAGGAGGATCCTGGGGGCTTACACAAGTCATCCTAGCCAACCAGTGAACTCCAAGTCAACTAAAGAGAGAGGCCGTCTCTAAAAAGGAAGTGGAGAACTAGAAAGACACCTCTGTTACCCTCTAGCTTGCACAAGTATGCACCACTGTACACACAAACATACGCCACATAGACACACACATAGACTCATAGAATTGTAGTTTTGAAGTATGATCTTATAGAAGTAATGGGCTTTGGGGGGTTTAGTTTATTTTTAAATTTTATTTTATCTGTAATAGTGTTTATCTGAATGTATATCTGTGTACCAGGTGTATGCAAGTGCCCTTGGAGGCCAGAAGAGAGCACTGAATCCTCTGGAATCGCAGTCACAGATGGTTGTGAGCCTCCATGTATCCACAAGAACAGCTCTTAACCACTGAGCAAATTCTCTAACCCTCTAGTAATGGCCTTTGCTTGAAAATTTAAATTTTTGGTATATATTTGTTTAATTAATTTTCCTATTAGCTAAGCTTTACTTACCTTGAGCATACAAAGTCAGAACTGCCTGGATGGCTACATACACACCAGAAAACTGGTACGTTTCAAACATTACCTGAAAATAGGAAGAGAAGAAAAAAGGGGGGAGTGGTTTATGTAGGAAAGTCTACACACAGTTATATGCCTCCTTCATGCTTACATGGCAGATCAGTTGATGACGATGCAACCAAAGGACACTGAGCATCCATTCTAGTTCTGCTTGCCCTTATAAAGCCTACCTCTAACTCCCTACTCCCACCAACTGTCCATACACGGACACTAGAGTGTGCAAGCACACATACACATATGCACACACCAAATAAATAATGAAAAGACAAGAAATATCTGCCTTTTCCCCCAACCAGGATCAAAACTGGCTCCCCTTCCCCTCCCCTATGCCCCGTAGTTAAAACAAACAAACAAACAAAAAAAGGACTCAGGGTATAAGTATTAAGTTGTCAGATGTAGGGCTGGAGAGATGGCTCAGAGGTTAAGAGCACTGTCTGTTCTTCCAAAGGTCCTGAGTTCAATTCCCAGCAACCACATGATGGCTCACAACCATCTACGATGAGATCTGGTACCTTCTTCTGGTGTACAGGCACACATACGGGCAGAATACTATATAAATAATAAATAAATCTTAAAAAAAAAAAAGCTGGGCCAGGTGTGGTGGCACACGCCTTTAATCCCAGCACTTGGGAGGCAGAGGCAGGCGGATCGCTGTTGAGTTCGAGGCCAGCCTGGTCTACAAAGTGAGTCCAGGACAGCCAAGGCTACACAGAGAAATCCTGTCTTGAAAAACAAAACAAAACCAAACAAAAGTTTTAAGCCGGGCGTGGTGGCACATGCCTTTAATCCCAGCACTCGAGAGGCAGAGGCAGGTGGATCACTGTGAGTTCCAGGCCAGCCTGGACTACAAAGTGAGTCCAGGACAGCCAAGGCTACACAGAGAGACCCTGTCTCGAAAAAACAAAAACAAAAACAAAAACAAATAAACAACAACAAAAAAAAGCTGTCAGATGTAGAGAGTGCTAAGCTGCCCAGCCCACTGCCTCTATTTGAACTGAGACTGTTAACTCCATTTCACACTGCATTACACCAGAGGGAGGAGGCATTTCCCTAGGCCCTCTCTGGTCATGCCCAAGCCAGGTCAGCTGAGAAAATCTCAAACGATATCTTTTGGTCATCCACAGTAAGCACTCCTTGACAGGCAGGGCAATCACTCTGAATATCTAGATATTGACCAACTGGTTCCAATGAGAACTGTACTGAACTTCAACTTAAAACTTTGGAATGCATACCCATCAATTAACTTGATCTTCTAACATAGGAAGTACCGCTGCTGCTGCTGTGTGTGCATATACCAATAGCATGTAAGTCCTCCAAAGTCTGTTGTCTAAGTTAGGGATGAAGCTCCCCTGTCTGCCCTCACCTCAGTAGCCTTTTCAGTCTCTTGGGCAGGCTCTTCCCTCTAGACCCCGCCTTCTCACCGCTGTCTCCAATCACTTCTTTGGTAAAAAGCATTCTCTATATCCTAAAGACTTTCGAGGTTTTGTTGTTGTTGTTGTTATTGTTTGTTTGGGTTTGGTTTTTTCAAGACAGGGTTTCTCTGTGTAGCCTTGGCTGTCCTGGACTCACTTTGTAGCCCAGGCTGGCCTCGAACTCACAGTGATCCGCCTGTCTCTGCCTCCTGAGTGTTAGGATTAAAGGTGTGTGCCACCATGCCCGGCAGGACTTTCAAGTTTTTATCTCAAATTCTAGACTGTTTCCTGAATTCAATTATACAGACACACACACACACAATTATTGCTTGTCATTTCTTTGTGGATGTTTAATGAGGACCTCAAACTTGACCATATCTAAAATGAACTTCCTCCTAAAATCCGATCCTGCTATTCTCAGCTTTTTCCTCATCTCTTCTAATTACTCAAGCCAAAACTTTCCCAAGTGCCCTCTATTACCCATATTTAAACCGTAAGAAAATCCTTTAGAGCCAGGCTGCGATGGCGTACGCCTTTAATCCTGGCACTTAGGCAGAGACAGGCATATTTCTGAGTTGGAGGCCAGGCTGTTCTAGAGTAAGTTCCAGGACCACCAATGTTACACAGAGAGACCCTGTCTCAGAAACAAAACAAAAAGAAAATCCTTTAAGCCCACCTACCTCCAAAGTAAACCCACAGTCTGGTCACTTCTCACATTTCAACCACTATTCATGATCTTAACCATCATTAGCTTTCATATAAATAACTGTCAACGTCTCTAAGCTGGTGTTTCTTCTGCTGCCTCGCTGTGGTGTGCTCACAACACAGCAGTCAGAAAACTCAATCTAAGTACACCTCTCCCCTGTTGCAGCAGCCCCCACCCCACCCACAGGACAAGGCCAGCTCCCTAGAGAAGCTGGCAAGGCACTAACACTACCTACTCTAGCTTACTTCCTGAGCTCTCCCCTGACCCACAGCTTGCAGCCACAGCGGCCTCCTCGCCTGCTCTCAAGTATGCAGATGCCATCGGGCGACTCTCTTTGCCTTGGAACGCTCTTTCCCCCTTCTATCCTGCAGCGTCCCCAGCCTGTCTTTATTTAAACATCACTGTCCCGCAAAGGCTTATTAACTGCACACTTCTCATTCTCCTGACGTCGCTGTTTTCCCATTACATCCATTACTTTCTAATAAACCACCCAACTCAATTACTGGTTCTGAGGCTTCTGTTCTCGTCTATCTACTAGCACAGACATGCTGATGCCCCTTATCCAAAATGTTTGCAAGAGAGACTTCTGACTTCAGACTAGGTTAGATTTTGGAATATTTGCCTATTTACCAGGTGAGTTCCCTTATCCAATAATCCAAAATCCACAATGTTCCAAAGTTCAAAATTTCATGAGCATCATAAGCATGATCAAGACATTCCAGATTTCAGATGAGCAACTCTTAACCTGCAGTAAATGCAAAATAACCAGGATCTAAGGAGACATAGCTGCTTCTACTTACCTCTGCGGCAGAAGCAACAAGAAGAAAAGCATTTGACTTAATCCTATCACAGAGACACATGTGACACCCAGCCAAGCCAGCCTTACCTCTACAATCTTCTCCCTGTTTTTGGTTGGGTTCATGGGAGGCTCTGTGAGTAGAATTTTGCAGTTTCTGGTGTCTATACTGAGTTTCTCTGGTCCAAATGTGTAGTCCCACAGGTGTTTCATGTCATCCCAATTCCGTACTATGCCATTCTCCATAGGGTAGTTAACTTCCAACATCGAGCGCAGCTCGCTTGCCTCATCGCCGACCATAAGATCCTACAAGATGGGATGTCGAAGCTTTAAAATGCTCAACGTTTTACATAAAGAAACTTTAGAAAATTATATTCCCACATCTCAGAAAACTTGGAGTAACTGAATTTTAAACTTTCTGGGACTTGCAGATCAAGTTTTGTACCCCAAAGTTAAAATCTTTTCTTTCAAGAACAACAGCTTACAAAGTTTAATCCATCTTTTATGTACTATGTGTTTAAATCAATAAATTGACCTTACCTTTAATACATGTTTCCAAAAGAAGAGCATTAGCACAAATAAACCCCACATTCTCATATTTTGAAGGGTTTGTATGAGGTTTCATCTGTTTCTTTTGCTCAAATGTTCAAAAAATAAGTCCTGTGATATGTGAAATAGCACATTGGAGGGAAAAACTTAAAGAATGCTCAATGCACACAAACACATTTTCTTTTACTATCAAAATGATTTATATAAATGGAGATGCAAAAATCATGAGTGATTCTTCATTCCTCTATAACAAGGCATCATACACATACAGACATACAATTAACAGACTTCACAAATGTCCATCTATATGTGTATGCATTAAAACATCTCCTTTAAGATTATCTCAGGGCAACATCTTTAATCTTGAATATTGAAAATTAATGCTATCATTCATGAAGTGCAATACTCACAACCTGCCTCCAATGAGAGCATATTTAAAGTGACCCACATTCATAAAAAATAAGCTTTTTATGCATAACAAGGCAAACTATTTTATTATTAAATATTTTAGAAATCAGTAATCCAGACATTAATTAATTTCTATGTTGATGAATCCAATTAGAAATTAGTACTAGAAATAGCTACTACTTGGTATAATAAGTTCAAATTATGGGGAAACAAAGAAAGAAAGCACAAAACCAACATGAGAAGATATAAATGAGGCTTTAAAAAAAATGACCTTTGGAGTGGGGTGCATCCCAGTGGTGGGATGCTTGCCTAGCATGTGGAAGGCCCTGAGTGCAATCTGTAGCACCAGGGAAAAGAAAAAACAAAACTAGAAATGTCCCAAAAAGAGTAGTTTTAAATGTGAAAACCAGGACAAGGAGCCTATTAAAAGCCAAATTTCTGGAAAATACACTAATGGCAAAAAGAAAACAAAGTTCACTAGAACTTTCTGTTGCAACTAATTTCTTATATAGTCAATTTCCCCAAAACTAACACTCAAGTTTCTTGACTATTAACTGTTCAGAATCTTCAGGAAGAAAATGCAAAACTGGGAAGACCTATCCTGTGACCTCTGGATAAAGGCATGCATGGTGAAGCATTTGGAAGTACACTAGTATCTGTAACTTAGAGAAACGCATCAAAACAAACAAACAAAAACCAAGGCATTTTGATGGGTGAATAGGTATGTAGTTAACCAGAATTATAAATGTTTTGTTTTTGAGACAGGGTCCCTCTATGTAGCCCTGGCTGTCCTGGAACTCTGTAGGTAGACCAGGCTAGCCTCAAACACTCAGAAATCTGCCTGCCTCTATCTCAGTGTTAGATTAAAGGTGTGTGCCATTGTGCCCGGCTTAGATTAATAAATGCTAATATTGGAATCTAGGTGATAGGTCTATGGAGGAGCTATAAAACCTGTTTAACACAACTGTATGTGCTAAGCATTTTTTAATAAAAAGTAAAAAAGAAATCTATACTTTTGGCTATTAAGTTTAAGGTCATCTAATTTTTGTTATTTGATCCTATGATAAATATATTTTTCATTGTTTTTTTTTTTTTTTTGGTTTTTCGAGACAGGGTTTCTCCATGTAGCCCTGGCTGTCCTGGACTCACTTTGTAGACCTGGCTGGCCTTGAACGCACAACGATCCGCCTGCCTCTGCCTCCCAAGTGCTGGGATTAAAGGCGTGCGCCACCACTGCCTGGCTGTATTTTTCATTGTATTACACAAAAAAATTGACAGAAAATTAGTTAGTAACCACCATTATTTCAACCAAGTTTGAGTAAGTATGATCCAGTTTCAACAGAATACTTAGTTTTTATTCCTCTTAAGAACAGAGGTTATACTCAAGGCTACACAGAGAAACCATGTCTCAAAAAACTAAAACCAAAACCACCAACAAAAAAGAAACATGCAAACAAACAGTAACAACAAACCCCACAGGGTTGTAGATGCCTTTCTTCATGGCAAATCAAAATCAAAGCCTCATGAATTTTCTAGGACCACACAACTAAAAGGGACATCTGACACTGAGTATCCTTAGTTCCCTCTGAACAAAAAGACATTTAAAAATGGAAGTGTATGAGTTCAAGGGATTTTATGGGGAAAAAATTGTTGCTAAATTTGGTTTTAAACCAGTGGTTCTCAGCCTGTGGGCCCCAAACCCTGGGGGGGAGGGTCACATATCAGATATTCTACATATCAGATATTACGTTATGGTTCATAAAGCAGCAACAAAAATAATTCTATGGTTGGGGTCACCATAAAATGAGGAACTATATTAAAGGTCTGCAGTGTTAGGAAGGTTGAAAACCACTGGTATAAACCCTTCAACAGAGCAGAGATGTTGTGCAGTTGGTGGAATGCTTGCCTAGCATGCATGGACACCCTCGGTTTTACCCTCAACATGGCCTAAAATCAGACAGTATGGTAAGTGTAATGCTAGCACGTGGAAAGTAGAGGCAAGAGGATCAAAAGTACAAAACCAGCTTGAGCTATATGAAATTTTGTCTAAAAAAGGAAAGGGAGGTGGGGCGGAGAAGAGCAACAACTGACACAGGTGTGGTGCGGCACCCAAAGGCCCAGGTAGGAAGATGAAGAAGCTCAGCCTGGGTTACACAGGGAGACCACGGATCACAACACTGAACAGCCAGGAGCTGGCACAAGCTTGTAATCCCAGCAGGCGAGGCAGGGAGATCAGCAGCTCAAAGCTATCTTAGGCTCCTACCCTCGCTAATCCACAGCAAGATGGATGCCGATGGAAGCTATAAAACCCTGTCTGAGAAAAAAATCCAACCAAACAACCAAACAACCCCCCAACAAACCCTAGAACACACAAACTCTTCCCTAGAACTTTTCAACCTTCAAACATGAAAATTGCCAAGATGCTTAAGTGACTTTCCCTCATCCCCTCAGAACCAAGTAGCTGTGTTCAAGCAGCCCTGAGCTTTTACTGCTGCCCATCACTGGACTGCCAAGCTAAGCCTCCCTGTAACTCACAGTAGCCGTTTACATAGTCAGATTATATTTGCCAAGAATGGTTCTGAACAAAGTTACTCTGAACTAGAAAAGAGAAAAATTACAAGCTTCAAACCCCATTTACCCCTAGAAGGAGATTCTATCAAAGAGGGAAATGCAGGTTACAGAGTGAGGCTGTCTCAAAGAGGTCCTTTCTCTTCACACAGTATACTGGGGGTTACTTTTATGCTGAAAGAACAAATCCATTTATAATATCAATTAAACATTCTATTTCTGATTAAAAAAAAAAAAACCCTGAAAAGTATGCCTATACTATTCTCTACAGGTACACCCTTTCTAAAAATCTCTTTAGTATTTAAGACAAATGCATGCTCTTTTATTCAGAAAAATTTAAGAATTTCCAGATGTAAAGATTACCATAGAAAATCATCACACAGTCAAATGTCTGGGATAGGCCCAGCAAGCCTCTTGTTTGTTTGTTTGAAAATGGGAGGGACTATACATAGTTGTCTGTATGTGTGTGTGTGGACTTTTATTTGTGGGAAAACCTGACAGGTTTTCTTTTTTTTTTTTAATTTTTTTCTTTTTTTCTTTTTTTAATTTATTCTCAGATGTCAAAGCTACTATCAGTAAGAAAGACATGGAAAAAGATTTTCTTTTGTTACTTTTTCATTTATGATTCATTTGCACATCAAAAATTTACTCAGTTTACCAAATACATGATATGGTATTGGGGCAAATATATGCACCACTCTTATAGGCAATATATAACATCAATCAGTAAACTGAGTCTCCAAACATGACAAATTCACCCATTTTCTATCTGTATCACATAGCTACTTCATTTCTGTATTACACACACCACATTCCATTTTAATTATAGCATTCATCTACAAAAAATAAGGAAAACAATTCAAAACTATGTTAGTAATTAGTTCTTGTTTGGTTCATTGTATGCAATTAAGAAAGTATAGGACTTTATTAGTTGCTATCAAACTGAAGAAATGAAAAGGGTTAAAAATTAAAGTACTAAAACAAAAATAAGGACTCCCCCCTCCCCAGTACTAAAGGGACACAAAACAACAACTACTGTCCCACCAAGCAAAAGTGGAAAACAAACAGAGAGCATGTGTGTAACCTCACTTACCATCTTTTTGTTATTCTACTTCAACAGGTCAAGAAAGGTGAAGAAAGAGAAGGTAGAAGCAAGAGTCAGAAAAGGCCTACATAAATCCTCACTGAAACGTTTAAACATACAAGCAACAGAGACAAATTAGGCTGAGGTCAGATGCAGTTCTACAATAACTTAGGTGTTAATTATCAGGGCCAAATGAACATGGACAGTAATTACTCCTACATGAAAATTAACTAAATGATTTAAATTTCCATTGTCTTAATCTACCATCACATTTTAGCTAACAAGACATACAAATATAAGTCAATTCACTAAGCACAGGAATTCCAAAATGTCAAACTTCCTTTAGTTCATTACTGAATTTAAGAACTTATTTAAGAAAAATACGTGGTAACAGCAAAGGTTTAGATGGATAAGAGTTAGTTCAGGAGTGTTTATCTAAACCCTAGTACTCACATCAAAGAAAAGCAACTTAACTTGAAAGGCTTACAAGACAGCAGAGAGAATAAGAAACTGTTTCAGCAAATGCTAGTGGGGTGGTCCCTGGAAATGTCTCACAAGGAAACTAGGCATTTCTATTAGTTGGCCTTAAAAAAAGCAAGAAAGTAGGTGAAGAAATGTGTTGTTTCTGTCCTGCTGGAAAATAAAAATGGCTAAATGTGATATTTCTCTGGACCTCAAAAATGTTACTATCCATAAAAATGTTTAAGAGCCATATACTAAATTAAATGTATTACTGCCACTCAATTTTCCTTCATCATGTTACTAGCTAAGTTCCGAGGTGAAGTTCTTTCAAGGCGGATTTGACAGGTGTCCTGCTACACGCCTTTAATCTTACTCTCTTCCAGTTCAAGGCCAGCCAAAGCTACACAATGAGACCTTGTCTCCAAAAAAGGAAAAAATAAAATAAAATTTGGTCAGAATAAAAATTTATGAAAAGAGTAAAAGGAATCCAACAAACTTTCCCTCTCGGCCTTTCCTAAAATGTTTTATACTGAGTGAACCTACCAAAGGGCAGAATTCACTTTTAGGATTTTTTTTTCTTTTTCTTTTCTTTCTTTTTTTTTTTTTTTGTTTGTTTGTTTGTTTGTTTTTGAGACAGGGTTTCTCTGTGTAGCCTTGGCTGTTCTGGACTCACTTTGTAGACTAGGCTGGCCTCAAACTCACATTGATCCATCCACCTGCCTCTGCCTTCAGAGTCTAGGATTAAAGGCATGCACGACCAAGCCTGGCCACTTTTAGGTGTTAAAAATAAACACAGAAGCTAGGTTTCCACATACATTTTTTGCTTTTTGGGTTTTTGGTTTGTTTGTTTGCTTGCTTGCTTGTTTTTTCTGTAACAGGGTTTCTATCTGTCCTGGACTTGCTTTGTAGACTGTGCTGGCCTTGAACTCACAGAAATCCACCTACTTCTGCCAGTGCTGGGACTAATGGTGTGTGCCACCACTGGCCAGCTCCATGTGTATTTTTATTCATCATGTAACTCAAGTCTCTAGCTTCCATAGTAGAGTCCTAGAAGACAGCAAATCTCTATCACCGATCACCACTACTATCACCTTTTTCTCAACACCTCAAACAAGTGTTCCAAAGATGTACATTTAAGTCTTGGCAAAAACTGTCCAAACACAATCAACAATGTTAACTATCCACAAAACAAAACACCTCATTTTGAAAAGTTGCTAAATTCTACTGTGTTTTATATAATCTGGACCCTGGACACCTGAAGAATGTAAAGTCAATTGGCATCATTTAATTATTCTATTTCTTTTTTTTTTTAATTATTCTATTTCTTATAAAATAGTGTCAGTCCTGCTTGACTTCTAGTTCTGTGGGAGAAAATGTGCTGAGTCTCTCATGTTAAGTACTTTGGCTAATGATAGCTTGCCCTCCTGTCCCATTACAGTAAGATAAACAGTGTAAGACCAATGAAGACCTTCTTGGCTTTCTCCAGCACATTATGAAAATCAACTATAACAGTGAGAAGAGGAACCAAGGTCTAGATTTCTGTGTTTTCCTGACTGACTGTATAAGATGAGTAGGAGGGTCAGCCTATGAAAACATGGGGAGAAAGCCTAAAGTTTCAGACATTAAGACACTAACAACTGTGCAAGAAATAAATTTGCCAGGCTGATTTCTTTTTCAAACTAAATTATGCAAAAAGACTTTAAGGCACTAATATGTATCAACTTTGTACCTACTATTTAAAACTAATGTTTTATATTCCATGTAATAATGGTACCATGCTATACATAAACAAAAAAAGAATAAAATTAACTTCAGGGATCTTTTTTTTTTGCCTTTGTTGGGGTATTGCTATACGTTAAAATTACAAAAAGTTCTGTTCTCCCCTTTGCTTTTCCTGACATTGTACTTTACATTACTTAACTCAAAGATCACCTCACACATCTCGTGTGTGAGGATAACAAATAAAACATTACCTTGATTTCAATGTTTCCCACTTTGGTGGTTGATCTGATAATAGGTCTTCCAACCAAAGCTGGGAAGATGTGTTCCGGGAAGTTAGAGCCTGCATAGCCACACTTCACAAACTGGAAGGAAACAGTGAAAAGTGGGTTAGTATCTGCACATTTACTATAGTTATTTAAAAACAATATCAGAGCCAGGTATGGTGGCGCACACCTGTAATCCCAGCACTCAGGGAGGCAGAGGCAGGTGGATCTCTGTGAGTTCGAGGCCAGCCTGGTCTACAAAGTGAGTCCAAGATAGCCAAGGCTATCTTGAAAAACAGAACAGTAGCACAAAACACCACTTTGCTTTCAAACCATCCAAAGTGGTCACCCATTCTATTCCCAGCATCATCTCTTTAAGTTCTCCCAGGTACCGAGATTCTATTCCCAGCATCATCTCTTTAAGTTCTCCCAGGTACCAAGATTCTATTCCCAGCATCATCTCTTTAAGTTCTCCCAGGTACCAAGATTCTATTCCCAGCATCATCTCTTTAAGTTCTCCCAGGTACCGAGATTCTATTCCCAGCATCATCTCTTTAAGTTCTCCCAGGTACCAAGATTCTATTCCCAGCATCATCTCTTTAAGTTCTCCCAGGTACCAAGCACTCACAGAGCTTCTATTAGTTAGGGTTTCTATTGCTGATGAAACATCATGACCAAAGCAACTTGGGAAGGAAAGGGTTGATTTGGCTTCCACAGCATAGTCCATCACTGAAAGAAGTCAGGACAGAAACTCAAAACAGGACTGGATCCTGGAAGCAGGAGCTGATACAGAGGCCATGGAGGGGTGCTGCTTACTGGCTTGCTTCTAATGCTTTGCTCAGCCTGCTTTCTTATAGAACACTGAACCACCAACCCAGGGATGTCACCAAACACATTAGGCTGGGCCTTCCGCCAAAAAATGCCCTAAACTAAGCGTGGTTGGTACATGCTTTTAATCCCAGCACTCAGGAGGCAGAGGCAGATAGATTCCTGTGAGTTAGAGGCCAGCCTGGTCTACAAAGGGAGTCCAGGACAGCCAGGGATACACACACTGAAACCCTTTCTCAAAAAGAGCAAAAGAAAAAAAAAAAAGAAAAAGAAACTGCATTCTAGCGGATTTAATAACTATAAATGGAAAGCTGGGAGTAGTGGTTCATGTGTTGTGATTACAGGCATGGGCCACCATGCCTGACAAGGAATCTCTGAGATACAGGGCAGAGTTATGTTAGGCAAATGCTATACCGCTGAGCTACATCCCATCCTCAATATAGTTTAAGAGCAGACATTTCACCAAGGTTATGGCAGTGCACACCTGAAATCTAAGCACCCAGGAAGCAGAGACAGGAGAACTATTCTAATTTCAAGGCCACCCTGATAAACATAGCAGCCTCCAGGCCTCCAGGCCAGCCGTGGCTCCTTAAGACTAACTTTCAAGGTACAACGAGGATGTTACGGTGTGAGGATGGAATGCCTCTTCATGCTCATGTGGTTGAACATGTGATCCCCCGCTGTCTATAGGTGTATGTGTACTCTTTAACAGGTAAAACCTAAGAGCCAGACATGGTGGCGCATACCTTAATCTCAGCATTTGGGAAGCAAAGGTAGGCGGAAACCTGTAAATTCAAGGCCAGCCTAGTCTACGAACAGCCAAGATCTCATACACACACACACACACACACACACACACACACACACACACACACACTCACACACATACTCACAAGGTAGGGCCTAGTCAAAGGAGGTGGATTGTGGAGAGAGGTCTTAGAGGTCAGAGCTCAGTCTCACTTCTGGCCACATCTCTCTCTCCACTTCCCAGTCCACCAAAATGTGGACACGCACCCTCTGGTCCTGCCAGGAACTGATCCTGCCATTACGCATTCCCTGAGATGGGCAGAATTTAAACTATGAGCCAAAATAAGCCCTTCCTCCTCCTCTTCCTCTTTTTTTTTTTTTTTTTTTTTTTTTTGAGACAGGGTTTCACCATGTAGCCTTGGCTGTCCTGGCCCTTCCTCTTCTAATTTACTTTGTTGAGGTACTGATCCAATGACCAGAAAAATAACTAATATACAGGAAGATGCTATGTCAAAGTCTCTACAGCATTAATAAGGTCTTTGTCTAATGCATACTAAACTACAAGGATTGTTGTGTTTACTGAGAACACCTACAACAGAGTTTGACGTATAAGAATTGCATATTAAATAACTGATGGGTAAATACTAAAAAAATTGTTAATTTACAAGCATGTGATTATGATCATTTTAAAATACAACTATAAACCCGGTATAGTGACACACTGCACACTGTAATCCCAGCACTTCGGAGGCAGAGCAGGTGGATCTCTGTGAGTTCGAAGACAGCCTGATCTAAAAAGTGGGTCCAAGACAGGCAAAGCTACACAGAGAAACCCTGTCTCAAAAACAAACAAAAAGACAAAAAAAAGGGGGGGGGGGGAAGGGACAAAACAAAAACCAATACAGCTGGTGGGTTCCCTATCCACGGACTCAACTAATAGCTGGTCAAAATATCTGAAGCAGGGCCAACGTGCTGTCTTACAAGGTAAAGGCACTTGTTGCCCAACTTGACAACCTGAGTTCAGTCTTCAGCGAGCAGAGAAGCAACTCCCACAAAGTTGTTCTTTGCCTCTACATACATGCTGTGGCATGTGCATGTCTACCCATTCACAAATAAATGCAGTAAAAACATTTAAATCATATCTGAAAATACCTTTCACCTTACCCTTATTTGTTTTTGTTTTTAAAGATTTTATTATTTATACAGTGTTCTGCCTTCAGATAATGTCTGCAGGCCAGAAGAGGGCATCAGATCTTGTTATAGATGGTTGTGATCCACTATGTGGTTATTGGGAATTGAACTCAGGACCTTTGGAAGAACAGCCAGTGCTCTTAACCTCTGAGCCATCTCTCCAGGCACACATACCCCCCCCCCCATTATTCCTTAAATACTAGAAAATAACTACTTATATAGCATTTACATTGTATTAGGACTACGCATCCTAGCACTGTGGAGGTGGCGATAGGAGGCTAGGAGTTAAGGCCAGCCTTAACTGGCCAAACCTAACATATGGAGTTTGAGGCCAGCATGGACTACATGAGACCTTGTCTAAAGATCATAAATAATATGACAGCATTGACTAAGGTCACATACAGGTCTTATGCTACCTCATTAACAGCTATAAGTGGGTGTGTATGTGTATATGTGTGTGTGTGTGTGTGTGTGTGTGTGTGTGTGTGTGTGTGTGTGTGTGTGAGAAAAAGGAGAGACACATACACACAGGGGAATGGAGTGAGTCAATTCCCTACAGAAAAAGTCTATTGTTGTGTGGCACCAGGGACTATACATTTTTAGAAGAATTAGGTGAAGAATAATACTTGGAAGTGATACATATTAGTAATAAAACAAAATGGACAAAAAGCCAGGCTGCTGAGGCAAGAGGATTATTTACAGGTCCAAAGGCAGTCTGTGCTACATCTTGAGACTCGACTCAAGTAAACCAAAGAAAGTCTAAACAGCAACAGAAGATATTGTATATAATAAAGGGTTCACAAAGACATCATTATGTAAGTATACCTTATACTTGAACCACATTCTCCTTCCATACCCTCCCCCTTTCCTTCCTCCTCTTAGTGCACTCTATTGACTCAGTCACTTAATATATTTCTAGTTACATCCGTTTTCCTGCAAATGACATAAGTTCATTCTTCTTTATGGCTGAAACTCTACTGTGACTATACAGAATATTTTGTCAACTCACCTATTAGCTGTTGTGAACAGTGCAACAATAAATAAATAGTTATCTGTGGGATGCTGACTTGCTGTCTTTTGGGTAAATAATCAGGGTAGTATAATTATGTCATTTGCTAGTTTAGTGCTTTTGTTTTGTTTTGTTGTTTTTTGAGACAGAGTTTCTCTGTGTTGTCTTGGCTGTCCTGGACGCTTTATAGACCAGGCTGGCCTGGAACTCACCGAGATCACCTGTCTCTGCCTCCAGCATGCTGGGATTAAAGGTGTGCGCCACCATGTCAGGCTAGTTCTATTTTTTATCTTCTGAAAACAAATGTGTAAGCCAGGTGGTGGTGGTTCATGCCTTTAATCCTTCAGGAGGCAGGGTCAGGAGGATCTTTGTGAGTTTGAGGCCAGCATGGTCTACAAACAGAGTCCAGGACAGACAAGGCTATCACAGAGAAACTCTGTCTCAAAAAACAAAACAATAAAAAACAAAAACAAAACAAAAGAAAGAAAACAAGTGTGTGCAAGTGCCATGCACCAACATGCAGACACAGCAGGGTAACCTCTAGCGTCATCCTCAGACCTTGAGGCAGCGTCACTGGCTGTGCCTTATGAACTAGACTAGACTGGCTGGCCAGTGAGCACAGGGGACATCCTGTCTCAACCTCTGCGTCACCGGGATTACAATCAAAGTCATCATTTTTACATAGGTTCTAAGAATTGAACTCGGTTCCTCCGGCTTGTAAGACAAGTATTTTACCAATAAATCTCTCTCTCTCTCTTCAGCTATTATGTATTTTCAGTCTCGTGAGGATTCTCTTTATCAATCGCCACAGTGACTCAACTAATTTAAATTCCAACCAGCAGAATATAAGGGTTCTCTTTTCCAACGGTGGATAGATAATATGAATGCCCTGGCTGGTAAGTTGACTCGATAGGTGAGGGCACTTGCTAATGACCTGAGATAATTCCTGGGACCCACAAGGTGGAAGGAGAGAACCCACTCCTGCATGCTGTCCTAGGACCTCCACAAACCTGTGTAATATGAGCTCGAATCAATCCTGCCAAAATACAGCATCTTCACTGTCTCTACAGCAGCCTTTTGGGAAATAATGATGAATCACACTTAATTATAAATAGCCGCCCTAGAACATTCTGCTATATAGAATTCTGTCTTTTTTTTTTTAACTTTTTTCATATTTTATTTTTTTAGCATACATTTATATTATTACACACAAATAAAATAAACTACATACAGCAGGAAGAACCATGAGACAATCAGGAATTATATAAATGTCCTTTTTTTTTTTTTTACAACAGATCTTTTAAAATATGGTAAAAGTATGATTTAAAGGTAATTATGAAAAATGTCTGACACTAGGAATTTCACACCCCCAGCCCCACCTAATTCCTATCATCTCGTTTATAGTTACCTTCAGAACCTAAATAAAGCATACTATTCAGATGCTTCATTCCAAACTCACAAAGCTTAATGCTAGTTAGTTCACTGTTGAGCTACCAAGTGGGGCATTTTTTAGGTACAGCTACACATATCTAAAAGCATATTACTGTTCAAGTTGGTATGAAGGCACATGTCTGGAATCCTGGCACTTAAGAGGACCATGAGTTTTAGGCCAGCACGAGCTACACAGTAAGTGCCACACCAACCAAAGCCTCATTCACAGTGAAACTTTCGTCTTAAATAAAAGTGCAGAGTACACTTCCTCTGAAGGCACCAGTCAGTGTGCTCTGAGGGCACATGCAGTCAGATTCCCTACTTGTTCATCTGATAGTGGCTGAGAAGTGAAATCAAGAGTGTACATTTCACCCCAAGGAATACTTAACAGAATGCAGGAACACTACTTTAGATTCCCACGATGAATGTCTTCTCAAATAATTGATTGATGTAACCTTGAAAGACTTGGGGGAACAATTACCACAGAGGACAGGAAGAGCATCTTGTTGGGTGTAGCAGCTCATGACAGAAAGACTGCAGGTTCAAGGCCAAACCCAACTATCAACCCAAAACAAAACAAATACATAAAACCTCTTACATTTTTCTCCTAAATCATAGCATTTCTTTGTTCCTCAAGTCAAAAAAACAGCTTACCTGATAACTGAGTTGAAATACCAAAGTACAGAGGAAATATTCTCATTATAACCCCACTATATACAAATTTTAGCATAAAATCTATCATTAGTACCAGCCTACTGTACTGGTTTCGACAAACATTCTAAATATACAAAACTAAAATGCTATTTGAATAAAAAAAATCTTATGTTTAACCTTAAAGAAGGACCCACAAAGAGGTGCAGGCCTTTAAAGACAGCACTCCTCAGAGGAAAATTTTAGCTAAAGGTCAACATGAGTTAACCAAAACAACAGCAAAAATCTCAGAAATTAACAGATACAGACATTAGGCAAGTCAAAAGGAGCCATTCATCAGAATGAAATGCCCACTTATATGGGTATAAATAACCTCAAAAAAATTACAAGTGGGTTATGTCAGTGGTACAGTGCTTGCTTAGCATGCACAGGGCAGTGGGTTGAAATGACAGCACTACCAAAAATTAAAAACAAGCAAACAAACAAACAAACCCATAAAGAGTGTGAATAAAAGGCTACTCTACAAGTTTCCAACAGTTTCTGCTTAACAAGTATAAAGGAATAAATGTAACAAATGTAAAGGAGTAAATTTGTTACATAAGAATTGAGAAATTTAAGAGGGGAGGGAGCCTTGCTAAGGGGTAAAGTAAGCCCTGGTGCAGGAGGAGGTAGCTAAGGTTGATAGGCCTTCCTGTCATTCATACGCACACAGCAGCAAAGGGTCACATCAATGTCTTAATTACAATTATGCAGATGGATAGTTCCTGTCTTAAAGGTCTTTTGAGGGGCTGGAATTAAGAGCACTGGCTGCTTTTCCAGAAGTCCTGGGTTTAATTTCCAGTACCTACATGGCAGATCACAACTGTCCGTATTTCCAGTTCCAGGGGATATGAGGCCCTCTTCTGGGCACCAGGCATGCAGGAGACGCCCATAAACAAAATTTTAAATATATATTTTTTGCTGTTTGTTTGTTGTTTTTGTTTTGTTTTTCGAGACAGGGTCTGTGTAGCCTTGGCTGTCCTTGTAGACCAGGCTGGCCTCGAACTCACAGCAATCCACCTACCTCTGCCTCCCCAGTGCTGGAATTAAAGGCAAGTGCCACCACCGCCTGGCTATATTTTTTAAATTGTAAACAACACACTTTAGTTTCTTGGCACATTGTCTCCTCCACTAAGTAGGTCTCAGGAATCAAACTCAGGTTGTCAGGCTTTGAAACAAACACCTTCATCTGCTGATCAACTCAAGTAACTCAGAAGACAAAAATTAAGATCACTGAAACTGCAAACAATTATAAAGTGCTATCGCTGCTTTACCAAACAGGGAGAAGGGGTTAGACTTTTCAAATTAAAGCTACTATAAATAGAAAAAATAAGTAAATAGTTAATAACCCATTCCTGGGGCTGGGAATGCAGCTCAGATAGTAGAGTGCTTGCCTATCTAAGGCAAGCCTTGGGTTGTTCCCCAACACTCATAAACCAAGCATGGTGGCACTAAGAGGTGGAGGCAGGAGGATCAGAAGTTCAAGGTTGTCCTGGGATGTGTAGCAAATTGCAAGCTAGCCCAGACTCTAGACCCTTCTTTGAAGTCAACAGCAAAGAGCCGGGCGTAGTGGCACACACTTTTAATCCCAGCACTTGGGAGGCAGAGGCAGGAGGATCTCTGTGAGTTTGAGGCCAGCCTGGTCTACAAACAGAGTTCCAGGACAGCCAGGGCTACACAGAGAAACCCTCTCCTGAAAATAAAAAAAGAAAGAAAGAAAAGAAAAAAGAAAGTCAACAGCAAAAACACCCACTCACTCTTGCTCTAATTAGGCAGCAGCTTGGCAGAAGCAGATGCTGTCTTAGAATCCAATGCTTCACTTCTGTAAGGTATCAGACATTCCACCAGAACAGTGAAAACCACACTATCTCACATTATTTCAAATCAAATGCATTAGGATCCAATAAGATTAAAACAATCCAATTCAACATCACAAAATTAATAGGCAAGCTACTTCTTGCAAAAAACAAGAGGCCGACGTGGTGGCGCACACCTTTAATCCCAGCACTTGAGAGGCAGAGGCAGGTGGATTGTTGTGAGTTCGAGGCCAGCCCGCTCTACAAAGCTAGTCTGAGACAGCCAAGGCTACACAAAGAAACCCTGTCTCAAAAAAAAAAAAAAAAAAAAAAAACCTCAAAAAAATGTTGAGTCATAATACAGTAAAATACAAAGAAAATAATGTTTTCTAGCTACTCTTGGTATCATTTTAATCACTGAAATTCTTCCTGCATGTCAATCATTTAAGACTGATGACTTAGTTCTCTCGCTGTGTGCAACAGGCTGTTCAAGAAGCAGATTTTACCATATATAGTTTCTTCCTTGTGGCCCTGTGGTTTAAGCTAGCACGCTACGTCCTACTGAGTCATCAAATGGTAAGAGATACAATGCTCCTCAAGGCAAAAAGAAACAAAGGACCTGTCTGCATTTGATATCAAAGCAACTTTTCCCTTTAATAAAAGAGGCTCAAAGACTCTCATTTTATTTTTAAATATTTTCATTAGTTTTTTAGAATTTTGTGTAATGTGTTTTGATTCTATTCATCCTTCTGCCCCCAACTCTTCTCAGGTCCGCCCCCTTCTCCTCCCACTCAACTGTCTTTTTTTTTTTTTCCCATCAAGGCCAGTATGTTCCAAAAATTTGGAGAATGCAGCCTTCCATGGGAGTGTGGGACGTTGACTTATCAGGGGCTTCATTAGTAGAGAAAATAAATGGTCTATCTGTCTCTCTGTGTCTCTCTCTCTCCCTCAACTCCCAGCAGCTAAGAATTCCCAATAGCCCTCTAGCTGGGCTGGAGCTTCCTGCCTAACCCCGCTCCATGCCGGAACTTGACTGACCCGGCTTGGGTTTGCACAGGTCTTGTGACTGCTGTCACAAATGCTGAGGTCCTATGTGTCCAGCAGCACTGCTTCCCTGTGGACATCCAGGGCCTCAGGCTCTAACATTCTTTTGGCCACCTCTCCTGGGCCTCTGGAGACAGGGATTCACTATGTAGACCTAGTTACCCTTGAATTTGTGGTGATTCTACTGCTGTAGTCTCCCAAGTGCTGGAAGTAGCACCAAGCAGGATTTTCTTGTTTTTCAAGACAAGGCTTCACATAGCCCAGGCTGGTCTCAAATTCCTGATCCTCTGCCTCTCCGCCCCAAGCACTGGAATTGCAGGCACGCTCCATCACACTCACTAAGATCTTTAAACTTCCATTTGAGCTCCTGTGCTATGTACCCTTTCCCTTAATAATTGGTGGTGCTTGTATTTCAACTTCATAATGACCGTTCTTATTTGAGGCCAATGATTGCTCTACCAGACCTATGCCTTTCACAAGGTGAAACTCAAGGTCTTGTTTTGTTTTTACTCAAAATAGTACTAGAATCAACATAAGAGTTAGCAGCAGCAAGATAAAACAAACTACAATCAACTACAAATGTGAATTTTAAGTGAAATGTTCTTCTAGCACTATAAAGGTCTATGTACAACCACTCAACTTTATTAAGCATCATGCCAGCAACATGGCTGTCACTTGGTATATCTGCATTTTGTTGGTGAGTGAAGTCATTGTTGGTGAGTTCATATTGAAGTCTGGTACACCATATATCAACACCAGGGACCCGGACTCAATTTGAAAGGAATCAAAATTCCAGCTAAGAGGTGTCCAGACTTTTGCCCAAACAGCCGTCTTCAGAAGCCCTTTTCTAGAAAGCAGGTTTCTTTTTTTTTGGGGGGGGGGGTTGCTGAGACAAGGGTCTAGTTGTGGGTAACGGGAAAGTGGAGCAGATCAAGCATCTAGGTGCTAGAGAGGACACACCCATACTTCCAGTATCCAATTATGGGTTGTCAGAGGAATTTAAAAACTTATGTCTTGGGGCTGGAGACATGTGGTTAGGAGCACTTGCTCTTGCCAATGACCCACGTTCCATTCCCAGTACCCACACAGCACCTCACAATCATCCACAAGTCCAGGGACTGAATGCCCGCAGGCACCAGGCACACATTGGTATGCATACTTAAATGCAGGCAAAACACCTATACACATAAATATAATGAATCTTTTGCTTTTTAACTTCTCAGGGTTGGGGATACACCTCAGAAAGAGCATTTACCTCCCATGTACAAACCCTTGGATTCAATCCCCAGCATCATACCCAAAAACTTCTCAGCCTCCCAAGTGCTGGCATAAAAGGAGTATGCCATCACTTTAGCCCTTTTAAAAACCTATTTAAGACTTATTGCTACTTCAGCTGTTGTGTGTTTTACTTGCATGTTTGTATGTGTACCACACATAACCCTGGTACCCACAGAGGCCAGAAGAGGGCATTGGATATCCTGGAACCAGAGTTAAAGATGCTTGTGAGCTGCCATACAGATGCTAGGAACCAAACTTGGGTCCTCTGCAAGAGCAACAAGTGCTCTTAAATGCTGAGGCATCTCTTTTGTAGTAAGGTAGTATTTTTTAAATAAGCGCTTTTATAAGAATTTTAGTAAAGTTTAAATGTTCATAATTTAAACATAGTGCAACAATACATACTTTGCTTTTTTTTTTAATCTTTGTTTTCTGATAATTTAGAATCTTTATGAAATTCTACCTAGTTTTCCTCACTGCTTTATTCTTTATCTCAAAGAATATGAGATGTGTTTTATGAATCCCTACATGAGTCTGCAAACATAAATATCTTTAATGAGCACACAAAGTGGGACTGCTTAAAAATTTGGGAGGGGAGGAGGGGGCTGGAGAGATGGCTCAATGGTTAAGAGCACTGACTGCTCTTCCAGAGGTCCTGAGTTCAATTCCCAGCAACCACATGGTGGCTCACAACCATCTATAATGTGATCTAGTGCCCTCTTCTGGCCTATAGGTGTACCTGCAGGAATATATATATATATCTTGTTGCCCTGTAGCCATGAGTTAGAGGCCAGCCTTACAAAACAAAGTCTAGGACAGCCGAGGGTACACAGAGAAACCCTGTCTTGAAAAAAAAATAATAAAAAGATTTATTATGTATACAGTGTTCTGCCTGCATATATGCTTGCACAACAGAAGAGGGCACCAGATCTCATTATAGATGATTGTGAGCCACCATATGGTTGCTGGGAATTGAACTCAGGACCTTTGGAAGAGCAGCCAGTGCTCCATCTCTGAGCCATCTCTCCAGCCCTGCTTAAAAGCTTTTAAGTTACTAAATCTTAGGCATGTAACCACAGTGGCATGGATGCCTGTTTGTATTGATATCTATCCTATTCTAGTCCACTTTTAAGTTAGCTTAAATGAAGCTAATACAGTAATGGTTCAAAGTTTCTCATAAATTCAATCAAGGGCAGCAGAATGGCAGTGAATACCGACTCCTTCTCCCTCCTCAACAATCCAGTTTCAAAGAGTTAGTTCAAGTAAAATCTATTTTAATTTGTGTGTCATCTTTGCAGCAGGGAGGAGAAAAGTCACAAAACGTTGCAACACTAAAATAGATATCACTAAAGACTCATTCAAAAGAAACATTTCCATCCTCATCTTTGATGCCCCACACACATTTTTTTTAAACGGGGATAGAAAGAAACCACTTGCAAACAGCTTCTAAATCAGCGCTTTAGTCTGATTTTGACAATCTTAAGATCGTCAAGACTAACGCCCGTATCCTGCACTTAGAATAAATAAATAAAGAGGCAGAGAGGAGGAAACAGAGCCGATCCACTTGCCATTAAAATTAACAACTGGAGAGGTCCTAGGTCTCCTGAGTCTTCCCACAGAGAAGGTCTAAGAAGGGTTGCATGCAAAGCGAAAGGTGAACCAGGAGCCGCCGACCATCCCTCCCCCAACCCTCAAAACCACAGGCGACACGGACAGCCCACACACTCTCCTGGGGCAGCCGAGAGCTGGGGCTGCGGCCCAGGGCCTGACAGCACTTCCCCTTTTCTCTGCGGAACCCGCTTCCTGCCTCGCACTCTGGCATCTTCAGCTACACAGGAAGAGGAAGGCCGCTGGGTCTTGTATGGACACAGGCTAGGCTCGGAAACCGAGACCTCATCGCCACCCAGGAACGGGGCCTCGCACTACCTAGACCCACACCGGATCTCGGTTTTCGGGACTCGGGGCGTGGGCAGATGCTCGGGGGCGCGTGGAGACAGATCTCGCCGCCTTCGGGTGCACTGCGAGCAGCCTAGCTCCGGACCACGGGCTCACCACCGGCCCGCGCCCCCGAGAAAGAGCCCTCCCGCCCGCGTCCCCCGAGAGCCCACCCGCGCGCCCGCCCGCGCCCCCGCAGCCCAGGGTCCGCGCTCATCCCGCACACACACACACGCGGCCGCCCCGCGAGGGTCTTACCCCTGTGCCGTTGTCGCACACTACCACCTTCCTGCCCTGGCTGTCCATGGTTCGCCCTGGAGAGCCGCCGCCCGGCCTGGCCTGCTTCTTCCTCCACACGGCCCCGCCCTCGACCCCCAGCTCCTCCTAAGCCGGAAGTCCCTGCCCGGCGGCCGCTCCGGGTGGGCGGGCGCAGAAGAAAAAAAGGCGAGCGGCGACTGGCAGCCGAGAAAGCCAATGAGATTTGGCCGGTGCGGACACGCCTCCTCGACCGGCTCTGCATCCGGTGCTGCGCTTGACTTGTAGGGTGGTGGCTCTGTCCCAGGTGTCTCAGGACGTAGGGTGCGGCCCGGCCGGCAGTAGTAGAGGCTGTCGGGTGAAGGCTGTGGCTGTAGAGAAGGGTGGGGCAGCCGGATGGGAAGACCGAAAGCCACCTGGAGGTCCCGAGGCATGATGTGTCATTGCTCTTAGGCCTTAGTGGATACACCTACAGCTGTTTCAAACCTTTATTCCGTACGTCCATTTGCAGCCCCTGGAGCCCGCCCGCCCGGATGCTTTCCGTTTCTCTCTCTCTCTCTCTTAATCACTTCCTCTTTTCTTTTTTCAAACAGGAACTTGCGATGTTGCCAATCTCTGGCCTCAAATTTGAGATCCTCCATCCTCTTTTAGAAACACGGACGACAAGTGCTTACACGGTTTTGAAGTCAGACAACTCCAGGACGGGTGTGGTGGCTTTCGTCCCAGCAAATGCAGGCAGAACTACAGAAGTTGAGATCAGCCTGGTCTACATAGCAAGTTTCCAGGCCAACCAGACCTACAGAGCGAGACCCTGACAAAAAGAAAAAATACTAATAATAATGGCTTTCATTTAGCGGGGCGGTGGTGCACTCAGCTTTAATGCCAGCACACAAGTAGAGGCAAGTGAATCTCTGTGAGTTCCAAGCCAGCCTGACTTCGAGCTAGTTCTAGGACAGCCAAGGCTACAAAAAGAAAACCTGTCTCGAAAACATCAAAAACAAAAACCCTTTCATAGCTGGGCGTGGTGGCGCATGCCTTTAGCCTTTAATCCCAGCACTCGGGAGGCAGAGGCAGGCGGATCTCTGTAAATTCGAGGCCAGCCTGGTCTACAAAAGTGAGTGCAGGCTAAACAGGGAAACCCTGTCTCAAAAAACCAAAAATGAAAAACAAAAACCCTTTCATTTAATTTCAATTTTGTTTTGTTTAGTAACACAAAGTCTCTCTGTCTATCCTTGTGTTATTCCTGAGAATCTCAAAAAGAAAAGTCCAAATCCGTGATTGCCCAATTAGAGTCAGCTTTATTTTGGGGTGCGCTGGCACTGGCTGGCCAGCCAGCCATCTCACCCAAGTGGGGATTTGAAAGAGCAGCCCCTGCAGGCCTCTTAAAGTTCCTTTTATAGGAGAGGTAGATAAGCTGTCCACGGGGGCCAAAGAATTGGCTGTCATACGTTGTTAGAAGGACACAACAAGAGGGAAGCAACAAGGGGAAGGAAATGTGTCATGTGAATCCCAAATTTAGGGTAGACTGAAAAACATGTTTGCAATTTACCGCAGATCTTTTTCTTTCTTTCTTTCTTTCTTTCCTTCCCTCCTTCCTTCCTTCCTTCCTTCCTCCCTTTCTTCCTGCCTTCCTTCCTTCCAAACAGGGTTTTTCTCTGTGTAGCCCTGGCTGTCCTGGACGCACTTTGTAGACCAGGCTGGCCTCAAACTCACAGCGATCCGCCTGCCTCTGCCTCCTAAGTGCTGGGATTAAAGGCCTGCGCCACCACGCCTGCCCCTCCCCCCGCTTTATTTTGTTATTTTTATTTTTTTATTCCTCCCCCCTTTTTAAAGATTTATTTGTTTGTTTGTTTATTACACAGTGTTCTGCCTGCATGTATGCCTGGACTCCAAAAGTGGGCACCAGATCTCATTATAGATGGTTGTGAGCTGGGAATTGAACTCAGGACCTCTAGAAGAGCAGACAGTGCTCTTAACCACTGAGCCATCTCTCCAGCCCAAGAAGTTATTCTCTTTTTTTTTTAATTTTATGTATTTATTATGTATACAGTCCACATTAAATCACATTATAAATGATTGTGAGCCAACATGTGGTTGCTGGGAATTGAACTCAGGACCTCTGGAAGAGGAGTCAGTGCTCTTAACCTCTGAGCCATCTCTCCAGCCCCTAAGAAGTTAGTCTTAACTATCTTACTGCAAGCAGAACCGTTAACTTGCAAGATATATTGTTCCTGTTTTGGTCTCATACTTGGCTGACCTGGAGCTCAATATGTAGATCAAACTGCCCTCCCACTCATAGACATTCAAGCACTGTCTCCGCCCCCTCCCACCCCCACCCCCACCCCCGAGTACTGAAATTAAAGGCATGCACCTCCACTTTTGATTCTGGCCCTAACAGTTAAACGTTTTGTGGTGTACACAGGGCTTTGACTGCACCTGGCCATAATAACCTCTAAATGTGCAGGTGGTCATGAGGATTCTGTGGACAGAACAAGCAACAGCTCGGTGTTAGCTATTTAGTATTAAATGCATACTCCTGAGCACGTGGTTCTCTTTATGTGTAATGTCTACATTTCTCCTTTGTGAGTGTCCTTGTTCTAAGGCCCAGCTTATTACATCTGACAGTTTTGCACACAGACAAGCAGGTGGTGGTACTCCGTACTAAATAAGCCTTGGTGAAGCTTTTGCTGTTTTAATTTCCTCCCTTATGCAATATAAGTTGCAAGATGGTTAGTGCGTCCTATTTAGTTAAATTTGGACGTCCAGCATTTGCTTAGGCTTCTTGATAAAATATGAAAAATACTCTAATCTTTCTGGCAAAACTTTCCAAGTCTCAGCTTTGTTACATATGTTACTACTTAATCCCAAGTCTTCATTGTTGACGCATAGTGTTTGCAAGTTTAATATTTTACTGCGCTGGAGGGCTGGCTCGGAGGTTGAGAGTACTAGCTGCCCTTCCAAAGGTTTTGGGTTCAATTCTCAGCAACCACATGGTGGCTCACAACCAATTGTCTCATCATCGCCAAAGAAGAAGCTCACGAACAGAGCAACAGCAGTGTTCAGCCTCAAGAATCATTCCAGTTACTCAAGTGAGACTGCATACAATCTGGTTATGTTCGCAATTTAAACATCTTTAGCCTAAATACAATGTGATTTGGCTCCAACTTTGTGACTAGACTCTGGATATTAAGAATAATTTGTAGGCTGGAGGGATGGCTCAGTGGTTCAGAACACTGACTGCTCTTCCAGAGGTCCTTGGTTCAGTTCCCAGCAACCACATGGTGGCTCACAACCATCTATAATGTGATTTGATGCCCTCTTCTGGCCTGCAGGTGTACATGCAGGCAGAGCACTGTATACATAATAAATACATAAATCTATTCCCCCCCCCACCCCCCGAGAGAGGGTTTCTCTATGCTATCTTGACCATCCTGGACTTGCTTTATAGACCAGTCTGGCCTCAAACTCACAGTGATCTGCCTGCCTCTAAATAAATCTGAGGTGGGGAGAGAATAATTTGTTAGTAAGAACAAATGAGCTATGGTTGTGCCTGCTGTGCAGTGCTTGTCTACCATGCACCAAGCCCTGGGTTCCATCCCCAGCCATAACACCGTTCAGATATCCCAGCACTTGGGAGGCAGATGCAGGAGAAGAGAGCAAGCACAAGGCCTGTGGGGGCAGAGGCAAATTTAAATCTCTAATGGAGTATAAAAAGAGACTCTGTAGCCAAGCCTCTCCGAAACAGCATGTTTCACAAGCTGCTTCAGGCCACACTAAATGTGAGTGTGGGTTGACAAGTCTGGCTTCCGGCGGGCCCTGTCATGAGAGGAGTCGAAATCCGGCTCTTCTATCTACTGTCTTCCAGAATCCTGTTTTCTCCTTTTCCTTTCTTCCTTCCTCTCTTTTTCTTTCTTTTTTTGTTTTTGTTTTGTTTTGTTTTTGTTTTTTTTCAAAACAGGGTTTCTCTGTGTAGCCTTGGCTATCCTGGACTCCCTTTGTAGACCAGGCTGGCCTCAAACAAACTCACAGTAGTCTGCCTGCCTCTGCATCACCGTATTAGGAAGATTAAAAAACACCGTTATGGGCTGGAGAGATGGCTCAGAGGTTAAGAGCACTGGCTGCTCTTCCAAAGGTCATGAGTTCTATTCCCAGCAACCACATGGTGGCTCACAACCATCTATAATGAGATCTGGTGCCCTCTTCTGGTGTGCAAAACACTGTATACATAATACATAAATAAATCTTAAAAAAAAACACTGTTAATAAAGAAACATTTCAGATTAGTGGTGCTGATAGTCAGCTTTGCTACCTAATTTTGGCTGTTACTAAAACTCCTGACAGGAGTTTAAACTCTATTGGTGTATTGAAGCCCCTATCTCCCTTAAGTCTGGGTATGAGAAAGAAGGTTAGTGGTGAGAGGGGGCACAGACCCGTTTGCTTTTCCTGGTGTTTAAAGTCAGTGGGTTATTTGGAGGCAAAACCAAACTCAGCAAATGCAGCAAGCAGTCTCCTCCGAGCTGCTGAGCTGAAATGTTTCTGTCTATCTCCAAGTCAAAACACCCTCTGTCCCTGGTCTCTCCAAACTGCTACATGCCACACACTCTCTCTCTCCAGGCTCTCCTGTTTATCCAGATCATGCTCCTCTCTGTGCTACACGAGGCAGACAGTTACCAGCTGGCAAAGACCCTGCCCTGAAGCCATCTGCCTAACTCTGCCTCCCTGAGTGCTGGGATTAAAGGCCTGCGCCACCACACCAGGAGATCATTTTTTTTTTTTCATTTTAAGCCTATTGTATTTCTAATGTGTGTGGTAGAGCAGTACAAGTGTGAGTGCATGTGGAATCCAAAAGAAGGCATAGAAGAGCTGTGAGCCATCCAACATGGGTGCTGGGAGGCAGACTTGGGTCCTCTGCAAGAGCAGTACAAACACTTAACTGTTGAGCCATGTCTCCTGCCTCCCTCAACATCCTTATTTTATAGACAAGTAGCTTGGAACAAGGTGTTTTTTTGTCATTGGTTGGGTTTACTGTTTTGTTTTGGGGGTGGTTGTTTGTTTTGTTTTTTGTTTTTTGTTTTTCTGAGACAAGGTTTCTCTGGGCTCTAGCTGTCCTGGACTCTGTAGACCAGGCTGGCCTCAAATTCACAGCAATTCACATGCTAAAAAGGGGTGTATCACCACCACCCAGCAGGACACAGTAACTTTAAATAATGGAAGAATGACTGTATAGTTGACCCCTGAACAATGTGAAATTGAATGTATGGGTCCACTTATACGTGGGATTCTTTTTTGAGGTTTACATTTGAAAAAAATTCAAAGATAAACCACATAGCCTAGAAATGTGCCCCCAAATAAATGTTACATGTCACGAATGCATAAAGTATAGGTAAGTACTTTATTTTCTCATTGTCTGCTATAAACTATTCAGAAATCTCTGACAAAAATGAAGTTAAAATTCAGACTGGAGAGAGATCTTAGCAGGTAAAGGTGCCAGCGGCCTCAAACTCACAGTGGTCTGCCTGCCTCTGCCTCCCAAGTACTGGGATTAAAGGCTTGAGCCACCGTGCTCAGCTAAGTTCCTTTTTCTTAATAATAGATTATATGTCCTTACTGATCTAAAGGATGGAATCACATCAATTTTAGGTTTATGTAAGGGAAGATGTTACTGCTCAAAAAAGGCCAGCCAATATCCTTAAAGTGGAGCTTTCATTGGGAGAACTGGTGCCAAAGGGTAATTGGCCTAAGAGATATATTCCGTTGGTTTATGTGAGGACCAAGGTTGGGCAGGGAGACAGACATGCAAGCTGCATGCCTCCACTTTGAAAAGCCTTTGTATGTTGAGTTGAGATGTCACTGCTCTGGCAGCCGTTTTATCCCTCAAAATGTGAGCAACCTTCACGGGGGACAAGTGGCAGTCACACCAGATACAAAAAGACACAGAGGACTTACAGGTGACAAAGTACACGTCAGCTTAGTTAGGTCCCAGAAACTCAAAGGCTACAATTCATATGCTTAAAAAGGTAAGCTTAATGTCATTTTCTTTTTCTCAGGGCAACCAGCTTGTCTCTAAAATGGGATACATTTTCTCGGGGGACAGGTAGCAGCCTGGCCTATACATCAGGCACCATAGAGCCTAGGGAAGGACATTTATAACTATACAATCTTGCTTTGATTTCAATTAAATAATGATTGTATGTTCTTTGGTTAATGGTAATATTATACTTCCTCTTTGAAAGAGGTTAAAATGAAGCAGACCTGGCTGAAAAGATGACTGCTAATGTAAGTCAGTCTATACGTACAAGAATTCAAACTACATGGGGCTGGAGAGATGACTCAGAGATTAAGAGCACTGACTGGTCTTACAGAGGTCCTGAGTTCAATTCCCAGCAACCACATGGTGGCTCACAACCATCTATAATGTGATATGACGCCCTCTTCTGGCCTGCAGGTGTACATGCAGACACAGCACTGTATACATAATAAATAAATAAATAAATAAATAAATAAATAAATAAATAAAAGAACCAGCCTCGATTGTTCTGTGCATCCTGCATACCTCAAGCATTTATAGTTTTAAAACTGTATAATGCTTGTGAGAAATTATATATTTTCAGAACAAAAGTACCAGACACTGATGCTGGATCAGACCCAACGGGGTTCATACTCCAGCATGCTGATATGCTGACATCCTGCATTCTTCATGTTCCAGCCATAAGTGTTTTGCTTGCATCATCAGAACAGAACAGCTCCCAGGCCAGCTTTGAAGAAAGCTCCTGAATCCAATTGGTCCAGCATTTCAGACTGTCCCACACAGGACTATTATTAAGCCTATATGTCTCAATATTTAGAGATTGGACCACAAATGCTATCTCTAGCTTGTTTAACCATTTTCCCATTTATTTATTTATTTATTTATTTAGGTTTTTTGAGACAGGGTCTCTCTGTGTAGCCTTGGCTGTCCTGGACTCGCTTTGTAGACCAAGCTGTCCTCAAACTCACAGTGATCCACCTGCCTCTGCCTCCCGAGTGTGGGATTAAAGGCGTGTGCCACCACGCCTGGCTCCATTTTCCCATTTTTATTTGGGCCCATACATAGGTATTATTCATCCCAAATCAGCCAGAAGAAGCCTGAAGAGAATGATGTCCCATTTCCCTTAAGGGGGATTGGGTAAGGTTTTGGGACATGGATGTTTTTTCCATTGGGAATTGGTTATGTTATTATTGGTCTTATTCAGAGAGAGAATGAGGTTGGACTCAGGGTCTTTTCTCTGAGAATATAGAAATATATAGGGATGATAGGACAAAAGGTAGATTATTGCATCTACTCTTCAACTTAAGGCCTTAATTATTACTCACAAGGCTATTTTTAATTCATTGGTATAGAAATTTTTATATTGCTGTAAAATAAGTTTAAATTTTTAAAATATGTATTTATTTATTTACTATGTGTACAGTGCTCTTCCTGCATGTACATGTGCAGGTTAGAAAAGGGCATCAGATAACCGTAAAGATGGCTGTGAGCCACCATGTGGTTGCTGGGGATTAAACTCAGGACCTCTGGAAGTGCTCTTAACCTCTGAGCTATCCCTCCAGCCCCAATAAGTTTAATTTTAAATCATTGTACTATTCAATTTTTATCACAAGAATATACATCCTAGGTTCAATAGCTGGATAAGGTAAAATATTTAGATAAGGTCTTCAAAAATCTCAGAGAAGCCGGGCGTGGTGGCATATGCCTGTAATCCTAGCACTCGGGAGGCAGAGGCAGGTGGATCGCTGTGAGTTCGAGGCCAGCTGTGAGTCCAGGCTAGCCAAGGCTAACACAAAGAGACCTTGTCTTGAAAAACCAAACCAAACTAAACCAAACCAAAACAACAAAACAACAAAAACCTCAGAGACCTACAGAATATGGCATTTAAAGATTTTTTTGTTTTGTTTTGTTTTGTTTTGAGGATTCTTTGAAAATGAGACAGGTTGACTCCTGGCAACACCTAGCCTGCCTCAAAGAAGGTAACGAGCATTGAGGAACCTCCTTATGGAGATGGCTTCAGATGTGGCAAACCAGCCACTGGGGAAAATGTCCTTGTTTCTGTCACACACAGAATTCTGCCTGAAATGGGGAAGCTTGGGTGTAGGCAGAGTTGATGGCCAAACTCTGTTTGTGCTATATGTGCAATGGTCCCTGCTTCAAAAATATGTCTTCAGATATACTGGACCAGAAGGCTGAAGATGATGCTCCAATATTAGAGAGTTTACAAAACACTATCTACAATAAAATAAAATATAAAGATGCTTGTAGAGAGAAACACTTCAGAGAATGCTTCAAGTCTGATGCCACTGTTTGCTGTTTGACTTAACTGCTGTAATTATGATAACAAGGAGAGGAGTCACCCCAAGGAACTGAGTCTAAAGAGGTCTACCTCTCCTGTCTCTATTAGTCTTTCTCTCCAAAACAGAGTTGGTGGGTTGGAAAGGAGGCGTTACAGTATAAAGTTATCAGTTTGGCCTGTCAATTTGTTACAGTATAAATGTATCTGTTCGGCCTAAAATGGCTAATAAATGACACAGAGTCTAAAGCTTTCCAGCACTACACTGGGCAGAATCTAAACTGATACAAATCTACTCTTAAAACTAACAAACAAACTACTCTAAAACTCATATCATACATATACCCCAAGCACTTGCCACTATGGTGATCCCCAGGCCATTTCTCCCTCACCTCCCACCTCGCGCCCCCCCCCCCAAATGTAAACCCTTTTCCCCTTCACAACCTTCAATGCACGCTCAACTACCCTCTCCAGGAAGTCCCGCCTTCCCGTTCCTGTCCTTCTGCCCAGCTTATTGGATGAACAGCACTTTATTGACAGTTGTTACATCCATTCAAGACATTCCTCCAACAGGGAGGTAGATGCATCAAGGAACCCCAAATAAAGTAAGTTTTAAAATTTTCAAAGGCAGGCAAGGTGGTGCATGCTTATAATCCCAGAACTCAGGGAGGCAGAAGCAGGCTGATCTCTGTGACTTTGGGGCCAGCCTGGTCTACAAATTGAGTCCAGGAAAGCGAAGGTTATATAGAGAAACCCTGACTTGGAAAACAAAAACAAAAACAAAAGAAACCCAAGACCTGACTAGCTGGAAACTCTGTCACAAACACACACAAAACCTAAGTGGGAGAATATGGATAAGCTATATGTGCAAATACGATCCCATTTTATCTAAAGAGCTTAAGCATCGGTGCATTTGGTGTCTGTGGTACTATGAATGACAATATGGACGATTAAGGCGGGCGTGGTGGCGCACACCTTTACTCCCAGCACTCAGGAGGCAGAAGCAGGCGGATCGCTGTGAGTTCGAGGCCAGCCTGGTCTACAAAGTGAGTCCAGGACAGTCAAGGCTACACAGAGAAACCTTATCTTGAAAAACCAAAAAAAAAAAAAAAAAAAAAAAAAAGAAAGAAAGAAAGAAAGAAAGAAAATATGGATGTTTGTTTCCCAGTTGGTGGACTGTTTAGGAAGGATTAGGAGGTGTGGCCTTGTTGGAGAGGCATGTCACTGGGAGTGAGCTTTGAGGTTTCCAAAAGCCAAATCATCAAATCACACTCCCTCTTTGCGTCCAATTAAATGCTTTCTTTTATAAGAGTGGCCTTGGTCATGGTGTTTCTTCACCACAATAAGGCAATAACTAAGTTAGGGCCCAGGGCGTGAGGACTTTTTAGCAAAAGGATCTTCTAAGTCCTGTTTCGGGGAAAAAACTTAAAATCAGTCTTTCAGCAAGCACAGCATTGATTTTTTTGTTTTGTTTTGTTTTTCAAGACAGGGTTTCTCTGTTTGGCCCTGACTGTCCTGGAACCCCCTCTGTAGACCAGGCTGGCCCCAAACTCACAGAGAGAGGTCCACCTGCCTCTGCCTCCGAGTGCTGGGACCACAGGCGTGAGCTGCCACCACCGCCTGGACATCATTGATTATTTTTAACTACAGTTACCGCTTTTCACAATAGCTCGCCTACTGTGTCTCTCCTACCTTCTGAGATGGTGTGTCCTGTGATTAATATGTCCCTGGTACCCCTTTCTCCCCAGGAAAACACTATTCTGTTCTATCAAGCTGGAATTTTATTTTTTTATTTCATTTTTATGCATTTATTGTATGGGTGGGGATGGGCAGGGCTCCCATTAGGAGGAGGTTTCTGTCTAGGGCTTCCAGTAGCTTTAGGAACTTCCTAGGTGGAGGCTGGCAAGTGGCCTGGTCAGTCCACTTGACCCACCAGGAGGTCCTCATGGTCTCTCCATCCCAGCGTCTGCATAGCGTTTGGACCACAGCTTCAAGGGCTACTGGAGATCTGATTGCACAGACCTTCCTGGCAGCTGTGCCTGGTGTGCAACTATGTAAAAAAGAAAGGAGATTAAAAACAGGAAACCGTTTAAACACTTTTCGTGTTCCTGGCCTGTGAGGAGAGCCCAGCTCCTCACAGAAACAAGAATATTCTAGGTTTCTGGCCAAGACAGAGCTGATTATCAATAACAAGAGGCAGAACTGCTTCTTTCCCAGCACTGCCCCTCGCAGCCCAGCCAGATCCCGTCTCCTGTCCTCATCGAACCGATAGGCCAACCTTACTATATTCATGGCTTTCCTATTGCTGTGCCAAAACACCATGACCAAGGCAGTTTATAGAATAAAGGTCTTAGTTGGGGTTTAGGGTTCCAGATGGAAAATGGACCATGATGGTGATCCATGCTATGAGGCGGCAGGTGGCTGGAACAGCAGCTGAGAGCTCTCGTCTTTTTTTTTTTTTTAAATGATGATAATGATGATGATGTAGACAGTGCTCCGCCTGCATGTGCACCTGTAGGCCAGAAGAGGGCACCATATCTCATTACAGATGGTTGTGAACCACTATGTGATTGCTGGGAATTGAACTCAGGACATTTGGGAGTGCAGGCAGCGCTCTTAACCACCGAGCCATCTCTCCGGCCCCGAGAGCTCTCATCTTAAACCACAAACCAGAAGCAGAAAGTATAGAAGCTAGTAAGCTAACACAGTTTGGAAACCTCAAAGCTGCCCCGACCCCTCCGACCTTGACACACCTCCTCAGCTAGGCCACACCTTCCTGAGACTTGCCAAAAGGGGCCACCCGCCCATCACCTGGGGACCAAATATTTAAATACCAGAGATTTATGGGTGAACATCTCCTTCAAACTACCACACCTATGCTGAAGGCTAAAGTGGGTGATGGCTGCATTCCACAAGTTCAGAGTTACAGATGCTTTCTCAAAAACAAACTGACAGAGAAATAAAACTAGGCTGGATACCTGACTTTGAACCACTCAGTGTGCTAGGGCACTGTGGTTCAGATGCTTGGCTGGTCCTGGCAACACCATCAACTGCTGGTGGGGGGGAAAAAAAAGGCACATACACCTCATGGGCCTAAAACCAGGAGAATCACTGGCAAGAAATCAGTGATGCCTGAGTCCGGCCATCTCAGGAACAGCCTCCATCTTGCTGTAGGGTCAAAACTGAGTTCATGTTCCCAGGCCCCGGAACTAACTCCTCTCCTGCTTCTTCAGGTGTCCTGCGTTTGTCTGTTGACCAGTAAAGGATGTAAAGAGGGAAGTTGCTCGTCATCTAACCTGAGGCACACAAGTCATCAATGTGCTGCCTGTCAGGACTTAAATGGACTATGTGCAGCTTGCGCACTCTTTTGTTCCCACATGATTCTGAGTTCTGGGCCACAAGTCAATCAGGGGAGCTGACTGCAAAAGCTGAGTGGAGGACCTGAAACCCGGTGACCCAGATAAGGCCCAGTCACCAATGTTTATTTTCTTCTATCAAAATATGATTGGACAAGCCGGGCGTTGGGGCTGCATGCCTTTAATCCCAGCACTTGGGAGGCAGAAACAGGCGGATCTCTGTGAGTTTCAGGCCAGCCTGGTCTACAAAGTGAGTTCAGGATAGCCAAGGCTACACAGGGAAACCCTATCTTGGGAAAAAAAAATATATATACACACATAGATATACACACATGCATGATTGGGCAATGCTGCAGCCCACCCCACTCCCCCTCACTTTGGTATTCCATCCTCTAAAACTGCTGTACAGTTTATTTTCAGGGTCACAGTTCTGTGTCCCTGAACAATCAGTAGTGACCTGACTACAGTAAGATTTTTGTCATCTGCTTAAACACTAAGATGAACATTTAAGGACACAGTGCCTGAATCTATGCTGTTCAGGCTGGTCAGTTTCTGCTGCCCAATTCAAGTAAAGGTCTTGCTTTTCTTGACTCTTTTGACTGCCTGAGCTGTTCTGTTTTTCTCAGACCCCCATAATGGCCAGTCATAAAGTGCATGCCTTTAATCTCAGCACCCAAGAGGCAGAGGCAGGAGGATCTTTGACTTAAAGCTTACCTGGTCTACACAGTGAGTCCCAGGCTAGTTAGGGCTTTATAGTGAACCCTGTTTGGGAGGAACAACAGATGGAGGAAAGGAAGAAAGAAGGGAAGGAAAGGGAAAAGGAGTGGAAGAAGCCCTTGAGTGTGTGAGCTCTGAGTATGTGTTGTTGATAATAGAGAGCCATGCCAAGAACCGCAGCCTGAGACACATGGGGAAATGGAAAAGCTTTCGTCTCAGGGTGAGGCTCAGAGGGATGCTATCTTAGTCTGTTCTGTAGCTATGAAGAGACACCATGACTAAGGCAACTCTTTTGTTTGTTTTTGTTTTTCAAAACAGGCTTTCTCTGTGTAGCCTTGGCTGTCCTGGACTCACTTTTTTTTTTTTTAAGATGTGTTTGTTTATTTTGTATACAGTGCTCTGCCTGCATATACGCCTGCAGGTCAGAAGAGGGCATCAGACCATGTTATAGATGGCTGTGAGCCACCATGTGGTTTCTGGGAATTGAACTCAGGACCTCTGGAAGAGCAAACAGTGCTCTAAACCTCTCAGCCATCTCTCCAGCCCCCCTGGACTCACTTTGTAGACCAGGCTGGCCTTGAACTCACAATGATCCACCTGCCTCTGCCTCCCGAGTGTTGGAATTAAAGGCATGCGCCACCACACCTGGCCTTACTAAGGCAACTTTTTTTTTCCTGAGACAAAGTCTGTGTAGCCTTGGCTGTCCTGGACTTGCTTTGTAGACCAGGCTGGCCTCGAACTCACAGCAATCCGTTTGCCTCTGCCTCCGAGTGCTGGGATTAAAGGCGTACGCCACCACGGCCGGCTGACTAAGGCAACTCTTATGAAAGAAAGTATTTAGTTGGGAGCTTGCTTACAATTCAAGAGGTTTAGTCTATTAGCATCATGGTGGGGAAAGTGGTGGCACACAGGCAGACATGGTGTTGGAGGAAGCTACATCCTGATCTGTAGGCAGCAGGAGGAGAAAAAAAGAACTAGGCCTAGCATAGGCTTTTGAAATCTCAAAGCCCACCCACAATGACACACTTCCTCCAATCCTAACCCTATCAGAGTTTCACTCCCTAGTGACTCAGTATTCAGATATATGAGTCTATGGGGGCCTGTAGTGGATGTAAACATGTTTTTGTTTTGATCCCAAGTGTGGGATATATAATAGATATAAACTTATTTTTGTTTTGATCCCAAGCGTGGAATGGGGAACAGACTTGTGAAAGAACAGGTGATGTTTATCCACTAGAAGACAGCCACCCTCATGCGGGGGCTTGGTTTTTGCCAGCTGAAACACATCTTAGTACAGACTCTGAGACGATATATATATATATATATATATGGAGGCAGGGCTTTTTGGGTCTTGGTATTGTTTGGCTGTTCATTGCTCCACTTCAAGATGCTCCTGGAGAGAAACTCACCAGAGAACACTTCGGGGTTTTGAGTTTTGGCTGCTGTTCCAGGTTCCAGCAGCAACTTTGGTTGAATTGCTGGTCTGCTGAAATCCTGCTGACTACACCAGGGGAACTGCTCCCAGGAACAGAGTCCGAAAAGGTCTACTTCTGTTCCCATTAGCCTCTTTTCTCTCCTATCTAGGGTGGATGGGTTGGAAGGGAGGTATAAGCATTAAAGAACCCCAAATAAAGTAGGTTTGGAAAAGGTCGAAGCCTAAAAGGGCCTTTCTTATTCAAACTGCCACTGATGACAAAGCCATATATGAATATGTTATAGACAAAGTCCATATATGAATGTCGATAGCACGTGAGGTAAGTGGCCACCATAGCTTTCTCTTCTGAGATATTTACAGCCTGGACCCCATCTCCTTAATCCAGCTGTACACCATAAACCCCGCCTCCTCGTCCAGCTGTATGCAGTGGCCCTGCCTCCCTGCTCAACTCTGTATAATGAATATGCTTAGCTTCCAGGTCGCTGAGACTTCTCCACCACAGAACACAGTCTATCTGATCGAAGCTTCTCTCTGTCACTCTGTTTGTTTGTTTGTTTGTTTATTTATTTCTTCATTCCCTCACCACCCCAGTCAGGACAAGTTCCTGTATCCACCTTAAGGAATCAGCAAGGAAGCAAGAAAGCAGAGTGCTGGTAATCAAAAAGCCACAAGAAGGCCAGGAATGGTGGCTGGCAGGATTTTCTTTCCTAAACCAGCACAACTTGGGGAGGAAAGGGTTTCATCTTACGGTCACACTTCCTCACGGAGAGAATTCAGGGCAAGCACCTGTAGGCAGGAGCTGAAACAGAAGCCATAAAGGTCTGCTGTTGACTGCCTTGCTCTCTCTGACGTTATCACTCTTCTTTTTGTTTGTTGTTTGTTTCTCTAGACAGGGTCTCTCTGTGTAGCCCTGGCTGCCCTGGACTCCCTTTGTAGATCAGGCTGGCCTCGAACACACAGAGATCCGCCTGCCTCTGCCTCCCTGAGTACTGGGATTATGGGGGGGGGTATATCCATTGGTCAAAGCTTTGAAGCTGTGACAATTGCTCATGACAAAAGAACAGTGTAAAAACAGAACAATTTCTTTAGAGAATTCGGATCTAATCGAAAGAGATAAACATGACTAACCAAAGGAGGATCTTAAGTTCATGATCATCCTTGGCAAAAAGCAAGTTGGGACCGTCCTGGGTCCCAGGGGAACTTGCCTCAGAAAACTATATGACTTGCACATGTAATCCTAGTACTTGGATGGTAGAGGCTGGAGGATCAGAAGTTGAAGGCCAAAGATAGAAAAAAAGAAATCGTAATGATATTCTGTTATAGATCAGTGCCTAGCCCGCTTGTCAGCAGAGAGGCTTCATCCAGCAACTGATGAAAACAGATGCAGAGACCTGTTAGGGTCTGGGATGCGCCAAGGAAAAGACCCCAGACTCAAACAGTGTGCCACCAACAAAGGACATTTATTCTGCAGAATCCAACATGCTGGGGTCACCATTCAGACACAGATGGTGACCCCCCCCCCCAGTGAGCTTGTAGGCTCTTTTTAAAGGCTTTTGGGGGGAATTCCTAAAAGGGGGGGGTTTAGGAAATCATTAGCATGTTGGGATCGCCACTCCGACACCATGCTGACACCCCACCGCCACCCCCTGAGCAACAGGAATGGTTGAGTTCCAGACAGATGAAGTAAGGTGTCTCGGGGAGGGACAGTTTCGGGGTGTGAGGCTTATCAGGAATAGTTTAGTAAGTAAAAGGTTAAGATGGCTGTCTCAACTGTCTCATCCATAACTCCACACTGTTGCCCAATTGAACTTTCTCTTCATCGTCCTATTCAGGCCTGTTTCAAGGCTTGAGAGGTCATTAGGCAAGACAAGGGTGGGGTCAGCTCTCCGGTCTCTTTGCCTGATGTGATGCTCTTCCTGTTTCCGACCCCAGCTCAGGCTCCCCTTCCGGGGGCAGGAAGGGAAGGCCTCAGGACCAGGAACCTGTGTAGGTGCTCTCTCTGGGAACAGAGCCTCAGGGCTGGCCTGTGTAGCCTCAGACACTGTCCTGCTGGGCTCCCTAGAGACAGGCCTGCAGACTGTGGACCTGTCCCTCCACCCACTGTCATTTTTGCCTGTTTCTTGTCATTTTTTTTTTCAGGCCACTCAGGATTCCAAGGCTTCTTTAGGGATGGGTGAAAGAAGGGTCCAGGAATCACTCCGGTCTATAAGAAGGCTGTGGGCTGCCTTCGGTGGAAGTACAGTCCTGTTTAGTACATCCTGTTCTACTCTGACTTAGCAGCCACCTTAGCCTGGAGGGTATTTAAAAAAAAAAAACAACAACGAGTCACTCATGTCTGTGGCACACAAGTTCCAGGAGCTTGCGGAAGTCTGCAGGTAAACTCTCTTGAAACCCCTTCTGTTTACACCAGAGAGTGTAAACCCTAGAATGTAAAACAGAACAAAATTCACCTAACCTTAGACAGTATTAACAGATATGAATGACTCCATGTTCCCATAGGGCTTGTGGGAAGCCTTGTTGGAAAACAATAGGCAGTGTCTATTAAGACCACTTGGCAAGCCGGGAGTGGCGGCGCACACCTTTAATCCCAGCACTCAGGAGGCAGAGGCAGGTGGATCTCTGTGAGTTCAAGGACAGCCTGGTCTACAAAGTGAGTCCAGGACAGCCAAGGCTACACAGAGAAACCCTGTCTCAAAAAACAAAAACAAAGTCCACTTGGCAATTCTCAAATTCTCACTGTTTATTATCCTCCTCCTCAGCTTCCTAGTCCTCCTCTTTCTCCCAACCCCCCCCCCTTTATTCCCCCCCCCACCTCTTTACTTTTCTCCTCACTACCACGCCAGAAGGGTGACATTCTACGTGTTGTAGCTTGGCTTCTATTCCTTCTATTAAAAACCTTGACCAGAAAAAAACAAAACAAAACCTTGAACAGGCCAGGTGAGGTGGCACATGTCTTTAATCCCAGCACTCTGGAGGCAGAGGCAGGAGGATCTGTGAGGTTGAGGCTAGCCTGGTCTACAAAGTGAGTCCAGGACAGCCAGAGCTGTTATACAGAGAAACCTTGTCTGGGGTGGGGGTGGGAGGATGGGACCTTGACCTAAAGCAATTTGGGAAGAAGGGGTCAATTTGCTCACACTTCTATGCGAAGGTCCATCTCTGAGTGAAATTGGTGCAGCAACTCAAAACCTGGAGGTAGGAGCTGATGGGGAGGCCGTGGAGGGATGCTGCATGGAGGGATGCTGCATGGAGGGATGCTGCATGGAGGGATGCTGCATGGAGGGATGCTGCATGGAGGGATGCTGCTTACTGGCTTATTTACCATGGCCTGCTCAGACTGCTTTCTTTTTTGTTTTGTTTTTCCAAGACAGGGTTTCACTGCGTTGCCTTTTTTTAAAAAAAAATTAACTATTTATGTATTTAAATAATTTATTCAGATTACATCTCCATTGTTATCCCCTCACTTGTACCTTCCCTTTCCTTCCCTCCTTTCCTCTTTCACCCTATTCCCCTCCCCTAGGCCTGTGACGGAAGGGGACCTCCTCCCCCACCATATGATCACAGCCTGTCTCATCTCAGCCTCAGCAGGGTAGCCTGCTTCCCCTTCCTCTGAGTGCTACCAGGCCTCCGAACCAAGGGCAAGCGGTCAAATGGGAGGCCCCAGAGTTCAGACTCTGACATGAACTCCACTGCTGCTGCCTTTGGCCTTCGTTCTTTGTTGCCCATGTCTGCAGTTTCGGCAGCTTAGTTTCTCGTGCGTCTACTAGATTCACCAGCAGGGGGCATGGCTGTACAGCGCCTGAAAGTGGAGCCTTCAGGGAATCCACACTTTCATCTTGTGGCTGCTTCTGCACATCAGAAGTTACCAGCCAGTGTACTTAAACCGCAGGGCGTCCTCCCACATGGAGTGACAGAGTCAAAGGGCAAAATGCTTTCTATCTCTGTGTAGGGAGCCAGCCATGTCCTTACTGCCCCCACCTAAGGACCATTGCTTTCTGCCCTGTCATCTTTGTTCGCTTTGATGGTCACAACATAAAACCTTCTCCACGGTCTTCCTCCTTCCATGATTCACTGACCCTCCAGCAACGTTGCTTTCATCTTCCCAGTCCTTTGGGCCTGAAGCCTGCTGCCCTCTCTCTGTCCTGCCCAGAAACCATGTGTCCTCCATAACATTACTTTTTTGTTTTGTTTTGTTTTGTTTTGTTTTTGAGGCAGGGTTTTCCTGTGTATCCTTGGCTGACCTAGACTTAACTTTGTAGACCATGCTGGCCTCGAACTCACATCAACCCACCTGCCTCTGCCTGCCCCCCCCCCCCACCCCCAGGTGCTGGGATTAAAGGTGTGTGCCACCACACTGCCTGGACATTACTTTTGCAAGAGCCTTGAACTCTTTTCCATCCCATGCCTCACTTGTAATCTGTAAATGATTTCCCACTATACTTGGGATGGAGGTCAAAGCCCGCTGCAGAGCTCCTTAAGGCTCTGCATAATCTAGCTTTGTGCTGGAATCTAACCTACCTTCAGTCTGTACAACAGCCTTCAACCATGCTTTGCTGTTGTTGCAGCTGGTGCAGGCTGGCAGAGCTCCGCCTGCCTCTGCCTCCCAAGTGCTGGGATTAAAGGCGTGCACCACCACGCCCAGCTGTTTATTTGGTGTTTTATGAGACAGGTTTTCACTGTGTAGCCTTACCTGTCCTGGAACTCACTTTACAGACCAGGTTGGCCTCAAACTCAAAGGTCCTCCTGTCGCTGCCTCCTAAATGCTAGGATTAAAGACACGCACCACCACGGGCTGTTGGGTATAAGGTAAGATTTTGGCCCAGAGTTGACTTGTTGGCTTTCTTTCATTAAACTGGCAGTAGCTGCCACAACTCTTAGACAGGTGGGCCATCCTGTGGCTAAAGGGTCCAATTTTTGAACAAGCATATCATAGGAAATTTTTAAAATTTTATTTAATTTTTATGTGCATTGGTGTAAAGATGTCAGATCCACTGAAACTGGAGTTACAGACAGGTGTGAGCTGCCATGTGGGTGCTGGGAATTGAACCCGGGTCCTTTGGAAGAACACACAGTGCTCTTAACCACTGAGCCATCTCTCCAACCCTCATGGGGCATTTTCATGACCCCAAAGTTTGGGTTCAAACCACTTTGGGATGTCTTTTACTTAGTTTCGGTCCAGATGAGGGGCTCAGTGCCCCCCTTTGTGCTGATGTATAGAGGCCTTGCAGAAACACTGGTATCCTGAGGCAGCAATGCTGAGCTGCACCTAGGAACCCTCAAATCTGTCTCTTAGTCTTTGAGGCTGGGATCTGAAGGATGGCAACAGTCTTACTGAGACAGGCTCCTTTTGCCTCCCCTCAGCTGGTAGCCAAGATAGGCAGCCTCTGATGTAGAGTTGGGCTTCTTCTTCTTCTTCTTCTTCTTCTTCTTCTTCTTCTTCTTCTTCTTCTTCTTTCTTTCTTTCTTTCTTTCTTTCTTTCTTTTTTTGTTTTGATTTTTTGAGACAGGGTTTCTCTGTGTAGCCTTGGCTGTCCTGGACTCACTTTGTAGACCAGGCTGGCCTCGAACTCACAGCGATCCGCCTGCCTCTGCCTCCCGAGTGCTGGGATTAAAGGTGTGGGCCACCACGCCTGGCCCCGAGTTGGGCTTCTTTACCTGACATTCTGTAGCCCAGTGTCTGTAACTCTTGCAGCAGTCCCTCACTGGCCCTTTTATAATCTGTTTCCCAGGAAACCTCTGATAGAAGGGCAGGAGGTCAGCACTTAGTGTTTCATCAAACAGGGTTGGCTAATTTTTAAATCTTGGTGCGACCTGGTCCATGTAAGTTGCCCGATGCAACCTCCCACTGGGTCTGTCCATTTAAAAAGCCTAGATGGGGCTTGGTGTGGTGGTGCATGCCTTTAATCCCAGCACTCGGGAGTTCAGGCCAGCCTGGTCTACAGAGTGAGTCCAGGACAGCCAAGGATACACAGAGAAACTCTGTCTTGAAAAACAAAACAAGGCAAAGATGGGGGCTGGATGGAAGAATGGGGAAATAGTAGGACCCACAGGGTCCTGGAAACCTACAAGAAGAACTCTATGACAGGCAGATCTGGGCCCTGGGGTCCTCCTCAAACTAAGGCACCAGCCAAGGAGAAATAGGCAGTAAACTTCGAACCCCTACCAAGACCTAGCCGACGAACAGGATATTCTCCACCAGTGAGTGGAGAGTGAGATCTGACTCTCACACAGACTCTGGTGCCCCTTTTCTGACCATGTCCCCTGGACGGGGAGGCCTGGCAGTACTCAGAGGAAGGATAGCAAGTTACCAAGAAGAGACTCGATACTCTAAGAGCATATATAGGGGGAGGAGGTCTCCCTCAATCACAGACATAGGGGAGGGGAGAATGGGGGAAGTGGGAGGGAGAGAGGAATAGGAGGAAACAAGGGAAGGGCTAACAATCTAGATGTAATATGAATAAATTAATTTTAAAAAAAGATGGGGGCTGGACAGTAGTGGCTCATGCCTTTAATCCCAGCATTTTTGAGGAAGAGGCAGGCAGATCTGAGTTTGAGGCTAGCCTGGTCTACAGGGCGAGTTCAGGACTCCCAAGGCAGAGAAATCCTGTCTCAAAAAAGAAAAAAAAAAGATGGATTGACTAACCTCTGCCAATGGGAGGCTGAAGAATGCATCTTTCAGGTCTAAGACAGTGAACACCTATTTCTCTGAAAGAATCAAGCTCATAAGAATCATAGGTCCCAAGTTTCTTCATAGGCAGGAGAGGCAGAATCCAGGGTGACTGCCAAGGCACCTGTCAATAATGGACTGCAGTTCAACTTTTGTTTCCGGGGTCATTGGGTATTGTTTAATCTGGATGAAGGCAGCTGAACTGGTTAGCTGAACAAGCAGTGGAACAACTGGGCTAGTCCTATGAGGTGGGTTTCCTCTGCCAGAGGGTGAGACACCAAAATTTTGCTTGGTATTAGTAAGTCTAAGTGTGTCTCACTGACAGAGAAGGTGACAGTGGTTTTCAGTTTATGCAAAAGGTCTTATCCAGATCAGTTCTCTGTGGTTAGACACCCTTTGAACCACCTCCAGCAACTGGGACCTACTTATACCTTTACATTTTTAAACGTTTATAACTTTAAAAAAAAATATGTGGCTGACTGGGTGACAAAGAACATCTCTTTTAGCAGTTGTCTTTAATCCTTTCAAAGCACCTGGTGAAAATGGTTTAAAGTCTCTGTGGTCAGTGCTGGACAGAAGGGAAAATTCTATGCAGGCTTTGCTGTTGGCAGTCACTGTAGGAGTGGTTTTCTTTTTTCTTATTTTCTTTCTTCCAGAGAATGGTAGGTTCTGAGTTTTCCAGTTACACAGGTCACTGGTTAATAAGGAGATATTAAATTATGGAAGATTTACGAAAGGAGTGAAACTCTCTTTTCCTTTGGGTGCAGCTTCCCTGGGGCTGCTTAGAGCAGGCACAGAGTGGAGGGAATGCTTGCCTGGCGGGACCGGTCTCCCTCATATGCGTTCTGCTTAGATGCAGGGGCCCTGGATGAGAGGCCTGGCTCCTCCTTACCTCCATACAGGGACCAACCCTGACTATGAGCAGGAGTCAAAAGAGAAAACAAACAAAGGCTCCTACTCTCAGTGTGGGACAGGTGGAGGTTTGGGGGCGACCTCTGGGTGACCTGCAGAGTCAAAAGGATTCAGGTCAACAATCTGGGGGGGGGGCACAGGTCTTAAGCCAGGTGGGAGGAGGGTCTCACACCACAGAAAGACACACACACACACACACACACACACACACACACACACACACACACACACACACACAAATAACCTGGTATGGCCACCACACATTTATATGCCTGCACAGACAGATCCAGTGGTGTCTCACATGGCTGCCAGGCACTAGATCAGCGGCTGTGTCTGATTTCTGTGTGTCCAAACTGAAGACGCCTTAACCAGACCCACCTCCGGAGGTGACAGACCAGGTGACTTTCTAATTGGCTTCCTTTTGAGCTGGAGGTGTCAGCCCCACCCGCCTAGGCAACTCAGGTGGCACATCCACTAAGCACTCTTTGAACACCACACACTTCCTTGCTCCAAGGGCCTCTGAGACCTCCCCGGAGTTTCTTTCTTTCTTTTTGGTTTTTCGAGACAGGGTTTCTCTGTGTAGCCTTGGCTGTCCTGGACTCACTTTGTAGACCAGGCTGGCCTCAAACTCACAGCGATCTGCCCGCCTCTGCCTCCCGAGTGCTGGGATTAAAGGCGTGCGCCACCACGCCCGGCTCCTTCCCTGGAGTTTCAAGGTCTGACCTCTGGGATGTTGTGGGGGCATTCACCAGAGAAGATTGCTTGGACACGGTTTAAGTTTAAGCCAATACAAAGTCTTTATTAACTTTGGCCAGTGACTACACTGTGTTTTTGGGACCCTAGTGTAGCCCCAAGCCTTTCTCAGGGTGAACTTTTAAGCACAAAGACAATGCCCTGGGTTGACATACTTCAGTTAACAAAAACAGTCACCCAGAAGCAAAACTACAGAAGCCAAAAAGCAAGGCTAGTACATTGAGAGCCTTTCCCAGAGCTATGGACTTTGATGGCTTAGGTCTTGTTTAATTTTGGCAGGTGGTGCTGTCTATGCGCTGAGTTTTACAGCCTGCATGGCACTTCCATTATAGGGCGGGCTGTGCTGAGGGCTGGGGCCCTGTTACAGTATTCATCTATGGGCATGAAAACACACAAACACACATGCACGTACGCATGCATGCACGCACACACATGCACACACATACATTCACATACACACACAGATACACACACACACACACACACACACACACACACACACACGCATGGGCATGAGCACAGGAGGAGAGAGAGGGAGAGAGGACAAGCGAGCAATTTAACTACATATCCATTTAGCAAAACATTAATAGTCGATGCTCCCAGAGGGCCTTGGATTTTTCAGTCAAAGGTTTCCAACCGGCTGTACAGGGCCAGGCATTACTCCTGTTGCCGCCTCGTAGTCGCATCTAAGACTTTCCCACAACTATGGACGTGGATGGCTTAGGACAGTGGTTCTAAACCTTCCAGTTCCTCACGTTGTAGTGACCCCTAACCATACAATTTTCCCCCTTATTTTATAACTGTAGTTTTGCTATTGTTATGAATTGTCATGTAAATACCTGCGTTTTCCCACGATCTTAGGTGACCCCTGTAAAAGGATCATTTGACACTCAGCCCCGCACCCATGGAGCCTTGACCCATAGGTTGAGAACCGGTGGATTGGGACTGTGTTCTGGCTTGGGCACGCGGCGCTGCCTACGTGGTGAGTTTCACGGCCTGCATTGGATGTCCATCACGAAGGTCTGGGAGCGCGCTACACTCCCTTCCAGGGTTTAGGCCAAGGCCCAACGCAGACATCGTTATACCTAGGCTATTCACGCACCGTCGCTTGCCGGGCGCCGTAGCACGCAGGGTCTACGTCTGGATGTGGTTCCTGCTGATTCTTCTCGCCTAACAGGCTCCGCAACAGGATGTAAGCAATGCGTGCGATTGTTATGTTCAACAGACTATCAAGGTCTGCCTGTGAGTAGCTGGGGAATTCCACGTTACAGTTCTCCTCTGTCTGAGCCTGATTTCAAGCCCACGCTAAGTCCATCTTTTGCAGTCTGGGGGACTCCGTGTGTGGTTTTACGTCTTCCATCACACTCGCTCGCTCTCTACTCAGACCCAACCACCAGCAATCCCTTTGATAAGTGCTTGCTGAACGAACTGACGATGCAATGAGGAAAGCTACCTGAGTGCCAAATAAAGCTCCGCTCCGGATGCGGGCCTTGAAACAGTAGGCGCTGACAGTTAACTCACCGTCCGTATGTAAATGCTGCCATTTGTCCCATATTGTTCATCAGGGCTATTCTACAGCAACCCTCGGCCCAGGAAACACTTGAGAACCACGCACATTTTGTTCTCATACTCCCTTAGTCTCCCTCAGTCCTCGGTTTTTCAGGACCCTGATTGCTCTTTTGTATGTATGTTTTCTCCTGTGATTTAACCATGCACTTCTTTTCTCTTTTTTTTCAGGGGTAGTGGTGATGGTGGAGCTAAGGATGAGACCCAGAACTTCAGGAATGCTAGGCAAGAGCTATGTCACTTAATGGCATGCCAGTCACACAGAAGTGATGTGTAACCTACTCACCACCTCTTTTTGGGAGGCACATGATCTCTGCTTGACCTGTTGAGGAGATGTTGACATTGGTCGCCTTGGTTGATTTGCTCTGCTAGGCCAAGACTTTATAACAATACCAGCCTGGCATTGTGATGGCTAACTAACTGGTAAGAGGCGCGTCTGCGTATGTTCGTCTGTGTATGCCTTGAACGCACACTTTTCTTGCCTCAGCCTCCCAAAGCCTGGGATTAAAGCCACCACAGGCAGCCTTTTCTCACTTCTCTGTGTTTGTGTGTGTGTTCGTATGTATATGAGTGTGTGTTCTAGTGGGTGTGGTTGCTCATGTACTAACACATGTGTTCATAGAGCCAGAAGTCAACCTCAGATTTCTTTACGAGCCATCCACATCATCATCATCATCATCATCATCATCAATTTTTTGATACAGGGTTTCTCTGGGTAGTCCTGGCTGTCCTGGAACTCACTCTGTAGACCAGGCTGACCTTAAACCCACAGAAGCCTGCCTCTGCCTCCTGAGTGCTGGGATTAAAGGCGTGCGCCACCACTGCCTGGCTTAGGGTGATTTTTAAGAGTTAGTTCACCCCTTCCACTATGGGTTCCAGGCATCAGAGTCAGTTGGTCAGGCGTGTTTAGCAAGTACTTTTGCTGGCTGATCCATCTCACCAGCCTTTATTATTTTTTTGGCAGGACCGTCTCAGTGAGACCACACCCGGCAGGCAGCGGGCTGCAGGGACCAGCCTTTCTCTGCTTCCCTAGGCCTGGTATTGCAAGCGAGAGCCACAACGCCTGACTTTTTTTTTACAGGGTTGCTGAAGATGGAAGTCACCACTGAAGAACCATTTCCCCAGCCCCTACATTTGCTTCTTTGTGTCACTGAAAACTCATCGATTCTCCTGCTGGTTCCTGGCTGCTGGCAGGTAAGCTGTTCTGTTCCACCATGGTCTCCCTACCATAACAGACTGCAATTTCTGAAAGGGGAAAAAAAATGGAGATTTACTGTCTTACTATGGGAAAAAAAAAAGATGCAGCTGATGAACCAACCACAGCACCAGAGAGAGAAGGGATTATCCTGAAGCAGGAGAGTGTGGTAGAAAAGAAAAGGGGCTGGAGAGATAGCTCAGTGGTTAAGAACACTCCTGCTCTCACAGAACTGGCTTCAATTTCCCCGCACTCACATGGCGGCCTGCAACCTATGTGTAAGTTCAGGTCCGGGGAATCTGGTGCCCTCTTCTGGCCTCCATGGGCACTGCATGTAAATAATCCAACGATTAAACAAGCAGGCAAAATGCCCATACACCTAAAGTATTTTTTGTTGTTGTTTTGGGGTTTTATTTAATTTTATTTTCTGATACAGGGTTTCTCTGTGCATCCCTGTCCTAGAACTCACTCTGTAGACCAGGCTGGCCTTGAACTCAGAGACCTGCCTGCCTCTGCCTCCTGAAACTAAAGGTGTGAACCACTACCCGACATACGATAAATTTTAAGGGGGTGGGGAGGAAAGGAGGGAGAGAGAGAGAGAGAGAGAGAGAGAGAGAGAGAGAGAGAGAGAGAGAGAGAGAGAGCGCTCACATGAACTGCCTGAACTGCCAGCAGTGGACTTCGCCAGTCCTTTGCCACAGCACAGTCAGGAGTGTATGTGGGGGGTAGGAACAGATTTGTCTCTGCACAAAACAATGGCCCCCATTGTTTAGATGTGCTAGGAATCTGGATGAATGACAGCATTCAAAGGAGGCGCAGGCGGGGAAGCCCCAGTGCGTCGGACCGTACAGGAAGGGCCATCTCGCTCCAGGCTGTCACTGATAAGGTATGGAAGAAAAGCAGCTGTTGGGACACATGGGGCGTTTCATGGAGAAGACGGCAGTGCTAGGCGGTAGTGCTGTGAGGCAACTGGGACGAGAGAACTCCATGCACGGCTGAGAAGACTCTATCCCTCCTTCCTCTCCCCGCCCCATGAGCTTGAGTTACAGGGAAGGAAACCCCCAGGCTCAATGGACAATTGGAGGAGAATACAAACCACTGTCCGGAAGTGGGGCTGGAGCTGGTGGGGTAACAAGAAAGGTCCAGGGCCCAAGCCTGAAACATGCGCACATGCCAGAGCTGCGGGCTTCGGCTTACGCGATGACAGCGCGCCTGGAAAACGTGGGCTGGGAACAGGGTTCAGAGTCAGATCCGAGAAGAAAGTAAAAGGTCACCTCCTAGCTGCACTCTCTGAGTCAGAACTTCTGAGGGCCAGGCCACTGCCAGCCTCACACCGGAAGCCAAAGTGCCAAGTACTTAGAGATTAAAGCACTGAAGCTTGCGTTGCTTGGCAGGGTGGACGCAGGACGGGCGGAGGTCCTAGCAGCTGCAAGTGCTGGCACAGTGTAAGTACTGCAGCACAGGCCCGCGTCGTCAGGGGGCCTCGGGACTCACACTGCCTTCTGTACTTCGGTGAGAAGAATGGGCAGAAGTCTCCAGAAGAAATCTGAGGAGTCTGAGTTCCTCCAACAAGCCAGTCTACTGTGCCTTGAGGCCTCCGTATAGCCCAGCTCTCCAGGGGACAAGCTAGGCCCTCTCAGATCGCATCTTGACTCAGCATGTTAACCCGTACCGGCATCAGGGGTTCCCACAACAATGTGACGGGAGAGAAAGACAACAACAGCCAACAGATATGTCAAAATTAACATGGAAAAGAAGCCTGTTTGTAGTGAAAGACCCAAAGCCTGCCCTTCCTGTTGGATCATGAACTGAGCATGAGCAAAGCCCTGGAAACACAAAAGGAGGAGTGGGGCTGTAAGAGACCGTTCGCCTGTGTGTATGGCCGGATGCTTTTTAGGACCTTTGCTTGGCTTACTAGCCCAATTCCTTTCTTGGGAGTGGTTTTTCTTTCCTTTATGTGTATGAGTTTTTGCCTGCAAGAATGTCTATGCATGTGTTCATGCAGCACCCAGAGAGGCCAGAAGAGGGCGCCAGATCCCATGAAACTGGAGTTAGGGCAAGTTGTGAACCGCTGCTAGGAATCAGACCTGGGTCCTCTGGTCCCCTGCTCTCCACAGCTGAGCCATTTTCCCTCTCTTCCTTCTTTCCATCCTTCCTTCCTTTTGTTTTCTTTCTTTCTTTGTTTTTGTTTTGTTTGGTTTTGGTTTTTTGAGACAGGGTTTCTCTATGTAGCCCTGGCTGTTCAGGACTCGCTTTGTAGACCAGGCTGTCCTCAAACTCACAACGATCCTCCTGCCTCTGCCTCCCGAGTGCTGGGATTAAAGGCGTGTGCCACCATGCCCGGCCTATTTTTGGTTTTTTTTGAGACAGGGTTTCTCTGGATAGCCCTGGCTGTCCAGGAGCTCACCCTGTAGACCAGACTAGACTCAAACTCACAGAGATCTGCCTGCCTCTGCTTCATGAGTGCTGGGATTAAAGATGTGAGCTACCACTGCCTGGCCTTTTCTCTTTCTTGATAGGTTGTCTAATTCTATTCCATGCCTAGTTTAAAATACATGACTTTTGCTGAGTGTGGTGGCACTCAAGAGGCAGAGGCAGGTGGATTGCTGTAAGTTCCAGGCCAGCCTGGTCTACAAAGTAAGTCCAGGACAACCCAGGCTACACAGAGAAACCCTGTCTCGAAAACAAGCAAGCAAGCAAACAAACAAAAGACATGACTTCTTCTCCATCTCCTGGCAGCTGTTAGGGTTTTCGGTTAACCTGCACTGCTTTTCTCAAACTCTAATAAAACTGTCTTTGAGCTTCCGTCGAGCCCATTTCTAAATTCTGGTATTAACTACACTAAGAACCCCTAAAGAACCTTAGCTTTTCTAGGAGCAACAAGAGCGTATTCTGACAGTTCTCTCACGCCCTCCACAGGTGGAGCTAGAGCTAGCGACTGATAAACTCAAGAACTCTGGGGAAGAGCATGTAGTCTCACCGCTGCTATGGAGTTTGGCTTTCAAGCTGTCAAGCGGAAGCTGGAAGCCATCCTGTGCAGGAAACATCAAGGCTGGTGTGCCAGCTCCACCTCAGCTTGCACCCCAGGGTGGGATGACACTACACATGCTTGTCCAAGGCCAGGATAGAAGTCCTGTCCTTTTCTACAGAGTGACGTGTGCCTGCTCCCTGGCCACTCTGTGTTAACAGCACAGGTGCGCAGCTTTGTAGGGGGCAGTCACTCATGGGCACTAAACACTGCTGCACTGGAGTAAATGTTTTTATCGAAAGCTAAAACATCAATTTTTCTGGTCACTTATTTTAAGTAATAAATGTACTTGCTACTGCAAAAAAAAAAAATCCCTTATTGATCACAAGTTCATCTAATTAGTTATATTTTTTAAAAAAATAAAATTTTTATGTTAAATCATTTTCAAGGTAGCTCCTGCGTCACTTTACACACTCCCATCTATCACCACAGTCTTTACATTCCAGGCATTCCGAGCTGGTATTTCTAGACCTGGCTTTTTCATCAAGGGAGCCCTTTCCGCCCATACTTTTTTTTCTATCGCCTAGCGACACAGTCCCATGTATCCCAAGCTTGCTTCGAAAACGACATTGAAACTCTGATCCACCATCGGAATAAATGACGTGTTACCGGCGTGTGCGCACACGTTTTACGCAACGTTTGGATCGAATCCACATCCTCACTCCCGCGAAACAAACACTTCCCCCCACTGAACCCCTTTCCCTCCTCCCCACGCTCTAGGAAACACTATCAAAAGGCCGGAAGCCCTCCCCTTCCTGTCCCGGCCCGGAACTTACGCGCTCCGCACCTGGGCCGGAGCTCAGCGCAGCGCAGCACACCAACTTTTTCCGGCTGTAACCGGAAGTCCCTCTGATAGAGGCGGCTCCGCGTCAGGTGACCAAAGTCCGGGTAGGAGGGGTCGAAGGTTCAATGTTTCTGACTGACGTATCTCTAAGACTGGCTTGTGGGACAGAGGAACCAACTGGCAGCGTCGCTGGCGCTCTTTCTACGGGGGCAGGTAGGTGACGAGCTGGGGTGGCGGGCCTGGGACACCCCCACCCCCTTTCCCGGGCTTAGGGACTGAGACACCTGAAACCGGGGGACCGGGAGACAGCAAGCCTGGCCCTATCCGGGTCCCAGAATATAGGTCAGACTGGCGTCCTTGCATACAGATCGGGCAGACTGAGGCCCCAAGAAGAGGGAAGGGCGCTCGCAGAAGCCCCTTTTCCAGACAGGGGCACATTCTGCCTCCCTCTCTACCTCGGGGGCGGGACCGCCTCTCACGTGGGTGGCGATTTGGTTGGGTGTAGAGGTGAAGGACTGTAGCGAACAGATTTGGGGGAGAAGCGTAGGAGACCTGGGTTCGAGTTCTCTGTCTAGAGCTAAGTGTGTTTTCTGGGCCAAGTCCTCTACCTCATTGAACGCAGTTTTCCACACTTGCGCTACCGAGCATCGCTTCTCAAAACATGGTCCTCAGAACACCTGCTCTGAAATCCTGAGATGCCGGCTTTACAGCCCTGAACCCCCCCCAACCCCCCCCTTACCTCCCACCCCCACCCCCACCCCCACCCCCGGCTGCTTGTTTCGAATCTGGGTTTGGATCCTAGGAAACCTTATTTTGAACGTTCTCCTTGTTTGAAGTCTGTTCATCGGAAGCGCTTTCCCGCTCTGAATGTTGTATTCGCTTGGAGGCAGCTGGAGCCGGTTCGGTTCTTTGAAACATCAGTCTAGCTTAGGAAAGAGCACGGGAGGAAGACTGTCTTCAAAAAGCTGACTCTGGGCGGGGGTCGGGTGGGTGGGTTATGAAAAGGAGGCCCCCCCCCCCGCTTAGTCTTTAGGGCAACTAGGATTAATAAGTGGGTTCAACGGGAAGACAGCTGTGTGCTTAATATTCTGAATTTAACCGAAGGATCATCAGAGTGACACCTGATGGGACCCACTGCCTCTTGTGGAAGGAAATATACAGGTATTAGAAGGAAGCCCTTTCTGACTTAAAAGTCTCATTCTGAGAAGTTAGTGTGAATCTATCTTTCCGTTGATGACCCCCCACCCCCGAGTGTATGTGACATCTCTTTGGTTGTTTGAGACAGGGTCTCATGGATCTCAGGCTGTGTTCAAAGTCCTTTTGTAGTTCAGGTTGGCCTTGAACTTCTGATCCTTCTGCCTCAGTCTCTCCCCCCTTCCCTTTTCCAGAGTGTCATTATGTAGCCCAGGCTGATTTCATACTCATGGTCTTGCTGCCTTAGGCTGCCAAATGCTGGGATTGCTTGTGTTCCCAAGGCTGTTTGCCAACGAACTCTGATAACAGAGTGGAGGGCTGATTGCAGCCGTTTGGGTCTGTCTTCGCTCTGGTTTATAATGAACCTTAATTCTTTCTCCAGCAGAGTGTGTGAAGCGAGGATTTTGGCGGTTTGTAAGCTAGGTGTCCATCCAGCGTTTAGCCCTGACTTGCCAGCGCAGCCTTACAGATGATCCTTCAGGCATACCTATGGTTTTGCGATCTAACGTTAGATTTCCTTGTTTTGCACTTTTCCGTCTCCTGTCAGAGTACTTAAGAATGCTTACGGCAGCGTCTTGAGAAGCAAAAATTCCATATTATGATCCAGTTCTGCTGACACTTCCTCCACAGAACAAAAGGTTGGGATTGAACCAAAGTTCCTGCCTGTTTTCCTGTTGTTACTGTTTCTCAACATTAAAACAAGTTGTGAAATGATCAGTTGTTAGCTAACATTCAAGATGATATGGCCTTAGACTCGGTTGTCATCTCAGTGTCGAGGAAGATGCTTGTAATTCTGGATTAAAAAAAAACTTATTAATTTAGGAGTTTCTTTTTAAAGGGATGCTTGATTGGTGCTTTAGTAAGTGCCTGTGAAAAAGGAATTTGATGGTAAAAATAAGTTTAGGAAAAGTTACTAACCATTATCCTTTCTTAGTGTCTTTATGTAAATACTACACTAAAGGCATTGAGGGCTCACAATAAAATTCAGCATAATAAAATGCGACACCCGCCAGCATGCGCACGCGCACACACACACCCTCCCTGCTCAGGCTGATCTTAAATTTGTGGAGATCCTCTTGTCTAAGTGCTGAGATTACAGACACATGTCCTGCTTGTCTAACTTTAAATTTTCTTGTGTTTGAGAGTGTGTGTTGGGGGGAGTTGGGGGGTTGTTGTGCGCTGGGCGTGGTGGAGCACACTTTTAATCTCAGCACTTGGGAGGCAGAGGCAGGTGGATTTCTGTGAGTTCGAGGCCAGCCTGGTCTACCAAGGGAGGCCAGGACAGCCAGGGCTACACGAAGAAACCCTGTCTCAAAAAAACCAAAGAGAGAGGGAGAGAGAGCATGTGTACATACATGCATGTGTAGACATTTGTTTGCTTTGTAATTTATTAATTTACTTATTTACTTACTTTATATTTTGAGGCAGAGTATCTCATTGAACCTAGAGCTAGGCTGGTGGCCAGCAAGCTCCCAGGATCTCCCTGCCTTGGTGCTAAGGTTACAGATGTGTTTTGTGGTGTCCAGCTTTTACATGTGTGCTGTGAATCCGAACTCAGATCCCAATGCTTGTGCAGCAGCACTTAGCACCTGAGCCATCTCCCCAGCCCTGGCTTTTACATTTCTAAATGGGGAGCTAAATCTAAAGAATAATCCTATCACTTGGGCGGCAGAGGCAGGTGAATCTCTAGAGGCTAGTTGGATTTTTGAGTTTCAGGGCAGCCAGAACTACAAAGTGAAACCCTATCTCGAAATCTCAAAACCAGTCAACCAACCAAAACATAAATACACACATCTATCATACATTCATACACCTTCCCAGGTATGAAGGGTGATCTCATTAAGTTACTGATTTGCGTTTCCCTCATGACTGATAATATTGAACATATTTTCATGTGCTTACCATCATCAGTACCCTGGTAAGTTTTTTACATTTTATTTGTTTGGGGTTTTGTGTGAGTTGTGTGTGTGTGTGTGTGTGTGTGTTTACATATGCCATGGTACATGTGTGGAGGCCATGTACCATTTGGGTTTAAGGGTATTGAACTCAAGTTGTCAGGCTTGACAGCGTGCACCTTTAGCTGCTAAGCTATCTCACTAACCAAATATTCGTTTACCCATTGTGTAATTGGGTCATTTGTCCACATGTACAATCTTGGATATAAATATTCAGAATGTTTCTAAGATCCCCAATAGCCCTGGAAGTAACTCAGAATGAGCTGAATGGCACAGTGGGGACATGCCAGTAACTTCCTTAGCTGAATGAAGTGGAATTTTGACATTCTAAACAGAATAAAGTGTCCGTTTTGGACTGCTGATCATGCAGAGCTTAGCACAATCCCAGCCACTGCTGGTGTGAGCAACCATGTTCCTGTGAAAGGGGTACTTACTGTGCCTAGAAAACAGGAACATCCAAGATGTGCTAAGAGCGCATGTGGAGGTCCTTGTGTCTGAGAGAATGCGTATGTCTGTCTGTCACAGGCAGGCAGAAGAGGGGTGCGTGGTGTTGTGGAGTTGGGTGTAGGCTTAGGGTTAAAGGACTGCTGGCTTGCCACGCTGCTTCTCTCTCTGTAGCCTTTGGCCCTAACGGCACCATCTTGAAGTTTTGTTTTTTCAAAACAGGGTTTCTTTGCATCGTCTTGGCTGTCCTAGAACTAGTTCTATAGACCAGGTTGGCCCTGAACTCACAGAGATCCACCTGCCTTTGCCTCCCAAGTGCTGGGATTAAAGGCCTGTGCTACCACTGCACAGCTGTACCATTTTGAATATTAAAACAAAATTTTTACTTTGGAAATTTTAGGGAAGTATCCCCCTTAACCACCTTGCCATCTCTGTATTAACACAAGACAACCTTTGTTACAGTTGTTCTTATTACCTTGTTTCTTGTCACTGGGTACAGGACAGAGGGGTGCATGCGTACATGTGGTGTGTGTGTTGGTGTGTATCTGTCTGGTCTGTCTGTGTCTGTGAGAGCGAGTGTGTGCATGTAGAGATCAGAGGACAACCTCAAGTGTCAATCTTCTCCTTAACCGAGTGGCTTGGTTTTTTTCAAAGATTGATTTATTTATTATGTATATAGTTTTCAGTGTTCTGCCTGCATATACACCTGCACGTCAGAAGAGAGAACCAGATCTCATTGTAGATAGCTGTGAGCTGCCATGTGATTTCTGGGAATTGAACTCAGGACCTTTGGAAGAGCAGCCAGCACACTTAACCACTGAGCCATCTCTCCAGCCTCTTAACCCATTGTTTGAGGCAGGGTCTCTTGTTTTCCACTATTTACGTCAGGCTAGGTGGCCCATGGGTTTTCTGAAATCCCCCTGCTTTGCCTCCCATCTCCCTGTAAGAGTGCTAGGATTATGGACGCTTTTATTACAGTGTCTGCTCCTCCATGGGTTCTGAGGATTCAAACTTGGGTTCCCACGCTTATACAGCAAAGGATTTTACCCATTTAGCCATCTCCCCAGCTCACCCCCGGGTATATTTTTATGATTGATCAGTTGCTATACATAATTCTGTATTTCACTTTTTCCTATTATCATTTTTTGAGATTGGGGTGGTTTTTTTGTTTTGGTTTGGTTTTTGGTTTTTTGGTTTTTTGGAGACAGGGTTTCTCTGTGTAACAGAGCTCTGGCTGTCCTGGACTCTCGTTGTAGACTAGGCTGGCCTCACAACGATCCACCTGCCTCTGCCTCCCAAGTGCTGGGATTAAAGGCATGCACCACCACCGCCCAACTCGAGATTGGGTTTATTAGATTGTCTAAACTAGTCTCAAACTCCTGACCTCAATCAATCCTCCTGCTTCAGTCTCCCAAGTACTGGACTGCTGGTGCCTGCCATGAGCGGGTAGCCTGTTGACACCTTAATGTTAAAGTCTCTGTGGTTTTGCTAGTTTCTTTGTAAGCGTTCCTTGTAATGTTTGAATGAATCTCCATTTCCTTAACCATCTACTTAATAAGTCAGTAAACTTCATTGTACAAACATAATGGCTGTGATAACAACTCAGCATGCAATCAGTAGGGTAGATCTGTGCTTTGGATTTGTTTATGATAACAGATTTTTATTTACTTGCTTGTTTGCTTTGAGATAGGGCCTCATAGCAAAGGATGGCCTTGACCTCCTTAAACGACTCCCTCCACCTCCCAAGTGCTGTGATTATACATATGCTCCACCACACCTGACAGGTTTCTTTCTTTAAAGATTTCTTTTTACTATTTTTATTATTTGTTAATTCTGTGTGACGCGCGTGCAGGCGCCCACATAGTGGACTTGCAGGTGGTTGGTTGTGATCCACCCATCATGGATGCTACTACTGAACCCATATATTTTTTTGTTTTTTAATTTATTATGTATACAGTGCTCTGCCTGCATGTACACTGGTAAGCCAGAAGAGGGCATCAGACCTCATTACAGATGGTTGTGAGCCACCATGTGGTTGCTGGAAATTGAACTCAGACCTCTGGGAGAGCAGTCTGTGCTCTTAACCTCTGAGCCATCTCTCCAGCCCCTGAACCCATATCTTTTGCAAGAGTAGTATGTTCTCTTAACTCCTGAGCCATCTCTCTAGTCCTGAAAACAGATTTAAACAAACAAAAATCCTTTTTTATTGTGGTAAATATGCATAAAGTGTAACCAATTTACTCACTCTGAAGTATCCAAGTTGTTGCTGTTAAATATTACATCATACAGTGATTACACTAGCATTGTTTATCCAAGGCGTCTTTGTAACCTCACATAGAAACTTCACTGAGCAGTAACAGTTGCTTCCCATCCCTCAACTCCTAGTAACTTTTAGTACTCCGCTTGTCTCTGTGGCTTTGGTCGTTTCAGGTATTTTCTATTCACACACTATGTGAGTTTCCATGGGAATAATCGTATTTCCCTGTCCTTTTGAGATAGATGGGCCTCAAACTCCTGGGTGCCCACCATTCGGGATTTATGCAATGCCATGGCTGAACCAAGCATTCTGCCAACTAAGCCACATGCCTAGCCCCAGCTTTTTTTTTTTAAAGTAATACTAAAATGCACATAATGAAATTGCCATCTTAGTCATTTTTATTTTGTTTTGTTTTGTTTTTTTGGTTTTTTTGAGACAAGGTCTCTCTGTGTAGCCCTGGCTGTCCTGGAGTCACTTTGTAGACCAGGCTGGCCTCGAACTCACAGCAATCCTCCTACCTCTGCCTCCCGAGTGCTGGGATTACAGGCGTGCACCACCATGCCCGGCTTTAGTCGTTTTTAAGAACATTGATACTGCAGAAGCATCGTCAACTGTTTCTTCCCAGGACTTTTCACTTTCCACACGGACCCTCTTGGTGCATACATGGTACTTGAGTGGTGACCCTGTCCTCCAGGTGACCTGCAGACACAATCTGTGGTTATTAATGGGAGCTGGCTATTCTGTTCTAGGACTCGCTACAGGTTGCTTCCCGTGGTCTCTTTAGCAGCTGATAGGTAGTTCCCAGAGGCGCCTGGTGTGGGTATGGTGGGTCTGTACAGGTGGGCAGCTCTTTGAGTATGGAAGTGGTTCAAGATGCATTGCAGTGTGAGGAAATTTGTTATTGTTACATAACAGTTAAGTTCTGACTTGGACATAGACTCCTTGGTGCCAGGAAACAGATCTTGTCAGGTTGATTATTTCTCATTGAGCCTAGTTGGCATTTTCTAAATGTTTGACAAACTGCTGGCAATAAACACAGCTCACACAGGAAGCTTTAGGGTATAAGCCTGATTTGTAAAAGTTGATGTTATAGGTTTTCTGAGTGATACCTCCCTCTATTTTGTGTATGTGTGTATATGCCTATTTGCACAAGTGTGCATTTGTACATGTGTGCGTGGAGGCCAAAGACAGCTTCAGACATCACTCCTCAGGTGCCATCTATCTTTGTTTCCCTTGAGGTAGGCTCTCACTGACCTGAGACCCACCCCGCAGGCAAAGCTGGAGAGCTAGCGTGCCCTGGGATTTCTCTTTCTTGCCTCCACATGGCATCATGCCCAGCTTGCTTTCGTGTGTGGCATTCCTGGGGATTTCACCTGGACCCTCATGTTCACAAAGCAGTCCTCTTTACCAAGTGATCTGTCTTCTTATCCCTGGATCTATTGTTTTCATCACAGGTCGTCTTCAAGAACTCCTACTGAAAACAAAAATGAGATCATTATTTTGTTAGGTATTTGCTGTCTGATATTAAAGTCTTAGAAAGTTTTCTTCTTAATTGGCTAATTCTTGTCAACTCGTTCATTCTTCTTTAGTAGACTAGAACATTTTAGAGGCCTTTACGTCAACCCCAGGGAAAATCTGAATTAATGAGGTTCTGCTGACTTGCATTACAATAGAAGACTGTATAAACTTTTCTGTTAGCAAAAGGAGGACAGAACAGTCATCTGTTTGCAGGTGAGAGACGAGGGCTGAGTGAGTGCAAAGATGAGCCTCTGCCCGAGCCCTCTGCCTCTAAATGCTTTGTGTGTGTATGCCTGTGCGAGTGTGTGCTCATAATGTGCGTGTGTGTTTTGCTAGAAAGTGACAACGTGACAACTTTTAACTGGGATCTCTTCCAAGCTGAAGAGCTTTTCTCTAGTGTACTATTACCTAGCTGTATTGATTTGACTTAAAATTGTCAAATTCCTATTATTAATTCACATACATTATTTGATATCTTCTCCTTGCCAGTGTTGCTGTTGAGCTTAGAAGTTGGGTCTTAAAAAGAGTGCACAATAAACCACATAGTTTTCAGCATGCGCGTGCGCACGCACGCACGCACACACACACACACACACCAGTTGCAAATGCCAACCTGGACTGTGGTCTGGTTGTAGATCCATGAAATCCCTGTTGTCTGTCCCCTGTCCCTACCCCTTTTTATTTCAGAATCTGGACAAAGCTGGGTATGTGGCTTAGTGGGATTACTTGTCTATCTTTTCAAGGCCCTGGGTTCCATCCCTAGCACTTCCCACCCCTACCAAAAACATTTGAGGCAATGCTTGAAAAACAAGGAGTGAACCAGCTAGATAGTAGTTCTAGGTCTCAAAAACAGTCACTGCTCTTAGAGGATACTGACTTCTAAAACAGTTGACTAGATCAACTGTTATTGAGTAGTACAGTTTGTGTGCTCTTGGAATCAGCTTTGACAAGCCGTCACATTTATGAGGTGTTCTGGGGTGCCAAGCCTTGTTCTGAGTAATGCATCTGGAAGTTGGGGCAGGTGTGAGTAAGTACCCAAGCACAAGTCACTGAAGTACCATCGTTTAGCCATGTGACTTGGGGTTGCAAAGCTTTGCCGCTGACTGGCTCTGTGACCAAACTTGGCATGAACAAGTGACCTAACTAAGCCTAATTTAACATCCTAGGAGATGCTAACAGTGTTGTATAGTGTTTGTTCATGCAGTCTGTGAAGATTGAATGGAATAATTCATACGAAAAAAGCAGGGTGTTAGCAGAAGTTTTGGTAAGAAGTGCGAATGCCCCTGACTTCAACACTTCAGGTAGGAATCTTGGTTCTCTGGGTCAGGCTGTAGTCCATGTTACATTTTCTGTCAGCGCATAGACAGTTACCCAGGCTGCCTTCAAGCAGCAGTGCTCATTCAGAAAGGGAAGTTGTGGCTCATATGGCAGTGTATCCACCTGCTGATGTCCTTGCTCTGTGGGGAGTATAAACAGTACTTACTGTTCCTCAACTCCCTACCAGAAAGAGCCCCCTTTCTGTTTTCTGTCTGATTGTGACAACTGTTTTGCTCAGAAGGTAGTGACTCATTCCACAGACCAGCGTGGAGAGGAGATAACATATGCAAAATTACAGATTACGTGAGAACTGGCACTCACACTTAGGGCCAGCAGATGTCTCTGTGCCATGCTTTTTAAACATTTGTATTTACTTATTTATTTTTTTATAATACTAGTGTTTGAACACGGAGCCTCTTTCATACTGTGAAGGCTCTCCACCACTGAGCTATTCTCCAACTATTTTTACCTTTCAATTAAAAAAAAAATGTGTTGGGGCTTGGAGAGATGGCTCAGCAGTTAAGAACACTTGATCTTGCAGAGGACCTGGGATTCCCAAAACTCACTTAGTGGCTCACAACCATCTATAACTCTAGTCCTTGGGGATCTGACACCTTTTGACCTCCTTAGGCACCAGATGTGGACATACATACAGGCAAAACACTCATACACATAAAATTGTAATTCCAGCATTTGGGAGGCATCACCAAGCCAAGTGCTTAAGGGACAACACAGGTTATAAAGTGACTGACTCAAAAGAGTGAAATACAATGTTAAAAAGCATAGGGCTACGTTGCAGCGATAGAGCACTTTCCTGGTGTGTATGAGGCCATAGGTTTAATTCCCAACACAAGGGGGAAGGGGGTGTGTGTAGGTGTAAACTACTAAAATTTTGCCAGATGTAGATATCTGTGAGAGATTTGGTCTGATCTACGTAGTGAGTTCCAGGACAGCTAGGGCTACATAGTGAGACCTGTCTCAAAAAACAAGCAAACAACAACAAAAAACTCCTAAAACTTCTAAGAGAAGTGTCCTAAGACTCATTCATAATTCATGTGAATGTAGTCTCTTGCTTTCCCTTTTGTCTTCTGTTGAAATATGAAGGTATAGGACTTTGAACAGATTCCCTTATTTTTCTGACTACTAATAGTATGTGGGCTGTTGACTGGGTCAGTGGGTAAAGGTGCCTACTGCCAAGCTTGATGACCTGGATTCAATCCCCAGGTCCCATGTGATGGAGAAGATGCTCACTTGTGGCAGGTATACCCACCCACACTCACTTACATACTCAAGTAAACAAACGTAAACCAAATAACTCAAACATAAGGTTTGCTGTGGACAAAGTAGAAGGTACAAGTGAGTGGGGGAGAAATCCCTGTGGCCATCAAGATGACTCAGCTGGTAAAGGCATCTGTCACCACACCGGATGACCTGAGATCAGTCCTGGGCCACCCATTTGGTAAAAGGAAAGAACTGACTCTCAAAAGTTGTCTTCTGACTTGCCCCCCCATGCCATAATACATGCATAAAATAAGTAAAATGTAATTTTAAAAATCTTTACTTAGATGTACTGATGCCCATCTTTCATTCTAGCACTTGGGAGGCAGAGGCAAATGGAGCTCTGTCAGTTCAAGGCCAGCCAGGAATACCACAATGAGACAGCCACATATGTCTTGTTTGTCTCTGTCTCTGTCTCTCTCTGTCTCTCTCTCTCTCTCTATACACACACACACACACACACACACACACACACACACACACACATATGCCTGTGCACCACATATATGCAGTACCTTCAGAGGCCAGGAAAAAAGCCCTGTATCCTCTGAGCCAATATGTGGATGCTGGGAATTGAACCTCGGTCCTCTGAAAGAGCATCCAGTGCTTTTAATGGCTGAGACATCTTTCTAGCATACCAAAAATTTGGGGTTTTGTTGTGGTTGTTTTGTTTTTGTTTTTCCAACAGGATTTCTCTATGTAGCCTTGGCTGTTCTGGACTCACTTTGTAGACCAGACTGGCTTTGAACTCACAGAGATCTGCATGTCTCTGCCTCTCTGAGTGCTGGGATTAAAGGGCTTTCACCTTTGAAGAGCTGTGAGGGTAAAAGCATATGCAACCATGCCAGACTTTGTATACAACTTTGTTTTATGACAAAGGGTTTCACATAGGCTGGTCTCAAACTCATGCTCTGGCCTCCCAAGTGCTGAGCTTATAGGTTTGTGCTTCCACACCAACTCTTTGGTTTTGTTTTGCTTTTAATAATTTATTTATTTTTATTTCATGTGCATTGGTGTTTTGCCTGCATGTATATATGTGTGAGGGTGTTGGATGCCCTAGAACTGGTGTAATAGACAGTTGTGAGCTGCCATGTGGGTGCTGGGAATTGACCCCAAGTCCTCTGGAAGAGCAGCCAGGGCTCTTAACCTCTGAGACATCTCTCTAGCCCCACTCCAGTTCTTTGTATACAATTTTGTATCTTGCTTTTTCCATTTTTTAAAAAGGTGTTTGAGACAGAGTTTCCCTGTGTAGTCTTGATTGTCCTGAACTCACTTTGTAGACCAGGCTGGCCTCAAACTCACAGTGATCCACCTGCCTCTGCCTCCTGAGTGCTAGGATTATAGGCGTGTACCACCACACCTGACTTTGCTTTTTCCATTTAACACTATGTCATAGAAGTAAAATTCTCATGTGAGTAAATCTCTATGGAAATATATCCATGTTTAACAGACTGGAATGGTATAAGGGAGGGCTAGGAGTGCAGCTCAGAGGTAGAGTACTTTTTTCCATGTGTGAGGCCCTAGGTCAGTGACCCTGGGTGAAGCCCAACATCACGTAATAAAATTGGTTCGTTTGTTTGTTTTCGTATTCATGGATGTGTGCACATGTGTGTACATGTGTATGCATGTTCCTGTGTGTGTAGATGTGTGTGTTTGCATAAGAAGATCATAGAACAACCTTGGATGCCATTCTCAGGAATACCATTCATCTCCTTTGAGACAAAGACTCATCAACCTGGAGCTCACTGAGTAGGCTAGATTAACCGGTCAGAGCCTCAGGGATCCTGCCTTGACTGCCCCAGTGCAGGGATTGCATGTATGTGGTATCACTATGCCCAGCATTTCTCTCACTGTTCACTTCAGCTCCTCTGGGGTGAGCAAGTGAGTGGGTGATGGATCAAAGGATTGAGGAGACTGACTAAGCTCTGTGTTCCTAATTATTAAGTATTGTAACTCTGCTTTAGTCTCTGCTTGGGTCACCCTAGGTATCTCAACTTGAGAAATGTTTTCAAAACTAGGTCTGTACTTATTTACTAAGTGATCATTTATACCCCAGAGTGAGGACTGGTCCACGATCTCAGCATTGCTGGCCCTGTCCCAAGTAATTTTTAAATTTTGTTTGTTTTTGGCACAGGGTTTCTCTGTTTAGCCTAGGCTGGCTTTGAATTCCCTGTGTGTCCCAAATGGGCTTCCCAGCGTGTGAGTCTCCTGACTCAGTCCCCAGGTGCTGAGGTTATAAGCATAGGCTTCCTCATGGCTACCACCCCAATACATCTGACATTTCTGCAGCCAGTACAGTAAAGGTTGAAGATTCTGAAGAACAGGTTATTTACCATCCCTCTTAAAAACTTTGTTGTGCTGATGTTGCTGCTTGCTTTTAGTAGCATTCTTCCCTTTCTAGAACTGGGATTCTGAAACTGTCTATCAGATAGAATCATTTGAAGGTAAGGAAAATTTGCTAAGGAGGGCCTGGGAGTCAGGCATCTTGGGAAAAGGTTGTGTTAGATAGGGTGTTTTGTTTTGTTTTGTTCTATGATGAAACACCATGAGTAAAAGGTTTATTTTGCTTCATTTCCCTGTCACAGTTCTTCATTGATGGAAGGAGGCAGGAGCTGAAACAAAGGCCTTGGAACTTGCTCTGCCTGCTTTCTTATAGGACACCTGCCTAGGGTAGCACCACCCACAATGGGCTGGACCCTTCCACATTAATCACTAATTAAGAAAATGCCCTATAGGGTTGTCTACAGTCTGTTAGGGAGGCATTTTCTCAATGTAGGTTCTCTCTGATTAGATGACTCTAGATTTTGTTAGTTAACATAAAAACAAAACAAAACAGCCAGCACAGAGGTGCTATTTTTTTCAACTCAGGTGATTTTGATGGAGTCCTTATAAAGGACTCTTATCATTTAACCTGTGCCTTTTAGCTCTTCTGCTAACTCCAGAGCCTCAGCTTGGTACTGCTCTTCTTTGTGAAACTTCCCCTTGATGGCAGCAAATATGGCATATAGTTGTCAATGGAGAACGTTAGCTGTGTGAATGGGTAAATGAATGATGAGTTTGCTCCATATTTCATTCAGAAAGCACAAACGTTATAGCAATGAGTTTGGGGCAAAGTCTATACATTTCGTCTCATAAAGCTACATGTTAGTGAGGTAGCATATAAGAATGTAGTCGGGCCAGGCTGGTCTATTGTACGTGCCAGACCAACCAGGGCTACATAATGAGAAGAAAAGAAAAAAAAAAAGAAGAAGAAGCAGCCTGGCAAATGGTGGTGCAAGCCCTTTATCCCAGCACTCTGGGAGGCAGAAGCAGGCAGATCTCTGTGAGTTCAAGGCCACCTTGGTCTACAGAGTGAGTTCCAGGGCAGCCAGGGCTACATAGAGAAACTGTCTCTGGGGTGAGGTGGGGCAAGTAGAGTGGTGAAGCTGGAGAGATGGTCCAGGGGTTAAGAGCACTGGCCTCTCTCCAAGAGGACCTAGGTAGGTTTGATTCCCTACCACCCATATGGCAGTTCATGCTCTCTTCTGTCCTCTGCAGGCACCAGACACACAGATGGTGCACAAACATACATGCACGCAAAATACATATATGAAATAAAAATTTAAATTTAAATGTAGAGTGGGTCTGGAGAGATGGTTCCATTGTTAATTGCACTTGTTCTTCCAGATGACCCACATTTGGTTCCAATCACTCATACTGGATATAAGAATGTAAAATGTGTTGATATTGTGTTGGAAACTCTGAATTTGGCACTGTATGGTAGCCTGGCCTTAGGCAAGTCCTCCCTTGCTTGATGCTCTTATCTGTAAAATAGAGTGAAGATCCCAAACAGTAGTAGATAGATTGGAAACTGCAATATACTTCAGGTGAAGAGCGAAGAATGGCTGGGTACGGTGGTACATGCCTCTAGTCCTAGCACTGAGGAAGTTGAAGGGTCCAGACCAGCCTTGATGAGGTGGCTACCTTGGTGAGGTCAGATCTGTAGGCTCGATAGAGACCAAGATTGATTTAGCAGCTCAGCACTGCTCAGGCCCTATTTCCTAGTCTGAGCCAACCAGGACCTATATTACTGGGCCACTGCCCCAGTGCTACAGGACCCATGAGGCTGTGGTTACATTCTTCTGTAGGTGCTCGGTAGATAGCCTCAAAGGGATGCTACTCATTTCTTCTTGTACTTGGGGTTAGGGAAGAGATAAAGGAGAGGATTCTGAGATGAGTATGGGGCTTTGGAACCCAGAATTGCAGAGGGTTTGTGAGCAGCCAGCCTGGATGTTGACTGAAACCAGTCATGCATACTTGTGCCTACTCATTGGGCAGTTATCTGAATGCCTACTGGGGTGAGACCAAGGAAGGGACTTAGAGCACGAGCGATGTGATCTGTTCGGAGTTGGCATGTACAAGCCGCTCCCCGAATCTGACCTGCCACATGGCTGCTGCACCCTTCAAACTCTGAGATGCTGCTGCTGTCTCCTAACTATTTCCACTTAACACCTATCTTTACCCCGGTTTTCCCACGTGCCTTCCTCATTCATTCTCCACTTCATTTTATTTTATTTTATTATTTTTTTGAAGACAAGATCTTTTACTGAATCCAGAACCCACAGATTCAGCTAAACTAGTAGCATGAGCCATGCAGAGCCTTGTTGGATCCAGGTAGTATGGGTTCATCATAAGTGGCCCCTTGCACATTGGTCTGCCTTCCAGATCACTGATCTGTATAGCACTGTACTTACTTTTCAAGGGACAGAGGAAATTAATTAGCTAATTTATTTATTGAGATAAGATCTCATATAATCTGAGTTGACCTCAGCTTTACTGTGTAGCCAAGAGTATCCTTGAACTTCTGATCCTCCTGCTTCTACCTCTCGAATTGTGTGCCCAACGTGTGTGCCACTATACCTGATTTTAGGTGGTGCTGGAAATCAGGCCCAGTGTTTCATGCCTGTAGGCAGACACTCGGCAAACCGGGCCACATCCCCAATTCCAGAGAAAAGAAATTTAAACCATGGCCAGTCAGTGTTAGATTCCAAGCTTGAATTGAAAGCTTGTCAAGATTAGGGGAAGTGTAGACAGTGTATGCTACAGTGTTCTGATTTCAAAAGGAATATATTAAGAATATGACACAGCTGGGCACGACGGCGCACACCTTTAATCCTTCCTGGGAGGCAGAGGCAGGTGAGTCTCTTGAGTTTGAGGCCAGCCTGGTCTACATCATGAGTTCCAGGACAGCCAGGGATGCATAGGAAGACCCTGTCTAAAACAAATAAATTATTAAAACTTTCAATATTAATTATATAACTTTGGAGGATTTAGGAAATATGTCATTACTGCACCCATATCTAGAGACTTAGATATACAGATATGTATGTTTTTCCACCTCTAAAAATTATCTAGGGTCTGGAGAGATAGCACAATGGTTAAGAGCACCTGCTGCTCTTTCAGAGGACCTGAGTTCAATTCCCAGCAGCTGGAATGTAGCTCACAACCGTCTGTAACCCATGTCCCAGGGGATCCAACCCCTCTTCTGGCCTCTGCAGGCACTGCATGCATGGACACACAGACATACGTAAAGGCAAAAGACTCATACACATAAAATAAAAATAAAGGTTAAAGATACTTCCTAAAATTTATATTTATGATTGTAACTATTATAATATATACACATTTTACAGCTTCTTCTTCTTTTTTTTTTTTTTTTTTTTTTTGGTTTTTCAAGACAGGGTTTCTCTGTGTAGCCTTGACTATCCTGGACTCACTTTGTAGACCAGGCTGGCCTCGAACTCACAGCGATCCACCTGCCTCTGCCTCCCCAAGTGCTGGGATTACAGGCGTGTGCCACCTCACCCAGCATTTGCTCTTGTTTCATCTTCTATTCCCTCAACTTCTACCATGTATGTGTGTGTGTGCGCGTGCGTGCGTGTGTGTGTGTGTGTGTGTGTTAGAATTAAATGCCTTTCTTGTTCATCTGACACTTCTTTTTTTTTTTTTGAGACAAGATCTTATACTGAATCCAGAACTCACAGATTCAGCTAAACTAGCCTGACCAGTGAGCTCTAGGGACCTGCCATACTGGGACACACAACCCCATCTGGCTTTTTGTGTGGGTTGTAGGGACCCAGGCTTAGATCTTCAAATTTGAACAAGAAGCACTCTACTGACTGAACTATCTCCCCAGCCTCATTCTGGATTTATTTATTTATTTATTGGTTTTTTGAGACAGAGTTTCTCTGTGTAGCCTTGACTATCCTAGACTCGCCTTGTAGACTAGGCTAGTCTACACCTAGTGATCCACCTACCTCTGCCTCCCGAGTGCTGGGATTAAAGGCATGCACCACCACTGCCCAGCTCATTTTGGAATATTTTAAAGTAAACCTGAACACCCTCTTCCTTACTGAATATTCTCAGTGTGTGCACACATGTATATGTGAGTGTCCTCAGGAGCTGTCTGCCTTGTTTCTTGATTAAGCGTCTCTCATTGGTTGGCTCATTGTTGGCCTGATTAGGCTAGGTTGGCTGGCCAGCAAGCCCCAGGGATCCCTCTCAGCATTGGGATTACAAATGTATCCCACTATGCCTGATGTTTTTATGTGGGCTCTATGTATCAAATGCTTGCAAAGCAACATTTTACCTAAGCATTTCTCCAGCCCACATAGTAATTTTTTAAAAGTTACATAATACATTTATACCCAACAGAACTGACAGTAATTCTGCCAACGAAAAAGAAAACAGATAAGCATTAGTTTGAGACACAAAATGGAACAGGCAGGCTATTGTTCTTTAGACCTTGGACATTTCCCCAGCTCAGCCCCTGGACCAGGCTGGATAGGCCACCCCAGATGAGAGCTGGCCTGGGAAACATTGTTAACCTCTGCTGTACTGCATGGTGGACTCCTTTCCTCACATTACTCAGAGACTAAGACTGTGCCCAATCAATGTCTTTTTCAGTTTTTAAGTTGTATTTACTTGTTTGTGTGGTGTGTGGGGGCGGGTACTTATTGTAGCACCATGAGGTCACAGGTGGCTTGCTGGAGTTGGTTCTACCATGTGGGTCCAGGGATCAAACTCGGGCTGCCAAGCTTAGCTGGGATTAAAGGTGTACGCCACTACCGCCTGCCTCAAAACGTCTAATTCTTTAGCAGTTTAAAGATGCCATTTTCTGAGACCTCAAAACACATTTTTAAGACTACTTAAGTCTATTTTTATTGGATTATAATCCTTAATTAATGGGCGAGATGTGGTGGTCATATCTTTAATCCCAGCACTCAGGAGGCAGGGATCTCTGTGAGTTCCAGGCCTTGGCTAATTTTTTTCTCAGTTGACAATCGCTCAATGTCCAGAGTATTGATTTAGTATAGGCATGTGTCATGTGACACAGTCATGTGGCACAGTGACTATTATTATAGGCTTGTGTCACCACAACAAACCAGTTCTTAATTTTAAAATATTTTTTCCCTTGGGGCTGGAGAGATGACTCAGTGGTTAAAAGCACTGATTGCTTTTCCAGAGGTCCTTAGTTCAATTCCCAGCAACCACATGGTGGCTCACAACCATCTTTAATGTGATCTGATGCCCTCTTCTGGCCTGCAGGTGTACATGCAGGCAGAGCACTGTATACATAATAATAAATAAATAAAATCTTTTTTAAAATTATTTTTTCCAGCCGGGCAGTGGTGGCTCACGCCTTTAATCCCAGCACTCAGGAGGCAGAGGCAGGTGGATTGCTGTGAGTTTGAGGCCAGCCTGGTCTACAAAGTGAGTCCAGGACAGCCAAGGCTACACAGAGAAACCCTGTCTCGAAAAACCAAAAAAAAAAAAAAAAAAAAAAAAAAAAAATTTCCAACAAGCAGATGACTGAGGAGATGGCTCAGTGGTTAAGAGTACTTTTTGTAGCCTGTAATCCCAGGTGTCTGGGAGGAAGAGGCAGGTGGATCTCTGAATTTGAGGTAGCCTGATCTACAAAATGAGTCCAGGACAGCCAAGGCAACACAGAGAAACCTTGTCTCAAAAAAGCCAAAACAAAACCAAAAAAGTGCTTGTTACTCTTTTATAGGACCTGGGTTCTGTTCCCAGCACCCACATGGTGGCTCACAGCCATCCACAACTCCAGGTCCAGGGCATCTGACCTCTGAATGCACATATGATATGCATAAATACATGCAGGTGAAACAGTGGTACACGTAAAATGAAATAAATCTCAAAAAGAATTTTTTCCAACAAATAAATACTGGACTGGAGCTTGAGGATATGCTTAGCTCAGTGATGGAGTGATTAATGTTGAGCTGGTGTGTGTTGGGGGCCTGCATTTACTCCCTAGCACACCACACACAGTTACAAAAGAGGAGGAAGCTCTTCACTGTGGAGAAGACCTTGGAACTAAGGCTAGAAAGACACTGATACTGTGAGCAGCCAGTTGCCCTTCTGGGACATCACGTAAAATGATGTAACTGAGTGAAAAAGTGGCGGAGAGCCGGCCTCTCTCCCTGCTCAAGTAGCTAAGCTGCTGTTGTAGTGAGAGATGCACATGAGTCCCAGGCTCTAAGACTGCCCTGTGAAGACACAGTGGAAGGCTTCTTGGTCTGAAAAAACCAGCTTTTGGGACTTCATCTTTCCTTACTTGGAAGCTGAAATCAAGGTGGTCTTCTGGTACCCCCGTGGTGAGTCCTTGTTTTACACATGAGAAATCATGGCCAGGAAAAAGTATGGTTCCTAGCAAGCTGGAGGCTGGGCTGAGTCTAAGCTTTCAGTCTCATAACTATGGTAACCACTCACTATTTCCTGCTTCTAATTTCTGAGATAATGAAGGTAACCAGATGAGGCTCCTGACAGGGTCTTAATGTGCACTCGGAATTCCTGGTATCCCTTGGAAAGGTCTCTTTATCTTTGCTTAGTTTCTTTGATTTAGAAGCGGTGGTCAACAAGGATCTGTTTCTGTGGGCAGTTGGTGACCAGCTTTCTCTGTGGTGATTCGGTGGTTTGAATACAGTATGCCAGAAGTCCTGGCCCCATACCCACACTGGTCACTTAGCTAGCTAACTAAGTCTGCAGTTTCCTGACGTGATCAGGATTGCCCAGAGCACTAGGGTGGTATTAGGTGGACAACTTTTCCTTCACCAATAGAAATTATTTTTTAAGTGTGTTGATAAATTTAGCCAAAATAAGGTCAGCGGTATCCAGCTGGCAAAAAATTTCAAAGACCATCATCTGGCTGCTCCAAGCGTCCTAATCTTTCACAGTCACAGAAATTTCTTTATATATTCTGCTATATACCAGTCAGTCTTGAGTAGATTCTATCTCCTGGTCAACATAAATTGTCCAAAATTAAAAGATAGCTTAGCAGTTTGATTTAATATTTAATGGAACATATATTTATTATCCAGTGTGGTTAATTCTGGAGAATATAAATATAAATGAGAGAGCTTTGTTGAGAACCTTCTAGATACTGCTTTGTATTTTTGCAGTTTGTGTTTTATGGGATGTGTTTTGGTCCATGTTCATGAGCAACTCATGAGAAGGGCACAGCCCCACAGCTACTGTCCTTGCAGCCGTCTGCTCCCAAATTTATTATAGTTACAGGTTAGAGCTGAGAGAATTTGGAAGTGCTGGCTTGGAAGTTGGGGGAAGTAGGCTACAGCAGTGGACAACCAAGTGCTTTCTGCCTTCCAGGATTGTCTTGAGAACCTTCACTGAAAGCCTTGCTGGCAGGCAACAATGGCAAGTAAGGGGCCCTCGGCCTCCGCATCCACTGAGAATTCCAGTGCAGGGGGCCCTAGTGGCAGCAGCAACGGCACTGGTGAGAGTGGAGGGCAGGACAGCACCTTTGAGTGCAACATATGCCTGGACACAGCCAAGGACGCTGTCATCAGCCTATGTGGCCACCTCTTCTGGTGAGTACCCCTCCTGCCATCTCTGTGGGTACCCTACCGAGTTTGAAAGCCCATGGCCCTGGGCAGATGTTTCACTTTGCGCAGAAGATGTTTGGATGTCTCACTCATTTTGAGTCCTAATATACTCAGACCCAAGGGAGAAGAAGCCTCGGTTTCCATCCCAGGTCTGGATAACCTTGGGCAAATCTTGTTTCCACCCTGGCTATCTTTCTATCTCTGCAGTAGGAGTGCCATTCCATGAGCATTTACTGCTGTTTCCTGTGTTGAGCCTACAGACAGTGTTGCATAGTGGTTTTGAACAAGAACTGTGGAGCCAGGCTTCTTCCTCCCAGGTTGACTCTGCCACTTCCCCTACTGGACCTCAGGCAGGTGCTTACATGCACCCTGCCTGAGTGTTAAATGACCCTAAATAGTAAACATGTTTAAAGAGCACATAGCATGTGTGCTAGCTGTGATTGTCATTGTGTGTATGTTGTGAAATGAAGCAGCAAGGTCAGTGTCCCTTCTAGTCCCAGTGCTCACCGAAACCCCTGCTGTCTCTGAGAACTGAGGTGAATGTTGAGTGGTCCTTGGTTTTCTATCAAGATGTTAAGCTAAACTTTGAAGGGAGGAGAGAAACCGTGAATGTAGAGGTGAAATAATGGCAGATAAACCAAAGGGTGTGTGCCACCCAAAGCAGGTAATATCCAGAGAGGAGCATGGGTGCTGTCAGTTCGTCTGAGTCCCCGAGGCTCTTGCTCCCCTCTCAGCAGAACCCTGGATGGGCTTGGTGTATTAGGAAACATGAAGGGGTGTAGGGGGCTGGACCACATTAACAGACCCAGGGGACATTGAGCTGAGTACTGTTTTTGTGCAGGGATATGCTGAATAAAACAGTATTTGAGGGAGTTTAAGTTCTCAGCAATATAAAAGGTAAATTTATTGGTGAATTAATAGACTAGAGCAGAGGTTTTTGTTTTCGAGATTTTTTTTTTCCCTAATTGCTTTTTTTTTGTACAGACCAAAGTGACAGAATTCAGAATTGAGGCAGCCTGACGTGGTGGCACACACCTTTAATCCCAGCACCTGGGAGGCAGAGGCAGGAGGATCTCTGTGAGTTTGAGGCCAGCCTGGTCTACAAAGTGAGTCCAGGACAGCAAAGGCTACACAGAGAAACTCAGTCTTGAAAAAAACAAAAAAGTACATGTTTCTGAATTTTGCATTCCTCCTTTGAGAAACTACTGGAGCCAGGGGTCTGGTGTACCTGTAATCTAGCACCTGGAAGGCAGCTGCTCAGGGACTCTTCCAGTTTGATCCTTAGAACCCGCATGGTGGCTCACAGCCACCTGTAACTAGTTCTAGGGGATACGACAGCCTATTGCTTCTGTGGGCACCTGGTACACATGTGGTCCATAGACATACATGTAAGCAAACACTCATACACATTAAAGTAATCCTAGTTCGGGCTAGAGATGGCTCAGAGGTTGAGAGTGCTGTCTACTCTTCCAGAGGTCCTGAGTTCAATTCCCAGCAACCACATGGTGGCTCACAACCATCCACACAGGGATCTGACGCCCTTTCTGGCCTGGTGTGCAGGCGTACATGCAGACAGAGCACTCACATATATAAAATAAATAAAATCTCTCTTAAAAAAAAAAAATCCTAGTTCCCTGAAGGCTGAGGTAGAGGATCATGAGTCTGAAGCCAGTCTGGATTGCATGCTAAAACCCTGTATTTAAATGAATAAATACTTTTTAAATTTTTTAAAATTTATTATGTATACAGTATGCATCGATCTCATTATAGATGGTTGTGAGCCACCATGTGGTTGCTGGAAATTGAACTCAGGACCTCTGCAAGAGCAGTCAGTGCTCTTAACCTCTGAGCCATCTCTCCAGTCCCAAATACTTTTTTTTTTAAAGGATAAAGTATTGGGCAGCAACTCTATAAGATGGAAGTAACCCTGTTTCCCAAGTAACCTCTCCATCCTTTCAATTTATAGTGATGTTTTCAGAGTAGCCCCGATGTTTTAAACCACCTCCTGCTAGAAGAGCAGCTTATTAAATGGATCTGAAATAATAGAGAACACACCTATCACTTGTGAACTTGAGGAGGCTGTGAACCCACTGTTGGTGCATTGTGTGTGTGTGTGTGTGTGTGTGTGTGTGTGTGTGTGTGTCTCCCCGGGTCCATGCAAGTGTGAGTGCTTTCATGTTGTCATGTGTTACATGACAGTGCTGGCTTTTCCTACAAAGAATACCTGGCTTGTATTGGATTCCTTCAGAGCCTGTACTGTGTCGAAGGCTAAGCTGTGTATAAATTGTGCCTGGGTGGTCTGGCTTTATTAGTGGGGTTCAGGCTGGAGATTGGAGTCGTGTCTCTCTACTCTCTTCTTTTTCCTGTAGGTTTAGCCTTTTCTTGTCTGTTTTGTTCTTTTCATTTTGTTATTGTCTTAAGACTGGTCTTCGGTAGCCTAGCCTGTAAACTCAGTGTCACTGGCAGTTGAGGATGACCTTGAACTCTCCATCCTCCCCCGCCCCTGCCTCCCAAGTGCTGGATTACAGATGTGTGCCTCCACACCCAGTTCAGCCCTCCTACCTTTTCCTGTCAAGTGACGAAGCCTCATTGGGGTTATAGCACCCCAGTTACCCCATTCTGCCCCTTCCCTGCTTGTGGAGTATTTCTGCTAATGGAAGCATTTTTCTCCTTCTTTCTGCTTTCCTTCCTGATGATTGGCTGCCCTGGGGACTCTGGTAGTTGGCCGTGTTTACATCAGGTAAGATGTACTTCATTTTACTTTGTCTTTCATCAGCTAGAGTTGCACAAGACAGCCCTCATCTCAGGGGACTCCTGTCAGAAGCTGCAATCTCCCTTGCTTCTGGGCTCAGTTGCCCTTTTTATACACCTGCCCCCTGACAGGTTTTTGATATAATAAGGTTTTGATGTAATATTTCATATCTGAGTTAGGTCCTGATTCTGCCAACAATAGCCACTGTGGCTTTGGCTGGCCACCACTTTTCTGTGTATCAGTGACTCGTTTGTAGATGGGTTAGGTTTGATAATGTTAGGTCCTTTTTGTTTATTTATTTTTGTTTGTTTCAAGACAGGATCAAATGTATCCCAAGCTATATTCTCAACCTCACTGTGTAGTTGAGGATGACCTTGAAATCCCACTTCATGGGAACCCAGGATGCCTTGCTTGCTAAGCAATTGATCCAACTAAGCCACATCCTCGGCTATTAGATCATTTTTTTGTTTCTGAGCTTTTTAAAAACTAATTTATTCAGATTACATTTTAAATCGTTATCCCCTCACTTGTATCCTCCCGTTCCTCCCTCCCTCCCTTTGTTTCTGAGCTTTTCTATTTATAAGAGATAACTTCTGGGCTGAAAAGACAGCTCAATGGTTAGGAATGTTTGCTGCTCTTGCAGAGGATCAGTTCCCCGTTCTGTAACTCCAGCTCCAGGGGCTCCAACACCCCTGTGAGTGCATGTGCATGCACACGCATGCATGCACACGCACACACACACATACACACACACCCCAAGATAAAAAGGTAGCTCCTTTCCTATCAGTATACCTCTCTTTGCTGAAAAGTCTTGACATGGTTGAGAAGAGGGAAACTGTGGCGTGAATAGACAGCTTTTGCAGAGGAGGAAAGTCACTAAGAACTGGGCCTGGCATTGGCAACTGGGTGTGAACAGCCACAACCATGTGACCATCTCCATGGGTGTCAGAAGTACAGCATCACACTCCTAGGTGGCTTAGAGGGGGTGGGGGAGGACAGGGAGAGAGAAGAGGGGACTAGAGATAAGCATTCAAAGGAACCTGGGAGAGTAGACGGCAGAACATACTGGTTTGGGCTCTGGGCGGTCGTGAAGCTTAGTTTTTGGAGTTATTGGCGGGTGGGGGGGTAGCTGTACGATATAAAACCACGAAATGCTGTTGTTTCTGTATCTCTTTGGCTCCTAGTCATATAATAAACATGATATCTTCATGTCTAGAGATGCAGTGTACATCCTAAAGTAATATTAAGAGGCTGGGGCATAGTTCATCCATAGTATGTATGCTTACTTACTGTGTGCACAGTTTAATCCCTAGTACTAAAAGTAATAAAGGTAAAGAAAATATACAGAAGAAACCCTCCTGTGCCAGAGAGAAGTCACAAGCTAGGTGTGGTGGCACTTTCCTATAGTCCGTGTACGTAGAAAGCAGAGGTGTGAGGATTAAGAGTTGAGCATTATCTTCAAATACATGAGACTCTGCCTCAAAAAGAAAAGGGGAAAAATGCAAGTGTAACATTTTAAAAATAATCTTTGTTCACTTATAACAAAGTTAAATAAAAATATTTTAATATGAAATATGAATAGCTCTCTCTTCTTACTCTTCCTGTCTCAGTCTCTCTCTCTCTAGAGTACCCCTTCCCCCATTCCTTCTCTCCCCGTGCTCATTTAATAAACTCCTCTACAACATAAAAAATAAAATAAAATATGAATAAAGTTTAGATAAGGAGCAAAATCTATCTCTTGACACAAATCCCTGGTCACAAAAGTGACTCTAAAATGATTAACACATCCAGTGCTGATGTCAGGTTACACCGTTTTGGGGGAAATGCTATAAAATGAGAACCTGGGGCTGGAAAGACGGCTCAGCGGTTAAGAGCATGCACTGCTCTTCCAGGGGACCCAACTTCCGTTCCCAGTACCTGTATTCACAGCGACCTGTCACTCCAGCTCCAGCTTCTTCAGGCCTCCAAGGCCACACATGCTTGTTTGAACATACCCTTGCCCTCTACTGACATAACCATAATTAAAAATAAGATACATTTTTTTAAAGAAAAATGAGAGATCACAAAAAGAAAACGAGATTATGATAACATGATTGATCGTGAAAGTGAAGTTCTGCTCACACCAGGAGCCTGCCCAGAGGCCTCGGCTGGCAGCTGCTTATAGTCCCCAGAGAGTAACAGGGAAAGAAGTTTGTTTAATTACTGGTATTTAAAGGCAATTTTGATTTTTATCCCTGGTAAATATTTTTCAGTGTTAAAACAGAAATTAGACTCTAGTTCCTAAAGGTTCCCAACTCAGGCTACTCCTGCTGGTGTTCTCCACTTGAAGGACTCTGCTTTCACGTTCACACACTGCACTTGACTGAAGATGGGGCAGCTTTGGACCATTCTTGTGTTTTTCTCTCACTTGTAGTGGTTGGAGACCAGACCTAACAGACAAGTATGCCCAGTTTGCAAAGCTGGCATCAGCCGGGACAAGGTCATCCCACTCTATGGCAGAGGCAGCACCGGGCAGCAGGATCCCAGGTAAAGACGCACTTCACTTGATAGCCTCATCCTCACTTGGATGCTGATTCACATCCATTTAGCACTCTCAGCTTGCCCTTGGCGTGGTGTATGAGAGTCACCTGGGAAGGGTAGAGCCTGAGAGAGTAGAGGAGCAAAGCTGCTGCTTGCTGGCCTGCTCAGTGTGGCCTACCAGCAGGCAAGCAGTGGGCTAGGACCCTGTGGTGGAAGACAACAGGAAAGAAGTGTGCAGAGTGTTGTAAAAGCGCCTCCTGCAGCCTGGGAGCAGGGCCCAGGGAGTGACTTGGCTGCACCAGTCAGTGAGGCTAGGTAGGCTGGGAATAGGAAGTCTGGATAGCTTTGTGGGGATTAGGATTTCAAACATGGAGATGTTGGTGTACCTTTTGACCTGGCACCTGGACTTTCCAGAAAAATGTCTTATTCTCTGGCATGTCGCCCAACTCTGCATCTCCTGTCTAACAGACATATTGAGCTTCTTTTAAAGGATTTCTCCCACCACGCTTGGCACACTTGTATTTGCTGTGTCTTCTACTCTCCCTGTTTCTGCTCAAACTACCACCCTGCTTCCTGCAGATATTTCTTGATTCCTGCCCATACTTTATGGAAGCCTTGAAGTCCCCTACTTGAAGTGATCTTCCTTTTCCATCTGAGTTCCCAAGGCGCACACTAACCCTTCTACCCTACATTGTAATTGGTTGTATCTCTCCTGAAATTGTCATCTTGAGTGGGATCTTTCACCAGCCTTAGCATTAGTTGCATCCTGCCTAATGTGCCTAATGTGAATAAACTTGCAGTCAAGCTGTTTGAGATCAGTGGTAGGAGGGCCTGAGACCTAGTGGCAAAAATAAAAGATAGCATGGGCTACTAGCCCAAAAGTAATGGAGGCCAAACGGAAGTTAGTTGTCATCCGACAACACATCCTTTGTTTTAGTCTGGCTTAGGATGTCTGGCGCCCATGAGCTCATGTCATGCAGGCCCAGGGAAGGCAAAACTGGCCATTTTTCATACCATGGGCCAAGATCTCTATAGCAAAGGCAGGCTGTGCAATCTGATGGCTTTCTCAAAACAAGCTGGTTTTCCTGGTTTGCGGTAGAATGAAGTTAGTATTTGGTTAAGCCAGCACAGTTTTATGTGTTGAGCAGGAGAGTGACCCAAACCACATTGGTCAGTCTTTACTGGGAGCAACTCACAACATTTTCTGATGGCTTTACTTTGTAACATTTCTTTTCAGAGAGAAGACTCCTCCTCGTCCTCAAGGCCAGAGGCCAGAGCCGGAAAACAGAGGGGTGAGGAAAATTCTAGAAGAGCTTCTAGAAGTGTGCCTGTGGCTTTTGAAATAAATGTTCCTGTTGACCTTGCAGTTTTTCCCTTTGGTTCTAAAAGTAAAGCAAAATTTATAAAGTACAGAAAGGAGCCAAGCAGGGAGGCAACCAGAGGGCAATCCTAGAACTACTCTTCCAGAGATAGCCTCTGCGAGCATTTGGGCTGTTTTCTCATCTTTCTTTACTCTGTGTGAGTGAGTGCGTGTGTGCGTGCGCGCGCGCATGTTTGTGTTTTATTTATGTGTGTGCATGTTTATTGATTATGCATCTATATATTTATTTATTTAAAATATTTTTTGGTTTTTCAAGACAGGGTTTCTCTGTGTAGCCTTAGCTGTCCTAGACTTGCTTTGTAGACCAGGCTGGCCTTGAACTCACAGAGATCCTCCAGCCATTTTGCCTCCTGAGTGTTGGGATTACAGGTGTGCACCACTACACCCAGCCACCATAAAATGTAATCTTTACTTTATGATGATGATGATGATGATGATGATGTATGGAAGGGCCCTGTGTGTAGAGGGGAGAGGATCCTCGGGGAGTGAATTTCTCTTCCATCGTGGACTCTGGAGATGGAACTTAAAGTATTAGGCCCTATGACAAGCCTTTTTACCACCAGATTGTCTTACCAGCCTGATTTCTTGGGTTTTTGAGATAAGGTCTCACTATATATCGTAGGCTGATCTGGAACTTGTGATCCTCCTGCCTTAGACTTCCTAATGCTGGCATTATAGACAAAGGCCACCACGCCTGGCTTACTTTTGATTTTTAATTTTTTATAATATATGGCTCTTGTTTTATAATTCTTTTTAAGATTTATTTATCTATTATTATGTATACAGTGTTCTGCCTGCGTGTACACCTTAGGCCAGAGAGGGCATCAGATCACATTATAGATGGTTGTGAGCCACCATGTGGTTGCTTGGAATTGAACTCAGGACCTCCAGAAGAGCAGTCAATGCTCTTAACCTCTGAGCCATCTCTCCAGCCCCATTGTTTTATAATTCTTAATGTTCATCTATTCTATGGATACTAAATGCCTCAACGTGCCTTGTTAATTACTATGGGAGTATAATTTATCAGCTAACCTGGCAAATGGTCTCTGCTTTCATGGAATGTACCCATAAGAATTGGAGAATTTCAGCAGTGCAGTTTAAGATGTTGCTAAGGCTTATACTCATGACATAGCTGTTGTTCAGTTGTATGGGCCTAATGTAATGGCATCTATTATATTACATGACACTTACTACCTTTGCTGTCTGAAATGGATTCAGATAAACTTTACAGAGCTTTGTGCAAAAGCATAATTATTTTATTATGATAAATTCTTAGAATTACTGGCTCAAAATATATAGACATTTAAATAAAATATTAGTCTTTTTTTAAAATTAAGTACACATGTACAGCTGCACACCAGAAGAGGGCACTAGATCTCATTATAGATGGTTGTGAGCCGTCATGTGGTTGCTGGGGATTGAACTCAGGACCTCTGGAAGAGCAGGTAGTGCTCTTAACCACTGAGCCATCTCTCCAGCCTTATTAGTCTTTTTTAAGTAGCAATTTCTTATTAAAATATTAATGAGGGCTGAGAATATAGCTTATGGCCTGGAGCACAGTAGCAGGCAGGCAGGCAGGCATGGCACTGATGCAGTAGCTTTGAGCTTACATCCTTATCTACAAGCAAGAAGCAGAGAGAGCTAGCTGGAAATGTCTGAAGTCTTTTGAAACCCCAGAGCCCAGCCCCAGTGACACCCCTCCTCCGGACAGGCCACACCTCCTAACCTTTCCCAAACAGTACCACCAAGCTAGGAGCCTGAGCATTCAAATGAGAACCTACTAGGGCCATCCTCATTCAAACCGCTGTAGCTACCGAGTGAGTTCATTGCCAATTCGGGATATATGAAACTTTCTCAAATTTTTAATTAAAAAATTTTAAGAATACATTAATGAAAATTATTTACCTGAACTGTTAGAATCTTAGAACCAAATAAATATATACTAATTTCTACAGTCCTCTTCATTTATATACCATATGTTCTACTTTTTAATTTTATTATAAATTCTGTGTATGTGTTTGAAATGGGTACATGTGTGATTGTAAGAAGCTAGGCATCGCTGGAGAGATGGCTCAGCAGTTAAGAGCACTGCTTGTTCTTCCAGAGGGCCTGGGTTCAATTCCCAGCACCCACATGGCAGCTTAAAACTGTCTGTAACTCCAAGATCTGACACCCTCACACAGATATATATACAGCCAAAACAACAGTGCACATAAAATAAACAAGCTAGGCATCACATTCCACTGAAGATAGCGTTGAAGGCCATTTCAAGCTACCCACCCTGGTGCTGGGAACTGAACTCAGGTCCTCTACAAGAACAGTATGTCCTGTTAATCATAGAGCCATGTCTCCTCCTTTTATTTTTATATCACTCTCACTATTCTGTCAACAGGTTTCAAATTTAATTTTGGCAGTATATTTCATGACTGTCTAAACAAAATGTCATTGTATTTTCTTTTTAATCTTATGTTTAGAGGTTTGTTCATATTCTAGTTTTTTGGGCTTTTTTTTTATCATGCATTTATGTATATGTGAGGGTGTTCCCTGTGGAGGCCAGAAGAAGACATGGGAATGTGGAGTCATAGGTAACTGGGAGCTGCCTGAGTGGCTGCTGGGAACTGAACTCTGATCTCTGAAAGAACAGGAGTACTCTTAACTATTAAACCACCTCTCTAGCCATTCCTTTATTTATTTTTGAGGAGGGCTCTCCATATACAGCTATGGACAGTTGGCCTTGAACTCAGCCTCTCAAGTGCTTGTGTAGTAGGCAGGTGCCACGTGTTTCTGAGGTAGAGTCTCACGTATCTTACTTCATCACTGCCTGGCCAATAGTAAACACTGCATAAATGACATTCTAGAAGAACTATAAATTAAGAGTTTTGTCGACTGATGGCGCACACCTTTAATCCCAGCGCTTGGGAGGCAGAGGCAGGAGGATCTCTGTGAGTTCCAAGGCCAGCCTGGCCTACAAAAGCAATGCATGATAGCCCAGGCTACACAGAGAAACCCTGTCTCGAAAAACAAACAAGCCCGGCAGTGGTTCCACACGCATGTAATCCACACTCAGGAGGCAGAGGCTGGTGGGTGTCTGTCTGTGAGTTGGAGGCCAGCCTGGTCTACAGAGTGCGTCCAGGACAGGGCTACACAGAGAAACCCTGTCCCAAAAAACCAAAAACAAAAGAAAGAGAGTTTGTGCCTGATCTCCTTTAAGCCTTATATAAACCCACGTAAAGGGGTAGCTGAGTGACAGATATATGTAGTATACATGCCAGAGGCACAAATAGCCAGACCCCAGTCTGGGGGCCACTGAAGCCCTGCTCTTGACTGCTAGCCAGCTGTCCTTGGCCTTCTCAGGCTCTGCTTGCTCAAGCAGCGTTAGCAACATACAAATCAGACCCCAGGAAACCAGAGGTTTTGGCTCTGATGGCCCAGGGCACACCTCCAGTTTCATAAGCATCTGCAGCTGTTAATAGTCCAGTGTTCTCCCTTCCCTCCCTCCCTCTCTTCCTTCCTTCCTTGTGCACAGTGATTAGGAGTATGAGTGTTGGCCGGGGGAGATGGCTCAGAGGTTAAGAGCACCATCTGCTCTTCCAAAGGTCCCAAGTTCAATTTCCAGCAACCACATGGTGGCTCACAACCATCTGTAATGAGATCCAGTGCCTTCTTGTGGTGGGCAGGCACACATGCAGGCAGAATACTGTATAAATAATAAATAAATCTTTATAAAAATTTTGTTTAAAAAAAAGTATGAGTGTTGAGCTGGGTGTGGTGGTGCACACCTGTAATCCCAGCACTCAGGAGACAGAGGCAGGTGGATCTCTATGAGTTCAAGGCCAGCCTTGTCTAAAAAGTGAGTCCAAGATAGCCAAGAATACAGAGAAACAGAGAAATCCTGTCTCAAAAAAGAAAAAAGAAAGGTGTTTGAGTGTTCAGGGCCAGCCAGTTGGCAGTATGAGTGAAGGCTCTTGTCATGCAAGCCTGGTGACCTTTGTTCAGTCAGAACGCACATAGACGAGAACTGTGCCAGGCGGTGGCTCACATCTGTAATCCCAACATTCGGGAGGTAGAGGCAGGTGGGACGCTCTAGGTGAGCTCTAGGCCGTCCTAGACTTGCTTTGAGACCACAGAGATCTGCCTGCCTCTGCTTCCCTAGCACTGGGATCACGGGTATGCGCCACTACTGCATGGCTCTACATTTTTTTTTAAGTTTGAATTTTCAGATCAGACTGGCCAAATTTAGTCTTCTGTAAAATGTTAATGCAAGAATTAGATACAAACTGCCACCCTTGGAGGTGCTCATCTGTAATTCCCTCGTTTAGGAGGCTGAGGTGGAGCATTGCAGATTTGAGGAGAGCTTAAACTACCTAGTGAGATCATGTCAGAGTGGGGAGAAGGGAGAGGAAAGGCTGGATTTGTGTGTTGCATGCCAGGAGAACTTGTCCTCAGAGGAGCTGCTTACTGGCAGAGCTCCTGCTCTACTAAGCCCATCTTGGGAAGGACAGTGTGCGGAGAACATGTTCGGGAAAGAACCCAAGGCTGCTGGGCCAGCTGCTGACAGCAGCTATTTGGGAAGATCTCTGCTTTTCTTTGTTTGTTTGTTTTTCGAGACAGGGTTTCTCTGTTTTTCTGTGTAGCCTTGGCTGTCCTAGACTCACTTTGTAGACCAGGCTGGCCTCGAATTCACAGCAATCCAGCTGCCTCTGCCTCCCTGAGTGTCAGAACTAAAACCACACCCAGCTCTGACCTATTTTCTTATGACATATACATGACTCTCTCCTCTTCCTCCTGTCCCCATTCTCTAGGAGCTGGGACACAGCACCACTCCAGGCTCTTTTATTAATCAGAAAAAATTAAATGGTTTTAACTATTTAAAATTTTATGTGACATTAAAAAAATTTTAAAGATGTATGTATGTATGTATGTATGTATGTATGTATGTATGTATGTAATCAAGTTTCTTGCCTGCATGTACACCTGCAGGCCAGAAGAAGGCATCAGATCTTATGGATGTTATGAGCCATCATATGGTTGATGGGAATTGAACTCAGGACCTCTGACAGAGCAGCCAGTGCTCTTAACTTCGGAGCCATTTCTCTAGCTCCTTATTTTATTTATTTGTTTAATTTTTTGTTGTTGTCAATTTAAAATAATTTTTAAAGACAAAGTCCTACACTGTATCCCAGGCTGGCCTTGAACGCATTATGTAGCTGAGGTTGGCCTAGAGCTTCTGCTACTCCTATGTCTACTTTGTGAGTGCTTTGCTTATAGGTGTGTGCCCCCATGCCCGATTTATGCAGTGCTCTGGATCAAACCCAGAGCATCATGCTAGGCAAGTACTCTGCCAAATCAGCTATAGCCACAGCCCCTGCAGTCTTTAGGATAAATACTTTCCCATAGCTTGACAACATGTTTATATATTGTCATGTATAGGAGTTTAAAGAGCTTAACAACTTGAGGGCTGGAGAGATGGCTCAGTGGTTAAGAGCACTGTCTGCTCTTCCAGAGTTCAATTCCCAGCAACGACATGGCAGCTCACAACCATCCCATACTGGGATCTGATGTCCTCTTTTGTTGTGCAGGTGTACACACAGATAGAGCACTCATACACATTAAATAAATGAATCTTTATTTAAAACTTTTAAGAGCTGGGCGTAATGGCTCACACCTTTAATCCCAGCACCCTCAAGGCCAGCTTGGTCTAGGACAGCCAAGGCTACATAGAGAAACCCTGTCTTGAAAAACCAAAAAGAAAAAAAAATTTTTTAAAAAGAGTTTAGCAACTTAAATCACAAGAAATTTTTCTGTCTTGTTGTATAAATGAGCACCAGCAACCTTGGAGGACATGTTACAAGATTCTGCTTTGCAGATATTATTGATCCATCAGAGGCCCGTCTTTTTTTTTAATATCTTTTTTAATTAATTCATTCATATTACATCTCAATTGTTATCCCATCCCTTGTCTACTCCCATTCCTCCCTCCTTCCTCCCTACTCCCCTCCCCTATGACTGTGACTGACGGGCACCTCCTCCCCCTGTATATGCTCCTAGGGTGTCAAGTCTCTTCTTGGTAGCCTGCTGTCCTTCAGAGGCTTTATTGTAATGCTCCTTTGCATTTGGGCATGAGACTGATTGCCAGTTGTGTCTTGTAAATAACATGTCGGAAGTTTTCCTGCCTAACATGGAACCCTGGAAAATTACCTAAACTTGTACAAGCCCAGATAGCAGTGTGTTTTATTTTTGGTAGAGTGGGCCCTTTTTGGACTGTTTATAACTCCCTAACTTGAGCCTAAGGCTAGAAGGTCAGAGTTAGCGCCAGAGTTTCTTTGCTTTGGGGCCTGGGTATGAGGACGGGCTGAGGCCTTACTTTGTGGCAGAGGGACAAAAAGAAGCATGGGTACCACGGCTGTGCTCTGATGTAGGACTTGTTGGAGAGACGTGGAATAAGTCTGCTTATTTCTTATTTGTTTTTCTTCTCCACAGGGATTTCAAGGATTTGGATTTGGAGATGGTGGCTTCCAAATGTCTTTTGGAATTGGAGCATTTCCATTTGGGATATTTGCCACAGCATTTAACATAAATGACGGACGGCCTCCTCCAGGTAAGCCCCATTTCCTTAAATGAGCAATTTAGCCTGCTTGAAAACTGCTTGGAATTCAGCAGTGAAGGAGCTACAGATCTTTGTCACTGTGTGCACCTCAGACTTTCCAAAAATCCCTTAAGTTCATTGCAGATCACCACACTCATCCAGCGATTCTGAGCACTCGCCATGCGTTAGGAGGATGAGGGATGCGGTGTGTTCTATTACACACTGAGGGGCTCCTCACCTGCACTCCAAGTACTCATTCCAACACACAGCCCATGACTATTAAAAATCATCCCAGCACACGGGAGGCTCTCTAGCTATTAAAAAGCCTAATCCTACACATGGATGCCACCCCCTCTGCCCCCTAATCCTACACATGTAAACCACCCCTCTGCCCCCCTTGACCATTTTGGACCAAGAAGGAATGAAATGTTAGGTCCTCTTGCTCCTTGGCATCTCTCAGACACAAAATGAGGCTGATACCAAACTTCAGCGATTTGGGGACTGTGCTTATGTCTGTCACTTGCTGCTGTAGTTCTCCTTTCAGCCACTTGTCTATGACAGCTGCATTTAGAATACAGCAAGGCAGCAAGTGTGTGCTTGGACTCCATTACACTCTAATGCCTAAGCCACTACCAATGTTATGGAGATATAAAAGACCATAGTCAGGTGAGCCCTCTTATAGGGTACAGTATGAGGAACAAAAGTGACCAGTGTACAGGCTGGAGAGATGGCTCAGAGGTGCTCTTCCAAAGGTCCTGAGTTCAATTCCTAGCAACCAAACGGTGCCTCACAACCATCTGATGCCCTCTTCTGACCTGCAGGTGTACACGCAGGCAGAACACTCTATATAATAAATAAATCTTAAAAAAAAAAAAAAAAGCCGGGCGTTGTGGCGCACACCTTTAATCCCAGCACTTGGGAGGCAGAGGCAGGTGGATCGCTGTGAGTTCGAGGCCAGCCTGGTCTACAAAGTGAGTCCAGGACAGCCAAGGCTCCACAGAGAAACCCTGTCTCAGAAAAACAAAAAAACCACCACCACCAACAACAACAAAAAACCAGACAGTGTAGTCTGGTCAGGAATGTAATGCTCTGAATATGCTAGCCCATTCAGAAATCATCAGAGCTGTTCCCTGCCTCATCCAATTCCTTGGACATAGTAGATGATAAGTCTCTTTGTTGTCTGCCAGCATGAGTTTGTCAGAGCAACCAAGTATGAGGGAATAACATGCAACCCCACAAGAACTGGGGTTCTACTCCATATCTTACCTGTCTGGAATGTCACTCTGCTGTTTGTTCACACATTGTTTTCTCAGAGGAAGGGGACCCCAAAAAGCAGGATGTGATTTGCCGTAAAGGACAGACAGATCCTGTAGAGGCAGCAGGAACTTGCAGCTGGCTTGCTGCTTTCTAGCCTGGACCAGTGTTCAGACTGGATCTCTCCCAGTTCATTCCCAGCCTGGGCTCTCAGTCAGTCTCCCTTTGTCATGTTTGGTACAATTTGCACAGCCTAGACATGGAGCCCGCCATCTTCCTGCCTCTCACATCTGAGCAAAGAACTCTAACTAGCAGCTCTTCTAAAAGCAGAGGTTCTCACTCAGTTCTCCCTCTACTTTGCCCTATGATTCCCAGGCCTTGGCTCTCTTCGGGAATAGTGTGCGGAGAGGCTCATGTATGAGCTGCTATGGTCTCAGAGGGCCCATATTCTGCTCTTCAAAGATGAGAGCTACTGAGTAACACCATGCATGTGGCACAGCATAGGGAAGACAAGGAGTTTCCTGATAGTCCACTGGGTCATTTGTATGTGCAGGACAGCTCTTTCTTATTTCACTGGAAATCAAGGCCTTGTTGTATATTTTCCTTGTTTTTGTTTTGCCTCCTATTATTTGAAGTGTGTAGTGTTTTTATTGTGCAGGGTTCTGTTTTTTTTTTTTTGTTTTTTGTTTTTTTTTTGTTTAATACAACATGCTTTGTCTCTCTTTTTTTTTTTTAAGATTTATTTATTTTTACAGTATATCAGATCACATTATAGATGATTGTGAGCCACACAGGGTTCTGTTTGTATAAAGACATGAAGATTAATCCTCTCCAGTCCTGGCCAATGGGCAACATGCACAACTATAGCCTCTGACAAAGTCTCTTCTTCCTGTCCCTCTAGCTGTCCCTGGGACACCCCAATACGTGGATGAGCAGTTCCTGTCACGTCTCTTCCTGTTTGTAGCCCTGGTGATCATGTTCTGGCTCCTGATCGCCTAATACAGGACCCTGTTCACATCTACAGCAGCACCTCTGGACTGGTGATATGCTACACCCACTCCTGTGTTTGATTTGTTTAATCTTGACCCCTGGGATCAAGGGTCAGAAACACATCAAGGTGTCTTCTCCATCAGAGCTTTGGAACTCAAAACCAGTTGGCAAGGAGCCCACTGCTGTAAACATCCTTCTGTAAACTCAGGTCTTGTGTGGAGTCACCTGTCATGGTGGCAATGTGAAGTCCTGTCCCAGCCTTCTCAGCAGGTCCCAGCTCTACACAGGGAAGAGGTGGGAAGAAAGAAACAGTTTTTCACCAGAACTTTATATTACAAAAATGAAGGGATGAACCAAATGGTATTTACAGAAACTTACTTTCATCTTTTTAAATACCCCTTGGTAAGTGGCCTCCACTCCCTATACTGAGATATTCCCTTCCAGATTGCAGTGCTGCTCTGTATGCCCTCCTGCCTTCCCCTTCCTTAGCAGAAGCATAAGAATTACTGCCCAAGAAGGTCATAATTGCAGCAGCAGAAGCCAGAGGTGCTGGGTGACCTTACCAGAGACTCTGGTCTTCAACTGGCTCTGGCTCTTGTTCAGTGTCTTGGGCCTAGAAAGCAGCTTGAATGACCTCCTGGTGTAGGGTATAGATGGTCCCTGGTGTTACTTGGCTCAGGCTTCCCATCAGCTTTCTCCTCTAGACTACTGCTGAATTCAGACTGACCACTCCGCTTCAGAACTTTGATGCAGGCACAGCAGGACAAGTAGCCCTGCCCCTAGGCTGTAGAGGCCTGGGTAATTCTCTCTCAGAACTTGCCCAGAGAAACTGGAGGCTTGCTCAGGTCAGCCCAGCTGCATGCAGAACACTACCATCCTCAGAAGCCATTGTCCTTTTGAAAAGAGGCCAGGACTCTCATTCCACCTGTGGTCCTGATGTTGTTTGGGCCTGATGGATTTACCTGAAAACTCCCTGAGTGTGTGCTGAGCCCTGGGACACATGAGGCTCCTGGGTATGCAACTGCTGCTGACGTGTAAACCAAAGGACCACAGCAATCCAGTGTGGTCTTTCTGATTCTTCTCACATTGACTTGTCTTGAGCTTCCTAAGCTGCTTCCTCTGGATCTGACTGTGGGAGTGTGGTGCCAGTCGGGGACTAGTTCACCTGCTGAGGCAGCTCTGCCTGTCAGGCTTCACTTTCCTGGAGACCTCAGCAGGCCGGCAAGCTAAGCTTCTACTGGGCCCCTTTGTTCACGTCTCTAGCACCCACTGCCCCAGCAATAACCAGAGGCTGGGAGAGAGCCTTGCCTGGTGATTGTTCTAGATGCAACTGTTTAATCTATGGAGCTCTAGACCTTGAGATGATGAGAGCCCTCCTCCTCCTCACTGCACAGTCCCCTGCCTGCCAATGCCAGTGTTAGTGTTGAAATGGATACAGTATGAAGTATTGCGTAGGAGGGTGGTTTAACAAATCCGGCTGGTAAGAATAAGCCACCAACTTTTTAGTGTGCCTGACAGATTTTAAATCCTCTTTGTCACTTGGAGATCCCCAGTCATAGGGGCCCCTGGAATGTCTCTGTTCTAGAGAGAATTGGTAGGATCCCTCATTGTAGTAAAGCCCTAAGTAGTGGAGGGAAACTTCAGCCCGTGAACACAAAAGAAATGAAACAAGAGTTGTGAGTAGTGGAGCAAATCATTTGGAATCTGGTGAAAGGGAATGACGCAGGTGTGCTTTTAGCAAAGGCATCCCAGGGCTGCAGTGGCACAGCTGTGATGACCATGTGCCCTTTGTGAACATTACAGGGCTACACAATTGGCAGCAGCTGAGGCAGGAAAGCCAACTTGGGAGTCCCTTCTCCTTTGTGGGCTGTTCCTCTACAGGCTCAGCTCTCACCCCATGGCCAAGGCAGCTTTAAGCCCTTCTGTGTTTGCTGTGTGCTCAGCCTCCACCTTTCTGTCACCCCCATGGACAAGGACAGAAAATGGGAACATGGTAGGCAGCATACCTTGACCAGCCACTGATTTTCACTGTTGTGAAAGTGATTTGATTTAGAATTAAATGGTTTTACATTACTGTGAGTGTGGACTTTGTCTTGGCATGTTAGTGGTTGGAGAGTGGGCACTCTGGTTTGGGCCCTGGAAAGTACCTGTCTAGTAATGTTTATGCCTTTAAACACCCATTGAGGAAGCTGGATGTGGTGTCACACGCCTTTAATCCCAGCACTCGGGAGACAGAGGCAGGTGGATCACTATGAGTTCGAGGCCAGCCTGGTCTACAATGTGAGTCCAGGACAGCCAAGGATACACAGAGAAACCCTGTCTCAAAAAAAACAAAACAAAAAGCCAAACACCCATTGAGGAGTCTAGCTGCCTGTGCCAGGAAGCCCTGGTCCTGACACAAATGCATGGAATTTCTAAGTCGTCAAGCACCAATCTGCCCTAATGAAGCTTAGCTTGTGTCTTGCTTGAATGTGCCATTTAGAGAAATCATGGGTTACTCAGGGTTAAAATGTCCCTCTGTGTTCATCCTTCTTCCCAGACCAGGGAGTATGCCCTCTTCGAGATGGAGGAGGCCGATGAGGTTATGAATTTGTCCCAGCTTCAGGCTCAAAACCACCAAAGCTATAGGCCACTCCCTCTAAAAGAAGCACATTTCTTTCTCTTGGGTTCTGATCTGACAAGGGTCAAGTTGAACAGTGCCAAGATACAGAGGTAAGGGGACTTCAGAATAGGCTGGCACAAGCCTGTAAGCCCAGCTACTGAAGAGACTGAGGCAGGGAAGGCCAGTGGGCCCTGGGTACTGAAGTGTTTCCACCTAGTAAATAAAGACTCTTGCCACCAAGCCCCACAACTGGAGCCACAGGGTGAGCTAAAAGTGAAAACCAACTTGTTTGTTTGTTTGTTTTTTGAGACAGGGTCTCTCTGTGTAGCCTTGATTGTCCTGGACTCACTTTGTAGACCAGGCTGGCCTTGAAATCACAGTGATCGCCTGCCTCTGCCTCCCCAGTGCTGGGATTAAAGGCGTGCGCCACCATGCGGCCAAGGCTACACAGAGAAACCCTGTCTGGGGGGAAAAAAAGAGTTGTTCTCTGACCTCCACTCATGTATCATACCATATGCATCTCCCACCCAGCCAACCACATTATATACGATAAAAAATTTAGGGCCAGGCAGTGGTGGCGCACGCCTTTAATCCCAGCACTTGGGAGGCAGAGGCAGGCGGATCTCTGTGAGTTCGAGGCCAGCCTGGTCTACAAAGTGAGTCTAGGACGGGCAAGGTTACACAGAGAAAGAAACCCTGTCTCAAAAAAAAATATTTTTTTTTTAAATTTAGGGACTGGAGGGAGGAAATAGTGCTTAAGAGTGCTGGCTGCTCTTGCAGAGGACCTGTGTTTGGCTCCCAACACCCACACAGTAGCTCACAACTATCTGTAACTCTGCTTCCAGGGGATCCAACACCATTCTGTGACTGTAAGGGCATTGCATGCATATGATACACATGCATACATGCCAGCAAAACATGTATGCACATTCATACACATAAAGTAAAAAATCTTCAAAAAATAAAACTTTATTTTTTTAAAGCTAAAACAAGGCTGGAGATAATATAGCTCAGTGATAGAGCACAGTTGTATCAATGAAACACTAGGTTCAGTCCCAAGTACCATCAAAAAACCAAAACCAAAACAAAACAAAACAAGAGAACTCCTGGAACTCATAAGCCAATGATATCAGAATGTTTTGGGTTTTTTTTAGATTTACTTATTATTTATATAGTATTCTGCCTGCATGTGTCCCTGCACACCAGAAGAGGGCACCAGGTCTCATTATAAATGGTTGTGAGAGCTGGGTGTGGTAGTGCATACCTTTAATACCAGCACTCAGGAAGCAGAGGCAGGTGGATTGCTGGGAGTTCAAGGCCAGCCTAATTTACAAAGTAAGTCCAGGGCAGCCAAGGCTACACAGACAGACCCTGTCTCGAAAAACAAACAAACAAACAAACAAATAAATGGTTGTGAGCCACCATGAGGAATTGAATTCAGGACCTTTGGAGGAACAGACAGTGCTCCCAACCTCTGAGCCAACTCACCAGCCCCAGAATGTTTGTTTTTAATGAGGAACAGGAAGTGCGGAACAGAGAGAGGCTAGAGAAATGGCTCGGTAGGCATGAGAACCTGAGTTTGGGTTCCCAGCGCCCATGCAGAAAGCTTGAGGTGCAGGTCTGTAATCCTATACTACTGCCAGGGAGGCAGAGACAGGAGGATCCCTGCTGCTCACCATAGCTTAGTGAGCGCAGTAGTGGAAGACCCCGTCCTCTTACAGTGACCTCTAGTTCACACATGCATATACCACACACAAGCCCATACAGAGCAGAAAAGAACAGAGAGCCTTCATATGTTCTCCCAACTTGCCACCTCAACAAACATCAACTCAGGTCCAGACCTGTTGGATCCACCTCACTCTAACATGCTGCCTCTTCCTCTCCTACACAGACCACTTGAAGGAATCCCATTCACCTCAGTATGCATCCCAGAGTTGCGTGTTTTAGTTTTTATTTCATGTGTATGAGTTTCCTGCCTGTATGTTTCTAAGAATACTGTGTATTTGCCTAGTGTCTGCAGAGACCAGAAGAGGGCTCTGGACCTGAAACAAGTTACAGATGGTTGTGAGCCAACATAAGGGTTCTGGGGCCTGGCGTGGTGGCGCACCTTTAATACCAGGCAGAGGCAGTTGGATCTCTGTGAGTTTGAGGCCAGCCTGGTCTACAAAGCCAGTCCAGGACAGCCAAGGCTACACAGAGAAACCCTGTCTTGAAAAACCAAAACGAAAAAAAAAAAAAAAGGTGCTGGAAGCTGAATCTGTATCTTCTGGAAGAGCAGCCAGTGCTCTTAGCCACTAAGCCATTTCCTTCGCTTGTTACTCCTTTATATAATTAGGGTGGTGGTCCAGGCACTATGGTGGTGCATGCCTGTAAGCTCACACAAAGGAGGATCTGTTCTGAGGCTAGTATGGGCATCAAAGAGGTATTATTTAAAAACAAAAACAAAACCAAGCGAGGGCTAGAGAGATAGCACAGTGCTTAAGAGTACTCTCTGCCCTTCCAGAGGTTCTAAATTCAATTCCCAGCAACCATAAGGTGGTTCCTGACCATCTATAATGAGATCTGATACCTTCTGACATCAGGTATATATGCAGATAGAGCATTCATTTAATTAAATACATAAATAAATCTTTATATAAAAAAAAAGCAAACAAGGGCTGGAGAGATGGCTCAGAGGTTAAGAGCAGTGACTGCTCTTCCAGAGGTCCTGAGTTCAATTCCCAGTATCCACATGGTGGCTCACAACCATCTATAATGAGATCTGGTGCCCTCTTCTAGCCTGCAGGCATACATGCAGGAAGAGCACTCTACACTTAATAAATAATTTTTTTAAAAAAGCAAACAAACAAGTTATGTGTAGGCTGAATGTGGTGGTACATGCCTTTACTCCCAGCACTCTGGAGGCAGAGGCAGGAGAATTTCTTTGAGTTTGAAGTGAGCCTGGTGTATATAGTGAATTCTAGGACAGCCAGGACTATAGGTTTTTGTTTTTGTTTTTGTTTTAGTTTTTTGAGACAGTTTCTCTGTGTAACACCCCTGGCTGTCCAGGAATTACTTTGTAGACCAGGGTGGCCTTGAACTCACAGAGATCTGCCTGCCTCTGCCTCCTGAATGCTGAGATTAAAGGTGTGCAACACCACCACCAGGTTGTATAGAGAGAGATTCGATCTTAAAAATTCAAGTGTGGGGGCTGAAGAGATGGCTTAGAGGTTAAGAGCACTGGCTGTTCTTCCAAAGGTCCTGAGTTCAATTCCCAGCAACCACATGGTGGCTCACAACCATCTATAGTGAGATCTGGTGCCCTTTTCTAATGTGCTGGCTCACATGCAAGAAGAATACTGTATAAATAATATGTTTTTTAAAAAATAAAGTGTGTGTGTGTGTGTGTGCGCGCGCGCGTGCGCAAGAGAGAGAGAGAGAGAGAGAGAGAGAGAGAGAGAGAGATATGGGGGGAGGGAGGGAGGGAGGGAAAGAGAATGAGAACTGTGATCAAAATCATCTTTCTAAGTTGCTGGGGCAGGAGACACAGGGTTGAATGCTTGCCTAGTGACATAATGGTAAAGGAACCGAGTCACACCCAGCATGAGAGAATTAGGAAGACATTAGGGAGCAGCTGACCTGGCAGAGAGGAGCCCAGGAAGGGAAAACGCTGTGTAGACCCCCGCCCTGCCCTGTACACTGAATGACTGAGTGATGTTTCAAACAAGAGTCTAGTGTATCCCAGGCTGGCCGTAAGTCCACCATATAACTGAGGATGGCCTTGAACTCTGCCCGTCCTCCTTTGTTTCCCTCCTAAGACCCCAGGCATGCACTACCATGTCCTGCTTATGCAGTGCAAAGGGTGGAACCCAAGGCTCCAGTCATGTTAGGCAAGCCCTCTCTGCCAGCTGAGCCACATCCTCCCCAGCCCCACACAGGAGTCTGTACCCTGACAGCCTCCACGTAGAGTTAGTTTCACTCGATGTGAATGGCATTGTTGGAGGTTTCCACCTCCATTGATCAGCATCTTTTTGTTTTGTTTTGTGTTTTGTTTTGGTTTTCAAGACAGGGTCTCTCTGTGTAGCCTTGGCTCTCTTGGTCTCGCTTTGTAGACCAGGCTGGCCTCAAACTCACAGTGACCCACCTGCCTCTACCTCCTGAGTGCTGGAATTAAAGGCGCGTGCCACCACACCC
>NC_140491.1:35011501-35053702 GCF_964271855.1 Acomys minous | reverse complement strand
CTCCTCCCCCCTCCTAGGCAGGGTTTCTCTGTGTAGCTTTGGCTGTTCTGGAACTTGCTCTGTAGACCAGGCTAGCACCAAACTCAGAGGTCCTCCTGCCTCTGCCTCCTGAGTGTTGGGATTAAATGTGTGTGCCACCATGGTGCAGCCTTGTGGCATTTAAAAAATTTTATCCCTCTTTTCTGTCTGTTAACCTAGTTCCTTACAAAGGAGGAGGAGGAGGAGGAGGAGGAGGAGGAGGGGGAGGAGGAGGAGGAGGAGGAGGAGGAGGAGGAGAAGGGGAGGAGGAGGAGGAGGAGGATCCTGGGACCTGGAGAAACTACTATTCAGTTCAGAATTTCCTGGGCCCTTTGAGGAAATGCATCGTAGGTTGCTTGGGGCCTGGCAGCTGCACTGGACTGTTGTTTGCTTCAAGAACGATGATGATGATGATGATGATGATGATGATGATGATGATGACGACGATGATGACGACGACAACTACAATGGGAGGGCAGAGTCTTAGATTCTACAGGGATGACGCCTCAGGTAGCTGGAATATGAAGATATTTCTGTTGTGTGTGTGTTTACGTGTTGGATGGGGGCAGCTCCAGGCTATGGTTTCTTCTTCCTCCTCCCCTCCCTCCCTCTCTCCCTCCTTCCCTCCCTTTCCCTCCCTTTCCCTCTTTTTCCCTCCTCCCTCTTCTTTCCCTCCTTCCCCTCCTCCTTCCCTCCTTCTCCCCTCCTCCTTCTCTCCTCCACTCCTTTCCCCTCTTTCTCTTTCCCTCCTCTCCCCCTTCCCTCCCTCTTTCCCCTTCTCCCCTCCTCCTCCTCTCCTCTTCCTTTTCCTCCTTCTTTCCTCCCCCTTCGCCCCTCCTCTTCCTCCCCCCAACTCCTCCCCTTCTCTTCTGCCCTCCCCTCCTTCTCCTTCTTGTTTCATGTAGCCCAGGCACTGGCTTTAAGCACATGCTTTGTGTCCAAAGATGACCTTGACCGCCCTCTTATCGTCTTGCCAGTGTTGGGATCACAGGCGCGCACACCGTGCTCAGCTCGTGTGGTGCTGAGAATGGAACCCAGGGCTTCATGAATGCCGGGAAGGCAAGCATACTCTACCAACTGAGCTGTCTCCTAGACTCCAAGCTACATTTCCTTACAAGGCAGTGGCTACATTCTCCGGTATCGCCATTGGGTTCTACTGCCAACCTGCTGTCTGGTTTTAAAACTCCAACCTGCTGTCTGGTTTTAAAGCAAAGCGCTTCACTTTCCTGTGATGTGGACTTTATTTATCAGGTGATCAGCCCTGGTCATGGTGCTCCTGGGAGGACCCAGGAGCTAAGAGAGCTGTAGCTGCTCTGAACACTTGAGGACTTACTTTCCTAGAGGCTAGGGCTTTAAAATTATAGAAGAAACAAATGAAATGAAATCCCAAATGCTTGGACCTCTCAACACTGAGTTTGTGTCGGGTCCAGGCTCTTATGATAGGGGATCAGACGAAGCATGGTTTCTGCTCCCAAGGGAAGTAGCCAAGCAAGAAGAAAGCCATAGGACATGGTCACCATGACCCTGGGCTGTCAGCTTTATGCTGAGATAGAGTGGAGTGTGGTGAGGTGGCTGGAGGAGGCTATGACGGGGTACTGAGGACTCAGAAGTGGTTTGATGGAGGAAGCGAGGATTGGTGGGATTTAGTAGGGGGAAGAAAAGTTGTGGGGGAGTGGAGTACTATCAATTGGAGGGCTGCAGAATGGCGCCTGCGCTGGGAGGTAGGACCTCGCCACCAGAGTTATGCCTGGTAAAGATTAAAAGAGAAAACATGAAACTAGGTTAATTTTTGAATCTTTCTTGGAACTGACCCAGCCCAATGGTTAATCTGTTTGACCCCTTTAGGAATTGCTTGGACCCTGTCCCAGGCGTACCGAACACAAGCTGAGGATCTGGAGCAGCCCAGAGCGGAGCTGAGAGGGGACCTGGGAGGTCACACTGGCCAAGCCTTGAGTCTTTCCCAGGGGCAAAATGAGGACAGGAAAGAGCAGATGAAAGGGGCTGGGATTTCACAGGGGGTTAAAGGTCAGAACACAGCCTGGAGCTCAGGGATCTGCTCTTTCCTAGACCATCACCTGGTTGAGAAGTGAACCCGGCTTTGGAGACTTTTACCCAACATTGGGTAAAGTCTAAAATCTTTGTCCAGCCTTGTCTATGTAGCTGTGTAACTGGTTGATTGTTTTGGAGTTTAGAGGCAGCTGAGTTCCTTGAGAGTGACCAACACCAGCAGTTTCTGAGCTCAGGGTATTTAACAATGACCAGAAAACTCTGTAGTTTCTACCAGGCTAACTGATAGTTGCTACCTCACCAAGAAGGACTTTGGGCCCACAGCTGTAAGCCATGGCTAAATGCTTCTTCTTCTTCTTCTTCTTCTTCTTCTTCTTCTTCTTCTTCTTCTTCTTCTTCTTCTTCTTCTTCTTCTTTCTTCTTTCTTCTTCTCCTTCTCCTCCTCTGCCTTCTTCTTGGTTTTTTGAGACAGGGTTTATCTGTGTAGAACAGGTTGTAGACTCACTTTGTAGACCAGGTTGGCCTTGAACTCACTGAGATCCTCCTGCCTCTCTCTTCCCTAGTGCTGAGATTAAAGGCATGAGCTACCACTCCCAGCTTGCTTGTTTTGTTCTTAAAGAAAATAAATCACCTGAAGATAAATTCTTTTAAGTGTGTGTGTGTGTGTGTGTGTGTGTGTGTGTGTGTGTGTATCTGTGTGCCTGTGTGCAGGTAGGTGCCCATGGGCTCAGAAGAGTGCCCTGCATCCCTGAGCCTGGAGTTAAGTAACTGTGAACTGTTGTGTGGCTGCTAACTTGGGTCTTCTGCAAGAGCAATATGTGTGGGGCTGGAGAGATGGCTCAGCAGTTAAGACCATTGCCTTCTCTTCCAGAGGACCAGGATTTGATTCCCAGCACCCACATGGTGGCTCATGACCCAGTTCCAAGGAATCTGAGGCCCCTCTTCTGGACTCTGTGGGCAACAGGCATGCATATGGTACACAGATGTATATACAGATGAAACACCCATATACAAAATATAATTTAAAGAAATTATTAACAAAAGAGCAGTAAATGTTCTCAACTGCTGATCCACTTCCCCAGCCTTCCCTGTCGTTTCCTTAGAAAATAATCGTTACTTGTCTAGAAACTCTAAAAGCATCTTTCTTGGCCATTTCTATGGACTCTGCTGTTTTGGGACTCTGAGGCTGCCCTCCAACTACCATGTAGCAGAAGATGACTTTGAGCTCCCGATTCTCCTTTCCTTATGATCTGAGTGCTGGGACCACAGGCATCTGCCACTATACCCAGTTTTACATAATGCTGGGGCTCCATCTAAAGATTCCTCCCCCACCCCCGCCAATACCAAGGGATATTGAAGAAACCTCTCCTTACATATGTAGGCATTCACATAAAACAGAACCACTCCTCTGGTGAGCTTGCCTTAGTCTGTTAGGGTTGCCATGAAAAACTAATGCCCAGTGGGAGGCATAAACACTAGAAAGGTGTTATCCCCCAGTCCTGGAAACATGATGTTCGTATGGTATTCTCCTTGTGCCCAGATTTCCTGTTTTGACAAGGACACCATCCATATTGGATTGGATCCTGCTCTTACAACCATTTAAACACTTAGCCACTTGGTCACTTCCACAAAGATTCTATCTCCAAATGTCACATTCTGAGTAACTGACGGGTTTAGTGCTTTAATATATGATGTTCTTGGTGGAGGGCACAATCCAGCCTACAGCAGACCTTTACTATGGATGCATTTGACTATTTTCATTTAATTTTATGTGTCTGGGTACGTATCTGAGTGTACGCATGTGCATTGCATGCTTGCACCACCAGCAGATGTCAGAAAAGGGCATCGAATCCCACAGAACTGGGGGTTACACGTGGGTGTGAGCCACCGTGCAAGCGCTGGGAACCAAACCTAGGTCTTCTGAAAGAAAGGCACATGCTCTTAACAACTGAGCTCTTTCTCCAGCTTCCCAGACAATTTTCTCTTAATTGGATTAGTTTCTCCTTGAAGGAGGAGGGAAGCTCATAAACAATTCAGGAAGAAAATGAACCACACAAGTTCCAGGAAGTAAACAAAATTTACAAGGCTCAGGAAGCTCCTGAAACATATGTGGTCCACAGGCCCCTCCCTGAGATGATAATGTCAGTAAAACACCGTGGGGAAGAGGAGATTCTCCTACTGGCCAACCACTCTGCAACTTGGGCTGGGAGCTCCAGGGACATAGCTTTCATGAGCTGTCACTCATGCTGAAGTGGTCTTCCTGGTGCTACAGCAGCTGGCTTTGAGACATTCCTGCTCAACATGGTCCTGTGAGTTACCTGAATACACTCTCTGGTTTACTAAGAGAGACCTGGGTGGGAGTTGCTCCTTTGGTTTGTCTTCAGGGTCTTTCTGGAGTGAATATACTTTGTTCACATTTCCCAGAAAAAGCCACACAGCAGAGTATCTTCCTGGAGTGTGTGCAATGGCCTTGCTTCTCTTATCTTTGAACTTTGAGTGGCTGCTGGTCTGGATGGGTTTCCAGGACTAAGAAGCAGGAGTCTTGGCTTCCAGCTCTGCTCTGTTGACATATGTAGGGGAAGCTTGCATAAGAACCCTTGTCTTGTGGTCTTAATATCACCATGGACTTTGTTAACACCTGCATTCTGTCATTCCTAGACAGTAAGACAAGTTTTTCTAGTTCTTGGCCTCCACGTTGTTTTGTAAACTTCAAATAAGTGTGTGTTGTTGTTCTTTGCTTTTGTTTGTTTTTTTGTTTTGTTTTTTGATACAGGGTTTCTCTGTGTAGCCCTGGCTGTCCTGGACTCACTTGTAGACCAGGCTGGCCTCGAACTCACAGCAATCTGCCTGCCTCTGCTTCCCTGAGTGCTGGGATTACAGGCATGCACCACCATGCCAGGGTGCTACTAGAGTTCTTACTTTGGAGAAGTTATTTAATTTTTTTCTTTTTCTTTCTAGAGACAAGGTGGAATTATGGTGAAATTCGGAGCAGTCAGGGTAGTACAGCTGGTGTAGACTGGAGGGTGAATATCCCAGGACGCCTTTGAACTTTTTGGTCTTCCTGGCTTGGCTTCCTGAGTTCTGCGATTAGAGGTGTGTACCACCGTTGTAGCATCCACAGGTTGGCTGTGAGAGGATCTCTCGCGTAGCAGGCGAAGAGGCTGGAGACAGGCAGGACAGTTAGAGCATCAATTTAACATTTCAGACGGCCGGTGACAGGTTCCAAACGGAGGCCAGCATCATGGCCTCACAGAGGACAAATTCAAGAAGATGCCTGGCTGACGTGGTATAAGCCTACAATCCAACTTCTGGGTGGCTGAGACAAGAGGGTCTCAAGTTCAAGGCTAGCTGATACAACATAGCAATTTTTGTGGTCAACTGGGCATTTAGCATGATGCCTACAAACTAGGGTGGGGGGGTGACATGTGTAGTTCTGGGGTAGAGTGTTCTTTCAGTGTAGATGAGGCATTGGGTTCAAACCCAAGGAAATAAAGGTATTTAGCAAGTCTTTAGATGGGCAGCTGCCTTTTGGTGGAAGAAGAGGGCGCTTGCTTTTCATTTCAGATGCAGTACCTTCAAGGGTCTGCATACCATACAGGGAGGCATGTGCAGGAAGTCTGCGAGGTGCAGGTTTGAGTCCTAGGGGACCATGTCATGCCATCTGTTTTCCTGCTCTTTGTTCCAGCCACACCCTCTCTGTCCCTTCTTAGATTATGTCAGCCAAGTTCATTCCCACTGGACGGCCACTTTCGTCCTTTCCCCTTATGGTTTCTGTGTGGCTGGATCCTTTCCCTTCTCACACCTCAGCAATGTGAAGGCAGAGACCATGATTGAGCCAGTCAGGGCTTTATAACCCAGGCCAGCCACAGTGCTTGGCACATAGGGAATATTCAATGAACATCAAGGGGATAAGCAAGTGGTGGCTGAAATCCAGCAACTAGGCTGGGGGAAAGGAGGCATGCTCACAGTGCGGTGATCGGAGGGCACTCTGGGGCAGAAAAACGCCCTGCACAGTTGGAGCAAAGCTCTAGAATCCTGTCTTTGGGATGATTTTTGTTGATAATAAAAGTATTAACAACAAGAGTGTAAATGCCTGGACACAAATTCCCTTCTTACCGACTGCAGCCTTGGGTAAGAGTCTGTTATCTGTACAATGGGGTGGGGGGGGGGGAGGGGGGGAACGGGACGACTGTGCCTACCAGTCTGTGCTGTGAATGTTTAAATGAGATGAAACCTTTATAGGCAGGCATAGATAAGTATTCAATAAACATCAGTTATTGTCATCATTTATTAAATATAAATTTATGCCAAGAAATATGCAGTCTCCTTCCCTCCCTCCCTCCCTCCCTCCCTCCCTCCGTTGTCCCCTTCCTATTTTTCTCCATTTCTTCTTTCTGTCTCATATACCCCTGGCTGGCCTGGATCTCAGTGTGTATACCGGGCTGCCCTCAAATCTCCCTCTGCCTTCTCGTTGCTGAGATTATAAGGTATGCACCACCCTGCCAGACTTTGTAAATTTTTTGTGGGGGGCAGGATCTTATGTATACTAGTCTTGAACTTACTGTATAGCCTAGGATAACCTTGAACTTTCCCACCCTCCTACCTCAAAGTGGTGGGACTACAGGTGAGTGAAACCACACCTGGTCTGTGCAGTGCAGGGGTCTGAACCCAGGCCTTTGTGCACGCTAAGCAATCAATCACTCTGCCGACTGAGCCTTATCTCCATCCCTCAACTTTTTCTTCTGAGGCTGTCTTCAAATTTATGATCCTCTTCCTTCAGGCTACAAAGCAGGGTAGCTTTCGCTACAGCCGGCGTTCAGTGTAAGCGCCCAGTTTTCACAATAACTTAGAGAAGAATTTTATCTAAAAAACAACAACAACAACAACAAAAAAAAAAACCCCATGACTCATGGTTAAGGAGATCGGCTCAGAACGAAGGGTCCGAGCCACGTTTACCTATTGGGAGGCAGAGGCACTGGGCACTAAGTGTAGGCAGCTCACCGTGCTGCACCCTGGGCCACACTCTGAATCCCAGCGTGATGTCGGGAACTAGCTTCGGATAATGGTAGGAACATCGGGGTTCTGCCTCTTAAGGCCCAGGTTCCCCCCTTTAGATGCTGTAGGGGTCCTCTCTGGAAGGGCGGTGGGAAGGGTGTCTGGAGACAAAGGGCACCGCAAGATCAGTCTTCCCTCCTTTACTAGGAAAACTATGCGCTGGAGACCTTTTGAACAGGCATGGACTGTTGATCCATACCAAACCCATAAACCAAAGCCTTTCTGGCCAGTCATCACATTGTTTTCCAGTATCTACAACCTTTGGGTCAGATAAGAGACTTCAACAGAAGCAAAATTTTTTCTCTTTGAGCAATTAATTATCTAACCACTTATTAACTTGTTTGATACTATGATAAGTAATAAGAAATGACCTTTGAACTCATTCATTGACCACAAGTTGTTCTGAGTAAAAGTATTTTATATATATACACAGACACACGTGCATATATCCACTCAGCCACAAACACGTGCCTCCTGGGGCATCTGTCTATGCTGACCTCTGAACGCTTGGGAACTCTGCAACCTGAGGAGCAGGCTGCACATGCAAGGGCCCTTATTACTCAACCTGAATACACACACCCTAAAGCAAAACAAAACCTAGGAATTTTAGCTTTCGTTCATCAGCAATGCTCATTAGATGCCTGGGACTGTATTAAACACTACATTTTCCTTCCCATTGGAAGACTGGGACTGGATTAAAATCCTGGTAACTCTGGGTCCTAGAGAGGTGGCTCAGCGGTTAAGAGCACAGACTGCCCTTCCAGAGGACCCAGGTTCAAATCCCAGTGCCCATATGGCAGCTCACAACTGTCTGTAACTCCAAGATCTAACACTCTTGCATAGATATGTATGCAGACCCAAAAACACCAGTCCACATGAAATAAAGATAAAAGATAAAATAGAAAAAATAAAATCCTTGTGGCTCAAAGGAGTGTACATACCCCAGAATTTGGAAGCCTTTGTACATAGCTTGTTCAAGGGCACACAACCAATGAGTCATGGATGTCAGCATCCCCAAACTAAACAAAAATGAAAATCAAAACAAACAAACAAACAAACAAAAAAGACAAGACAAAAAAAGCCACCCTCCCACCAAACATGGAGTCCATTTTGTGTTGGACAGTGTTGGACATGGAGCCGGTGATGCTCTATAGGAGAAAATGGATTTTTTTTCTTTCCCAGCATGCTTCTTGATTAGGAGTGGGACTTTGTGTCCACCTCGCCTTCTCAGTGCTGGGAGTTTGGTTTGAACTTGGGCAGATCTTGTGTGTGCTGTCGTGGTCTCTGTGAATTCACATGTGTACTGTTGTGCCCCTGTTGTGTCTGGGTGACTCTGCCTGCCACTTCTGCCTCTCACAGTCTTTCTGTCTTATCCTCTGCATATCATTGATTGTAGAGGGAAAGGGTTTGATAAAGGCAGATTTAGGGCTGAGTGCTCCAAAGCATCTCATTCTCTGAACATAAGAAATCTCCGTGATGAGGCTTGAGTGATGCACTGATCTGTGGGTATAGAAATATTTAACTGGGAGTCGTTTTTATTGTTATTTTGCTTTAGCAGAATAACAGTATTAAGTTTTCTCCTGGGGCTCATGTCTGGTCTAGTTTCAGGTTCTTGGGCACTTTATCGGTGTCAGGCATGTGTTCCATCTCATGGCATGGGCCTTAAATCCAGATTTTAAAAGTGGTTGGTTACTTGTGTTACTACTGTACCAGTATACCTTGAAGGCACGTAGCTGTCGTAGGTCACAGGATGATCGTGATGACTATCTTTCTCCTCCGGTAGCATGCAGAATACTTGCCAACACCATGAATGCTTAGTCAATGGTGGTGAAGCCTCTAGTTGGGCAGTAGCTCAATTCCTCCGTGTCTGATGACATAAGTAACATGGAGTTTTCAGCAAGAGGGCCTTATTACTAGGTTGTGGAGAGTAACCAATAGCTTTGGCAATGGCCTGTTATGTCTGGGGGAGGTGGTCTGTGGGACGACTTTGGCAACAATTCAACAAGATGTAACCCATTCCTGGCACTGGAGGTTTTACTTGGTGTCATAATATGCCCACTTGGGGTGTTGTCTTTCCTATCACGTGGAGATTCCATTTAACTTCCTTTCATATATACATATATTTTTAGGACACGGTACTAAGTTTTCCTATGGCTTTTCAAAAGGCTTTTAGTGTTAGTTGCCTCTTCCTGTACTTCCTCCTTTATTCTGACTTCCCATCCCCCTCCTCACTTATTATTCCTATTCTGGTGTCCCCTTTACTTGTTTATAACACTGTGTTGTTTTCCTCTTCATTGAATGATCCCATCCTCTACGCTGGGCATATCTGTCTGTCTGTCTGTCTGTCTGTCTGTCTGTCTGTCTATCTGTCTGTCTTCCTACTTACCTACCTGTCATCTATCCACTCATCACTTATACCTCCAATCTCTAGTTCTCTACCTACATGGGAGACCGTAACTCCCTTAGTGATGATGCTTAACTTTGATTTTATGCTGAAACCACCTTGTGAGTTGCTCTTTTATTTTTTATTTTTTAAACATTTATTATTTTTTTATTATGTATACAGTGCTCTGCCTGCATGCACACCTGCAGGCCAGAAGAGGGCAGCAGATCACATTATAGATGGTGGTGAGCCACCATTGTGGTTGTTGGGAATTGAACTTAGCAGTCAGTGCTCTTAACCTCTGAGCCATCTCTCTCCAGCCCCTAGTTGCTCCTTTATTAAGGAACAAGGACATAGTTGTTTGTTAAGATACTTTATTTTGAACCACAGATATTTTGTTATAGTTTAAAGGCTGCACACAGCAAATCTATTCCTTTGTTTTGTTTTGTTTTGTTGAGGCAGGGTTTCTTTGTGTAGCCTTGGCTCTCCTAGACTTGTTTTGTGGATGAGATTGGCCTCAAACTCACAGAGATCCAGGTGCCTTTGCCTTCCTGATTGCTGGGACTAAAGTCGTGGGCCACCATGCCTGGCCAAAATCATTCCTTTATAGTCTTTTTTTGTTTACATTTTGACAAAAGTAGAGGACCCAAGTCCAGTTCTCAGCATCAATATCAAGTGTCTCACTACTACTTGTAATTCTAGTCAGTTCCAAGGGATCTAATCCCCTTTCCAGCCAACTTGGGCACCTGCACACATGTGCATATACATACATACATACATACAATAGATCTTTAAAAGACACAACTCTTTTTCTTTTTTCTTTTTGGTTTTTAAAGATAGGGTTTCTCTGTGTAGCCCTTGATGTATATCAGGCTGGACTTGAACTCACAGATATCCAGCTGCCTCTGCCTCTCAAATACTGGGATTAAAAGCATGTGCCGTCACTGCCTGGTGATATAAGTTAGTCTTAAAGAAATAAAAAAGAAAGAAAGAAAGAAAGAAAGAAACCAACTGGCCATGCATAACACTAAATGCTAGCAAGGAGGCTGAGCATCAGGAAGATTCTGTCATTGCTGGTGGAGATGACACAGGCATTCTGAGGAGCTGGGAATTGAGCCCAGGGCCTTGCACACTAGGCAAGCTCTGCACCACTGAACTGTATCCTCAGCTCCTGCAAAATGGCATGGCCGCTTTGGATGACAGTTTGACTGCTTTTCACAGTGTGAGACCAGTCCTCAGCCTAAGACCCACCTAGCAGCCACATTACTACATGGTTAATGACTCGAGCAGCTGACACGTGAATATCTGCAGCAGCTGTCTTCTTAATTGCTAAAAGCTGGAAGTGACCAGCGTGCTGCCTTTCAATAGGCAAGTGGATAAACTAATAGATCTGTACAATAACTATTACCTCAGGCTAAAAAGAAACGACCTACCAACTCAAGGGGATTTGTAGAGGAGACTCAGTGGGGGTAAAGTGCTTGCTGCCAAGCCCAGCGACCTTAACTCAATCCCCAGGACCCACATGCTCCTGAAACATGTGGGAAGTCTTTTGACTTCCACATATTTGTTGTGACATGTGTGTGCTATTGTGGCTAGGCTAAGCTGTCTGACCAGTGAGCCCTTGGGACCTGCTTGTCTCTGCCTCCCCAGTGCTGGGATTACAACTGTCATCAGGTTTTTAATGCGGGTGCTAGGACTCGAGCTCGGTTCCTTGCACTTGTGTGGCGAGGCATTGTACCGTCTGAGCTGTATCTTTGCAACCCCCAGATGATTCTTTTAGGTGTAATTTGCTTCTCATCAGACAATTCGGGTTTACGGTCGATGAAACAAAACGTGCACTCACTGTCATGCTTTGTCTGAGTTATATTGATTTCCCCTGCTCGATGCTAGGTAGATTTGGAGGCCGGGTGAGTCACCAGACTCTCTGGACCAATCCCACGCAGAGTTATGAAAAAGGAACCGAGGCTCAAGTTCCCAGGGAGAGGGTGTGACGATGCTGGTAAGGCGATTAGTGCTTCTTACCTCAGAGATAGGTGTGACCTGAAGAGGGTGAGGCCAGCCTCTGTCAGCCCAACTCCTCCTGAACTGAGCAGGCAGAAACATGCCTCTCTGCCCGAGCCCAGCATTGTTTCCCAGTCTCAGCATCCTGGAAGTGGGACCAGTCTCACGGCTAGTGTGAGATCTAAGCCAGGGCAGGGCTCAGATGTGCTCCAGGTCACAGCCTCGGCTGTGGCGGAGAACCCCATGGCTCTGCTCTCTCCGTGCACGTGGACTGGCTTTCTCCTGCTGAATGTGTACTGAGCACCTATTGTTTGTAGGGTGTTGTGACGTCCTGGCCTCCTCTGGTCATCTTGCTGTCAGTCTGTCTGTCCCAGTCTCCCACTGTCCTAGATCGTTATCTCTGGTCTTTTCTTTTTTCCTTTTTTGGTTTTTTGAGACAGGGTTTCTCTGTGTATCCTTGGCTGTCCTTAAACTCACTTTGTAGACCAGGCTGGCCTCCAACTCACAGCAATCCACCTGCCTTTGCCTCCCAAGTGCTGGGATAAAAGGCGTGCGTCACCACACCCAGCTTCACTGGTCTTTTCAAATGTTTCTCATATCATACTTTTTTTTGGTTTTTTTGAGCATCCTCTGTTCTCCTGCAGAGCCTTCATCTGACTCGATGTCTGGAGGCTGCAGAGTGCCAAGTGGATGCCCGTTTTCCAGGTCTGTATCACTCTAGGTAGACTTGGAGGTCAGCTGCTTCCTTTTTGACTGTCTCCTACAGGTCTTTAGAAGTATATAAGGCAATTTTTATTTATTTACTTTTATACCTCAAGCATTCCTAATGTAGTATGAGCTTTGCTTATTAGCACCGCCCTCCTAGTTGCAGACACAGAACATTAGGCATTGTCCTTGGTGTGAGCTATGATATCTCCAGGCACAGCGGTGTGCTGAGGAGAAAGGCATTGCTATTCTTATTTTGCAGAGGAGAAAAATTGAATCCTAGGATGGTTAATAATTTGTTTAAGGCAAGTGATAGAGCTTGGATACAGACTTAGGTCTGTTGGACTTTAAAGCCATGTTCAATAACTTGCTAATGAACCAGTGAAAAAACCTGTAGGAGATAAACAGACAGGTCTGATATATATATATATCTCAAGACCTTGGGCTCTAGTCAACACTTAAATCTGGCACAAGAGGCAATGCGACAAGAGGGGCCAACTGTGTGCATCAGGACCCTAGAAGGATGAGAGAGGCTCATAAGCTGAGCTAAGGATGGTGATGGCAGAGATGGGTCCTCAGAAGCATGTGACCAAAGAGGAGACAGGACTTGTCTGGGTGACGCTGAGTCAGGGCGGCACTGGACTGGAAGCTAAGGATTTGAATTTCCTCCCAGAGGATGGTTTTTTGCTTTCCTTCTTTGCCTGGCAGGACACACTGTCTGGGCACATGTTTCCAAGAGCAATGGTTCAAATTCTAGCTCTGCCTTCATTTGCTGCATGACCTGGGCCCATACTTAGTCAGTCTCCTTATCTAGGAACTGGAGTTTTATGCGGCGACTCAGGCTATCTTCTGATGAACGAGCACGTGATTTCTGGGCCTCTGATCAAAGTCATTATGTAGTGAGGCTCACCCTTAGGTCCCAGGGGTGCTGTGGGAACTATAGGAGATAACGTTTATCAGGCACTTACTGATGTCCTCAATAATAACAGATAGCAAATGACAGATTAGCGATAGCACTTTCCCTGTTTCTCTAACACTGTCCCAGGCCCAGGCAGTCATTGTCTTGGTCTGAGGGAGAGATTTGGTGCAAGGTCCTGGAATTGATTTGCCCTCTTCCCTGCACCTGTATCATTATTCTGTATTCTTTCTTTCTTTCCTCCATCACTTGGGTCTTGCCCTGGTGTTACCAAGCCTGAGGTTCCGGCCCTCCCCCTCCCCTTGCCGCCACACCCAACTCTCACATTGTCAAAACTCCACAGAGCTTCGGGCCACCTCCAGGGCATATGGGGATTTCCAAAGACAATCCCTCTCGTGCACCCTGGTTTCTAAAACATGGCCTTGAGAACGAGCTCCACAGTGATGTTTCCGGGTACTCAAGCTACCTTCTCTCCTTACTTTTAGGACAATCCGTTTCCTTGTTTAACGCTTTCCTTTTGAGTGTTTCTCTCAGGCTTGCCCCTGAATGCTCACACTCATTATGCAATTAAGGCTCACGTTATGGGCCTCGGTAAAAGCAACAGTGAAAGAACCAAGGGGCCAGCGTCAAGCACGTTCCCAGAATTCCCCTTCAGCCCCTCTATACACAAGCCACCAAGACTTGGGCCTTCAGCCAGAGCTTGAATCACTACTGGCTGGAAGTGGAGAAGGGAGGGTCAGTCCCATGACGATGCCAGGAAACTAAAAATGACGAAAGAGCTAAAGGCCACCAGGAGGCCAGCCGTCCCAGCCTTCCCGTGACTCTTCTCACCCGTGAGGAAAGCGACACATTTTAAAGAGCTTCGCGTAGTCCCGCCTCACTCTGAGCCTTGCCAGAGATGGATGGATAGAGAATGTTGCTTCCGCTTGGCATATGAAGAGACTGAGTCCCAGGGAGGGACTCACACGAGGAAAAAGGCGAGTTAGCATCAGACTCAGGACGCAGATCTAGGGATGCCGATTTCCAGTCCAGCTTTCTTGTCTTTGTGCTACGTTATGGGAAGAATTCCTGTTGCTGGGTGTATGTGGTGCCCAAGGCCTTTAGTCACACAGCCGGAACCTACCTGCCTTTGTTCTTGTCATCTTTGCTTCTCAGGCAGGGGTCTTCACACTTGCTGTTCTTTATATACGGGAGGCTCTCCCTCTGCCTGGTGGTGTGTGACTCTTCCTGCCACAAACAAATGTCTCTTCGCCCAAGACAAACCGAAGAAACAATTTCACCCGCATCTGAGTTATAGCTACAGTTGTATGATCCATAAGCAAGCGTGAGATATTTACTAGGATAGGCTTCGTTCACGTCACAGACAGATATTTTAAAACCCAGACAATGCCGGGCGGTGGGGGCCCACGCCTTCAATCCCAGCACTTGGGAGGCAGAGGCAGGCGGATCTCTGTGAGTTCGAAGCCAGCCTGGTTACAAAGCAAGTCCAGGACAGTCAAGGCTACACAGAGAAACCCTGTCTCAAAACAAAACAAAACAAAACAAACAAAACCAAAGCAAAACCAAACAACAACAACAACAACAACAACAACAAAAAACCCAACAACAACAAAACTCAAACAAACAGGAATTGGGGTGAGGATGGATGACCTCCCCCTTTCTCTAACTGATGAGCAGTGACAAAATGTCTTACAGCACAAAGAGCAATGCACATTTTTAAAAAAAGAAGTCTTTTTTTTTTCTGTCTTTCAGGACAAGAGTTACTCTGTGTAGCCCTGGCTGTCTTGGAATTTGCTCTATAGACCAGGCTGGCCTCGAGCTCACAGTGATCCACCTGCCTCTACTCCCCAGTGCTGGAACTAAAGGCAAGCACCACCACTCCCTGCCCAAAAAGAAGTCTTACTAAGGCATCGGGGGTGGGGGTGGAGGGTGGGTGGGTGGGGGCAGAGAGACAGATTTTGTGTGGACAGTTTTCCAAGTCCTGACAAATGCGTATCTATATGGCACCATCTCAGGTTGGGGATGGAGCTCGGTGGCAGAGTGCTTGCTGTCGTGTGGCCTTCCTCTTTAGATATGGACAGCCATCTGCTTATCCCCAAAGTCAGTGCCCACAGACTAAAGAAATGACTGCAGTGAGCCCAACTTGGGGAATAGCAAGCTGACTGGGCTTACATGGGCAGGGTGACTGAGGGCAGCGGCATCACTGAGGAGCCACCCCCCTGCCCCCAGTGCAGGTGGCGAATGGAAAACTGCATCTTCAGAGATCCCTGGAAAATGTGCAGGCAGCTCCAGGAGGATTCTCTCCTCTTCCCCGCCCCCACCCCCATCCTCTTAATTGTCACTACTGCCATAACCGTGGGGAGGGAGAACCTTGTGAATTGTTGCTATGTCCCCTTCTCTGAACAGTAGTATTCGGTTTCCCACTAGGTCCCTGGCCTATCTAGTCTCTGGTTCTTGGTCACCTGAGCATTGTTGGGTAGGGGTTCCATCTCATGAAGTGGGCCTTAGGTCCAATCACATATTGGCTGGTTAGTCGTACAAGCCTGTGCCACTATTGCGCTAGTGCATCTTGCATGCAGGCCATCAAAAGGGTTTGTAGCTAGGCTGGGTGTTTACCCACCTCCTTTGGCAGTGTGCAAAGTACTTCTAATACCATGAATCCTGCAGTGGAGGCTCTAGGTAAAAGCTCCGGCTTCACTTCTCTGTGCTCAGTGAGATGTACAGGTGTTGATTCAGCAATAGGGCCTTCTGTCAGTCGGAGGAAAGCCACCTTGGCAACAGCCTGGGTTGCTTAGGGGTTCCCATGAGACCCCATTGGCCAAGAATTCAATTAGATATAACCCATGCTGGAAACTTCGTTTGGTGATGAGACTTGTCCACCTGGGGCTCTGTCTTCCCCATTATTTGGCGGTTTTATTTAGATCACGTTCATATATGTATATAGTACAGGAATCTTCTACCATCCCTCAAGTGGCCTTTACTTTTACATGTCCCTCCCTGTGTTCCTCCCCTAGCCTCTCTTGTCCTTCCTCCTTCCTGTCCGATCCTCCCATTTCAGCACTCTCCCCCTCATTCATCCATAACAATTCATTCTATTTGTTCTTCCTAGGAAGATGAACCCTCCCTGCTCATCCCTTACTCTCTACTTAGCCTCTCGGGTTATATAGATGGTAGCTTGCGTGCCAATGATTTCACAGCTAATATCTACATGCAAGAGACTAGATATCATATTTGTCTTTCTGGGTCTGAGTTACCTCACTCAGGTTATGTGTGTGTGTGTGTGTGTGTGTGTGTGTGTGTGTGTGTGTGTGTGTGTGTGTGTTTGTTTGTTTGTATTTGTTTTTGTTTTGTTTTGTTTTCTTTTCTGAGACAAGATTTCTCTGTGTAGCCCTGGCTGTCCTGGACTTGTTTTGTAGACCAGCCTGGCCTCAAACTCACAGTGATCTGCTTGCTTCTGATTCCCCAAGTGCTGGGATTACAGGCGTGCACCACCGTGCCTGGCTCCATACCACGTTTTTAAAACATTTTTTATGTCTAGTTTCATGATTTCTTTATATATTTGGATACTAGCCCTTTATCAGATGTGTATTTAAAAAAATATTTTTCTATTCTGTATCCTGTCACTTCATCCAAATGATGGTGTCCTTCCCCGTACAGAGGCTTTACAGTTTCATGAGGTCTCATTTATTAATTGATGTTCTTAGTGCCTGTGCCGATGATGTTCTGTTCATAGAGTCTTTTTTTTTTAAATTCCATTGTGCTACATTTTATTTTCATCAATTTTCACTTACTGCCTTTTTTATACTATGAACATTTACATACAAGATTTTGAGGATGTCTTAAGATCTCAAGTATATACTTAGGAGAGGGATTTGTGGGTCTGAAGGTAATTCCTTCTTGTTTTTCTTCCTCTTCCACTTCCTTCTTCTTCTTTTTAAAAAGATTTATTATTATGTACACAGTGTTCTGCCTGCATGTACACCTGCATGACAGAAGAGGCCACCAAATCTTATTATAGATGGTTGTGAGCCACCATGTGGTTGCTGGGAATTGAACTCAGGACCTTGGGAAGAGCAGGCAGTGCCCTTAACTTCTGATCCATCTCTCCAGCCCTGTTCATAGAGTCTTTCCCTGTGCCAGTGAGTCCAAGACAAGTCTCCATTTTCTTTTCTATCAGATTTAGTATATCTGGCCTTATGTTGAGGTCTTTGATTTATTTAGAGTTGGATTTTGTGTAGGGTGATAAGTATGGATCTATTTGCACTTTTCTACACATAGCCACCCAGTTTGAAAAGCACCATTTGTTGAAGTATGTGTTTCTGGATTTCTTATCAAGATTCAGGTATCCATAGGTCTGTGGACCCTTTTCTGGTTCTTTGATTCTATTTAATTGATCAATGTGTCTGTTTTTTGAGCCAACACCATGCTTTAAAAATTATTATTATTATTATTATTATTATTATTATTATTATTATTATTATTATTATTATTATGCTCTGCAGTACAATTTGTGACTGGAATGGTGGTACCTCCCTCCACCTTCAGGATTGTTTTAGTTATCTTGGCATTTTTGCGTTTCCATATAATGCTGAAAATTGTCCTTTCAAGTTCGGCGAAGAATTGTGTTGGAATTTGGTGGGGATTGCGTTGACTCTATGCATTGCTTTTGGCAGGGAGGCCATTTTCCCTTTATTTGTCCTACTTGACCCATGAACATGGGGGATCTTTCCATCTTTTGATCTCATTCTTCTTCAGTGTCTTAACATTTTTATCCTAATAGGTCTTTCACTTGTTTGGTTAGAGTTACCCCAAGATATTTTGTTTTTTGATGCTATTGTGAAAGGTGTTGTTTCCCTAATTTTTTCTCAGTTCTTTTGTCACTTGTATATAGGAGTGTTACTGATTTCTGTGAGCTAATTTTGTACCTTGCTACCAGGAGTTTCCTCGTGGAGTTTTTAGGGTCACTTATGTATACTATCGTATCATCTACAAATAAAGATGCAGTGGCTTCTTCCTTTCCTCTTTGGGTCCCCTAATGTCCTTGAGTTGTCTTATAGATAAGACTTTAAGTATTACATTGAATAGGTATGGAGTAAGTGGACAACCTTATCTTGTTCCTGATTTTAGTGGAATTGCTTTGAGTTTTTCTCCATTTGAGTTAATGTTGGCTATAGTGGACTTTCTGTAAACTACCTTTGTTATGTTGAGGCATATCCCTTGTGTCTCTAATCTTTCTAGGACTTTTATCATGAAGGGATGCTGGATTTTATCAAAAGACTTTTCTACATCTAATGGGATAAGCATGTGTTTTCTCAGTCCCTTTACATGGTAGATTATATTTATTGGTTGATGTATGTTGAACCATGACTGCATCTTTGGAATGAAGCCTACTTCATCTTAGTGATGGTCTTTTTATGTGTTCTTGTATTCAGTCTGCAAGTATTTTAATGAGAATTTTTGCATTTATGTTCAGAAGGGAAACTGGTCTTTAATTCTTTCTTTGTTGGGTCTTTATGTGGCTCAGGTATTACTGTACCTGTGGCCTTGTAAAATGTTCCTTCTGTTTCTATTTTGTGGAATAATTTGAGGAGTCTTGGCATTAACCCTTCTTTGAATGTCTGGTAGAGTTCTATGTTAAAAAGTCTATTAGTCTATTATCCTTTTGGGGGTGGGAAATTGAGACCATTTATGTTGAGAGTTTTTCAACAAGCAGTGTTGATTGATTTCTGTTATTTTATTGGTATGGTATGGGGTTTCCCCTCTCTTGACTTACTGGTCTGTTGTTATTTATTCTCTGTGTTTTCTTTAGTGTAATTAACTTCTTCAGATTGCAATTTTCCATCTAGTGCTTTTGTAGAGCTTCATTTATAGATTCATTATAGATGTTTTTCTTTCTCCATTTATTGTGGTGGAATGTTTTTCTGGCTGTAGTATTCTGGGATGGCATCCATGATCTGAGTTTGTTTAACATCTGTCCAGTCATTTCTGGCTTTTAGAGTCTTTATTGAGAAGTCAGGTGTTATCTAATGATCCTGTCTTTGTAAGTTACATGGTCTTTCCCCCTTGCACCTTTTAATATTCTTTATCTGTTTTGTATATTTAGTCTTTTGATTATCATGTGCTCAGGGTAATTTCTTATTTTATCCAGTCTATATGGTATTCTGTATGTTTCTTGCACCTTAAGAGACTAAAGGCTAGGCTCATAACCAAAAATATAAGAGAGGCACCTCATTCTTTAGGCTAGGAAAGTTTTCTCCTATGATTTCATTAAATATATTTTCTGTGCCTTTGACCTGGGTTTCTTCTCCTTCTCATGTTGCTATTATTTATAGATGTGTTCTTTTCATAGTTTTGCAGATTTTCTGGCTGTTTTGTGTTTGTTTGTTTGTTCGTTTGTTTTTTCCATTTTAGATTCAGTGGTCTCTTGGCTGAGGTAGCCAATTCCTTCTACCTGGTCTTCAACACCTGAGATTCTCTCGTCTCTCTTCTCTGTTAGTAAGGCTTACCTCAAGGGTTTTTGTTTAACTTCCCAAATTTTTCGTTTTTAGTTTTATTACAATTGGTTTTCTGTAAAATAAAAGTATGGCTTTTCTATGCCTGCTTTAGATCCCAAATAATGATGTGATGACCCGTTACATTTATTAATACATTTTAAGCACTATAGCTGGGCAGATATTGGGCTATTCTAACCCATCTACACTGGCCTGGACTACTTCCTAGCCTGTGCCTGGTTACCTGCCAACTTGGTCTTGCCCTGGCTGCTCCTGCTCCATCAGTGTTCTCATGGCGACTTCCTCGTGGTGACTTTCTCTCTCTCTCTCTCTCTCTCTCTCTCTCTCTCTCTCTCTCTCTCTCTCGCTCTCTCGCTCTCTCTCTCTCTCTCTCTCTTCCACCTGGGACCCTCCTCCTGGGATTGCAAGTCCCACCTCAACTTTCCTGCACAGCTATAGGCTGTTCAGCTCTTTATTAACCAATCAGAGATGGTGGAGAACAATTTTTACACAACATAAAGCAGGAAGGAGGTGTCTCAATAATAACAACAATGCCCACGTGTCCAGAGTGCAGCCATATCTGTGGACACAGACATCAGCATCTGAATATGCAGTGCACAAAAGCAACCCCCTTCCCCCCCAAACCCCACCCATCCCCAAAATTTTTCTTTAGTGATTTTATTTCTTTGTTAAATGTTCCTCATGTCTTGAACTGTTTTCATCATTTTATTCCACTGTTTGCTTGTGTTTTCATATGATTACTCTGTAGTCTCTTTTTTAAAGATCCTTGAACATACCCATAATAGCTCTTTTGAAGTCCTTGTCCTGTGCTTCAGCTATATCTATATTGAGTTTCTTAGGGCTACTGTAAGAGGGTTGCTGGGTTCTGATGGAGACATATTGTCCTGTCTTTAATGGTTGTGTTTTCGCACTGGGAATCGTGAGGGGTGGGGGCGGGGGATGGCGTAGGGGGGTGAGGGAGGGGATGGTGGGAATGATTGTGGTTCCTGGTCTTATATTTCTTGGGCAGGTGTTTCTTTCCTTGGTTTCTATCCGTTCTCTGGATCTTAGGCAAGTGGTTAGGAGTCCTTCTGAGTCCCCGCCGTGTGTGGCCGTTGGGCATCCTGGATAGAACTTGTTTCTAGGTCTTGGGGTACGACAGGAGGGAACGGGGATGGAGTAAGGAGGGTGGCTGAGAGGGTCCGCGGGAAAGCTGTGTCTGACGTAAGGTTCAGCAGAGTCCCCAGGAACTGGAGGCGGAGTATGATGCAGGTTCCTGCAAGTGGCCTGATCCAGGGCTGGGGATGAGACTGGAGAATTTGCAGTGGAGGACTCCAGAGAATAATTCTGACCATCGCAGAGTGAACTATAACTGCAACAATAGAGTGAGCCCTACTTTCTAAAAAGCTTGACTTGGCTGCAGAGATGGCTCAGCTGTTAAAGGCTAGACTCACAACCGAAAGTATAGCCGGGTGTGGTGGCGCACTCCTTTAATCCCAGCACTCGGGAGGCAGAGGCAGGCGGATCGCTGTGAGTTCAAGGCCAGCCAGGTCTACAAAGTGAGTCCAGGACAGGCAAGGCTACACAGAGAAACCCTGCCTCAAACAAACAAACAAACAAACACAACAACCAAACAATTGACAGTATAAGAAGCTTGCTTTATTTACTTACTTATTTTAAGTTATGTGTCTGTGTGTGGGTGTGCGCACACATGAGTGCAGGTACCAGCAGATGCCAGAGGTATTGGATCACCTGAAGCTGCAGGTACAGGCGGTTATGGGCCACTTTATATGGATGCTGGAAATTGAACTCAGGTCTTCTGAAAAAAGCATCAAGCGCTTTTTAACTCTCTGGCCCTTAGTATAAACTCGGTCATGCTTTCTTTTCTCCACTAGACATCTGTGAGCGTTGACCATGCTGAGTGTAGTCACAGCTTGTGACTTTCTTTCTGTTGATGAATAGTAACTCATTGAGCGGTCACACTAAGTTTGAGTCAGTCTCGTCAGTAGCCTAGTCTGGACTGGAACTTGCAACCCTGCTGCCTCAGCTTCCCAAGTGGGGGATGAGGTCTGTTCCCCCATTCCCCCATCTTGAGTGGACACACTATAGTTTGTTCGTCCGTTTACACTGGATTCAGGCGTGAGTATTTTTGTGTCTATGTATTAAATATGTGTTCATTTGCCTCGAGTAAATACTTAGGCACGGAATTGACGGGTGGAAGGCTAGTGGTTTTGGCAGTGGGAAACCGTAGGATTACTTGCTCGGAGGGCAGGCGATGATCTTAGACAAGCCGTTCTTATTCTTTGGACTTCAGTTTTCCAAGCGGAGAATGAGTGGGTGGGTGGTTTAAACACTCTCAGTCTTTGTCAGCCCGAGGAGCCCGTTGCTGTTAGCAGTCATGTAAACCTAAAACCTGCCTTGTGCTTTCTTTAGGCATTGAAGGACGTGACCTGCAAGGTCAATGGCAGCAGCTTTCTGTCGTCAGGAAGGTTGGTCAGCCTTCCGGAATCCACGCCCTGTGGTGGCAATCACAGTGTTAATGACAGCTGTAGTTTAAAGAGGCCTTTGCCCCGTGGTGGCCACATTTCTTTCACATGAACAGTGACTTTGGAGTATACTTTGCACCCAAGGAAAATTCTTCAGCCTCTTCCTTTCTCAAGGAGTGGGAGGCCAGCAGAACGTGACTCAGGATGCTCCCAGGCAATGGGTTTAACCCCGGAGCCAGGACACCTGTTGGCTGGGGCACAGAGGAACGTGCCGCCTTGGTCAAGTCTTCCGTGAACAATGAAGCCCTTGTTTGTGGTTGGATCCAAAGCACATATTAAATTGTTTTTCTTTACTCTTTCTGGGCACAATCTTGATTCATCACTTTTTTCTTTCTTTCTTTCTTTTTTTGTTTTTTTGAGACAGGGTTCTCTGTGTAGCCCTGGCTGTCCTGGACTCACTTTGTAGACCAGGCTGGCCTCGAACTCACAACGATCCGCCTGCCTCTGCCTCCCGAGTGCCGGGATTAAAGGCGTGCACCACCGCCGCCCGGCTCCATCACCCTTTTTCTATCAACATTTCACACAAGTTCCTTGTTCCACATATCCATCCAAACTATTATAAGCTGCCATGTCTGTGCTTACACCATCCCATTTGGGTTGATTGTGTATGTGTGTGTGTGTGTGTGTGTGTGTGTGTGTGTGTGTGTGTGTGTGTTTCCAAGACAGCATTTCTCTGTGTACCCATGGTTGTCCTGGACTCCCTTTGTAGACCAGGCTGATTTTGAACTCACAGAGATCTGCCTGCCTCTGCCTCCTTGAGTGCTGGGATTAAAGGCACGCACCACCACACCCGGCTTGATTTTTGTGTGTTCCTAATTTAAATATGAGGCTAATTCTCAGGCTGTTGGTTGTTGTACCCCTATCACATAAGAACTTTCTTTTTAAAAAAAAAAACAATAGCTGGGCTGGAGAGATGGTTCAGCGGGTTAAGAACACTGGCTGCTCTTCCAGAGGTCCTGAGTTCAATTCCCAGCAACCACATAGTGGCTCACAGGCATCTACAATGGGATGTGATAGCCTCTCTGTCATGCAAGCATACATGCAAATAGAGCACTTGTATACATAAATAAATAGATAAATAAACAAATAGCTATGTAGTAATATTCCATCGAGTAGACATGACATATGTGCACATATAAGTATGTATGTATATATCTGTGTATATGTACCAGTGCTTTATGGATGGGCATTTATGCCATTTAATATAATTTTCAGCACATAATAGTCTCATAATAAATAAATTGAAATATAGATAAATTCCCTTTATTGCAGCCTATACATTATGCTATATACCTATTTTTAGAGATAAATTGTAGGATCAAAGGGTGTGCATGGACCACTATTTCATTAAGAGTAGTTTTAGGCTCATAGTGAGATGGAGTATAAAGTACAGAGTGTTCCTACAAAACTCTGACCCAAACACACCCATGGAACACTCGTCATGGATGATAACCTCATTATTAACCAAAGTCCACAGTTTGTATTAGGGTTCACTATCTGTGAAGCACATTCTAAGGGCTTTTCCAAGCATGCGATAATGTGTAGCTATCATGATAGTATCACATAGTCTAATTTCACTGTCCTAAACATCCCATGTTCCCTCTTCTTCTCTGCAAGCAGCTGACAAGCACAGCCCCTCCTGTTGCCTATAGCTTTGTCTTGTCCACGGGTGTTACGGCTGCAGCCACACAAATGTAACCTTTTCAGTTCGGCTTTCCCCCACTTAGTGATATACATTAAAATCAATTAATTGATTTAAAATCTGAGTCAGGGTCTCTCTGGGTAGCCCAACTGGCTTGGAGCTTGCTATGTAGGCGTGGCTGGCTTCAAAATCACAGAGATCCACATGTTTCTGTCTCCCAAGTGCTGAGATTAAAGGCGTATGTCTCCAAGTCTGGCTAAAATAACATTTTCATTTGTGTGTGTGTGTGTGTGTGTGTGTGTGTGTGTGTGTGTGTGTGTGTGTGCACGTGTGCTATGGTATGCATGTGGAGCTCAGAAGACAACTTGAATGAGCTGGTTCCCTCTTTCCACCATGTGAGTGCTGGGGATCGCACTCAGATCATTAGGCTTGGTGGCGGGTGCCCTTACTCACTTAGCTATCCTTTCCCCCCCCTAAGATTTATTTATTGTATTTATTGTATATGAGTGCTTTAATCTGTAGAAGAGGGCATCAGATAATATCATAGATGGTTGTGAACCATGTGGTTGCTAGGAATTGAACTCAGGACCTCTGGAAGAACAGGTGGTGCCCTTAACCACTCCAGCCCCAAACTGAGCTACCTTGATTGCCTGTAATATACACTTAGGATTCCTCTGTTTACCTGGGTGTAGTGATGCACGCCTGTAATCCCAGCACTCAGGAGGCAGAGGCAGGCGATCTCTGTGAGTTCGAGGCCAGCCTGGTCTACAAAGCTAGTTCAGGACAGCCAAGGCTACACAGAGAAACCATGTCTCAAACAACAACAACAACAACAACAACAACAACAACAACAACAACAACAACTTCCTGTTTTCTCTTTATACCCAAATAATACTTTATTGTATGAATGTACAGCAGTTTGCTTATTTACTCACCTATTGAAAATCAACTTGATACCTTTAAATTTGGCAGTTATGAGCACAGCTGCTATAAATATCTATGTACAGTTTCCTTTTTTTTCTGTCAGTCCTGGGGACCAAGATTAGGGCCCCATGCATCCTCAGCAAGAACCCTACCACTGAGCCATATGCCAGTCTTGTGTAGGGAAAAATATTTATTTATATATTTTTACTTTATGTGTATGTATGTGTATCTGTGTGAGTTTATGTGTGCCATTATGTGTTCAGGAGTCTGCAAAGGCCAGAGAGTATAAGACTAATTATGTGGACTGGGAATTGAACCCAGGCCCTCTGTGAAGAAGTGCTCTAACTGTGGAGCCATTTCTCCTGCCTGAGGATTTTTTATTTTCCAGCTTGTTTGGAAAATACTTAGAGACTATCTGCTGGTTTCTATGGTAAGACTGTGTTTGACTGTTTGAGAAACTGTCACCGTTTTGTTTGAAGTAGTTGTACCAGTTTGCATTTTTTCCTTTTCATTAATTTATTTGTTTAATCACTTTACAGTTTTATGGAAGCCCGCCCCCCCTTCCCTCCTCTCCTCCTAGTCCCAGCCTCACACCCCTCCCCCACTTCCTCTTCCCCTTCTCCTCAGAGAAGGAGAATCCCCCCATGGGGTACCAACCCACCCTGGGCACATCAAGTCACAGCAGGACTAAGTGCATTCTCTTCCACTGAGGCCAGACAAGGCAGCTCAGCTAGGGGAAAGGGATCCAAAGGAAGGCAAGAGAGTCAGAGACAGCCCCTGCTCCAACTGTTAGGGAACCCCCACATGATGACCAAGCTGCACATCTGCTGCATGTATAAAGGGGGTCTAGGTCCAGCCATGCATGCTCTTTGGTTGGCGGTTCAGTCTCTGTGAGCCCCCATGGGCCCAGGTTAGTTTACTCGGTAGGTCTTTTTGTGGTGTCCTTGACCTCTCCAGCTCCCTGTTTGTCGTCTCCCCACCCCACCCCCAACTCTTCCACAAGACTCCTTGAGCTCCGCCTATTGTTTGGCTGTGGGTCTCTGTCTCTGTTTCCATCAGCTGTTGGATGGAGCCTCTCAGAAGACAGTTATGCTAGGCTCCCATCTGCAAGCACAGCAGAGTATCATGAATAGTGTCAGGGGTTGGCTCTCTCCTATTGGGTGGGTCTCAAGTTAGACCAGTCATTGGTTGGTCATTCCCTCATTCTCTGCTCCATCTTTATCCCTGCACATCTTGTAGGCAAGACGAATTTTTGGGTTGAAGGTGTTATGGGTGGGTCAGTGTCCCCTCCTTTCAGGAAGTCTCACTGGGCTACTGCAGGAGCCTGACTTGAGACTTCATAGGCCCCTGCTCTAAAAGTCTCAGCTAGGGTCACCCCTATAGACTCCTGGGAACCTCCACCTTCCCAGAGATGCTCCCAACCCTCCCCACCCCCTCCCAACACCTGGTCCCCCCATTTCCCTCCATGTGCCCTCTCCCAGCCAGGTCCCTACCTCCATCTACCTTAGACGTCTATCTTATTTCTCTTCTCCTTCTGAGTGAGATTCAAGCAGCCTCCCTTGGGCCCTCCTTGTTAGCTCTTTGGGTCTGCGGATTGCAGCATGGTTATCCTGTACTTTACGGCTAATGTCCACTTACAAGTGAGTACATACCATGTGTGACATTCTAAGTCTGCATTACCTCACTCAGGATGATCTTTTCTAGTTCCACCCATTTGCCTTCAGTTGTGTGATGTCTTTGTCTTCAGTAGCTGAGTAGTATTCCATTGTGTAAATGTACCGCATTTTCTTTATCCGTTCTTTGGTTGAGGGACATCTAGATTGCTTCCAATTTCTGGCTATCATGAATAAGTCTGCTACGAACATAGTTGAGCAAATGTCCTTGTGTTATGGCGGAAATGAGGGGCAGAGCTAAACAGAGAATTCTCAACAGAGGAATCTCTAGTGGCTGAGTAACACTTAAAGAAATGTTCCAACGTCCTTAGTCATCAGGGAAATGCAAATCAAAACAACTCTGAGATTCCGTCCTACATCCGTCACAGTGGCTAAGACCAAAAAACTCAAGTGACAGCACATGCTGGTGAGGATGTGGAGAAAGGAGTACACTCCTTCATTGCTGGTGGGAGCGTAAACTTGTACAACCACTTTGGAAATCAACCTGGCACTTTCTCAGAAAGCTTTACCACTCCTGGACATATACCCCCCAAAAATGCTCTACCACATCATAAGGACATTCAGCATCTTAAGAAAAGATTTATTTGGTTTAGTTTATGTGTCTGGGTGTTTTGTGTTTTGCATGCATGTATGTCTGTGCGCTACGTGCATACCTGGTGCACCCAGAGCCCAGAAGAGCTGCCAGATCCCTCGGAATTGGAGTCATGGATCATTGTGAGCCCATGTGGGTGCTGGGAACTGAACCCTGGTCCTCTCTGCAACAGCAGCAAGTGCTCATAACCACTGAACCATCTCTCTAGGCCTCCCCCATCTTGTATTTCTACTGGAAGTTAATGAGTTCCATTTATCCATTTATCTTCACTAGCATCTAACACTTTGGGTGCTTTGGTCACCTACTAGTCATCCTAGAAGTCATGTAGCAAGATTCCCTTGTTTTAAATTGGCAGTTTTCTGCTGATCGGATACTGAAATCTCCTTTTCATATGCATGTGCATATTTGTATATTTGTATTCTTCAGATCTTTCCCATACATTTTCATCAGGCAGTCAACCTAATAGGTTTAAAGAGATCTTTGTGTGTTTTCATTATTATTATTATTATTATTATTATTATTATTATTATTATTATTATTATTATTATTATTGAGACAGGGTTTCTCTGTGTATCCTTGGCTGTCCTAGACTCGCTTGAAAGTCACAGAGATCTGCCTACCTCTGCCTCCTGAGTGCTGGAATTACAGACACATGCCACCATGGCTCCTAGCATAATTTTTTTGAGACAGAGTTTCTTTTTGTGGCCCTGGAACTTGCTCTGTAGACCAAGCTTGCTTCAAACTTAGGGATATATCTGTCTCCGGCTGGGGTTAAAAACATGAGCCACCACACCTGGCACATCATATTTTACTATTTTTTATTTATGTGTATGTCTGTCTGTTTGTATGCCATGAGACCAAAAAATGTCAGATCCCCTGGAGCTGGAGTTATAGCCAGCACATAGCATCCTGACATGGGTGCTGGGAACTGAAGTCAGGCTCTCTGTAAGAGCAGTATGTGCTCTTAACCACTGAGCATCTTTCAGGCCTCAACAGTTACTGATAAGATCCATCTTCTGCATGTAAGTTTGCTGCTTATGGTCTCATTCTGCCCACAGGATGCTCTGGAATTACTGTTATCATCAACTTCTGCTCTGCAGCAGAGGCTGGGTGTATGCATTCACAACACTCACACATAAAATAACATCTCAGTGTGGTTTTAATTTGTTTCCATCTTATTAGAGAGTTTGGTGGCTTTAATATGCTTGCCTGCCATGCATGCCATTTGTGGTTCATTTTACATGAATGAAATTCTTAACTTTCATTCCATTTACTTGGCTTTGGGCCTTACAGTTGCCACGAATGGGAGGACTGTGGATGAACAAGTCCAGTGGCTGGTGTTCTCTTCCTCTCTGTCTGTCTGTCTGTCTGTCTGTCTCTCCCTATTTTCAGTGTTACAGATCAAACCCAGGGCCCTGTACATGCTAGGTAGGCTCAAAACCTGCTTCTCTACACGCTGTCGTCTGGATCCACTTACAGCCAGCCTCCCCTGTGACTCAGTTTCTTGTATTTTAGTTAATCCTGCTTCTGCGCTTTGGTTGATATTCTGGTTCTTCTGTATTCGACACTGAACATGGTTTCACTCAACTCGAATCATTTCCTTCTTCACCAAGGCTGCCGTTTTGGGAAACCCCATTCTCCTTAGTCATCAGCATCTTGAAGCACACAGTCCTTTCACCGACAGATGCCTAATGGGACTATGAGCTAACACAGTTACTCATCTCGGCAGTGCCTTGGAACTCCCTGTGTTTCATTGCTCCGCCACTGCTGTAAGAGGCTTACTCTTCCCTCAGAGTATCTGATGTCTAAAGTGCCATGCAAGCGGGAACAGTCACAGTTAAGGCAGGGAGCTCACTCTTGGTTCAGACGTTTTTCATTTTTCTGCTCACTCATTTTCTTGCTTACTCACTTTTTATTCATCTATCCATTTGCCCACCATCATCTACCCCTTCCGTGTATTCTCTCTCCTTCTTCTTCTTCTTCTTCTTCTTCTTCTTCTTCTTCTTCTTCTTCTTCTTCTTCTTCTTCTTCTTCTTCTCCTTCTTCTTCTCCTTCTTCTTCTTCTTCTTCTTCTTCTTCTTCTTCTCCTTCTTCTTCTCCTTCTTCTTCCCTCTCCTTCTCTCTCTTCTCACGTTTATTTATTTTCCCACCCATTCTATGACTTCTCTTTTTTTTTCTTTTGTGTTGAGGATTGAACGCAGTGCCTCACACATACCAAGTGTGCCCTCTACCACTAAGTTCCTGTGACTATTAAGAAAAGATTGGAATAATTGTGTAATCATGCTCATAGCTGAGTCAGTCACAACAAATCAGAAGCTGGACACTCACCAAGTGTCAACAAGTGAAAGAAGGGATAAACAAACTGTGGCATACATGTACAATAAGTGTTATTGCCCCAAAAGAGAAGAATACTCTGACAGGTACTGGAATGGGACTGAACCTGGGGAGTGCTGTGTTAAGTCAAGCAAACCAAAGTGACAAGTTCTATGGAGTCTATTTATACAAAGTATCTAGAGCACTCAGATTCACACAGTCAGAAAGAAGGATGGCGGTGCCAGGGACAGCAGAGGAGGAGGAGGCAGGGCGGGTGGGGCAGCGTGTCACTTGAATATTGTTGTAACGATGGCAGCTGCGCTGAGTTGAAGGGAGTTTCAAAATATTTACAGAGATGAGTAATTCTGTGTTAGTTCATGGCCACAGCTGGCATGAGTCAATAAAAGGACTGTGCACTGGAACTTGGGATGCTGCTGATGAGGAAGAAGAGGATTTCCCAAATGATTACACTAGCAAGAAGGAAGTAACTCAGGTTGAACGAAACCACATCCAGTATCAAACGTGGGAGAATGGGAACACTAGCCAAAAAAGTAAAAATTGGGTCAGTGAAAATTCAGGAACTTGTCCATTGGCTAGACCTGGGTAGGGGTTTGAAGTTTACGGCCTGTATTGCCCCTGGCTGGTGCCATAGTTTGAGTGGGACCCCTGGGCCCAAATCTGCCTATCATAATGTTCTACTTGTAGGTTTCTAGGACCCTCTGGATCCTTCTACTTTGCTATTCTCCCATGCTTCTCTCATCTAGAGTCCCAATAGGATGTCCTCCCCTCTGTCCCAGTTTCCTGGTAAGTGAAGACTTTCATGGGATATGCCCCTTGGGCTAGTATGCAGATATAAGTGAGTGTATACCGTTTGAGTCTTTCTGCTTCTGGGTTAACTCACTCATTATGATCATTTCTAGCTCAATCCGCCTGGTGGCACTCAGAGGAAGGATAGCAGGCTACCAAGAAGAGACTTGATACCCTATGAGCATATACAGGGGGAGGAGGTCCCCCTCAGGCACAGTCATAGGGAAGGGGAGTAAGGGGAAAATGGGAGGGAGGGAAGAATGGGAGGATACAAGGGATGGGATAACCATTGAGATGTAACAAGAATAAATTAATTTAAAAAAGAGTAAAAAAAAAAAGAGTAAAAAAAAAAAAAAAAAAAAGAAAAGAAAAGAAAAGAAAAAAAAAAGAAAAGAAAAGAAAAAAGAAAAATCAGGAACTTGAGCCACAGAGGGATTCTGGGTCCATATGGTAGAGAGGACTGTTCTGCATGGAGATGAAGGAAGTGTGAGGCTATGAAGCTTTGCCTTGACTAGCCCCCATGGCCCCCCTCCCTGGTTGAGGTAAAGAGACCCAGCTGTGAGAAGAAAGGAGTTCTGCAATCAGGTGGTGCGAGGGAGCATACCACAAACCCATTCAATGCGAGACCAAAGCCTGTGTCTAAGATTAGGCTACTTTTATTTCCAGCAAAAGGAAAACTGTTATAAGATTTATGTAGTCAATATGTATTTGTTGAATTTTGAGGATTGTCACAGCCTTGCATATTAGACACCAGAGACAGAGCAGAGATTAAGACAGGGAAAGCCTTTCCTTGCGGAGCTGTCCCGTGAACAGGGAAAGGCAGTAAAGAAAGAAACTCACGTTTTGTCATGAGTACCTTAAAAGCCGGGATTGGAGCAGGGTGGGATTGTTTTGGGGGAGGGCACAGTGGTGTCAAAATAGGTACATAGGTGGTGGTTCATTTTTATTTTTTTAAACGGTTGATGATGTATAATGTTGCTTTCACCTATAGATATTTGTTTTACTTTTTAAAGATTTATTAAAAATTCTTTTTTATAATATGCAAAATAATGCATCTTAATTATTTATTCTTATTTTTAAATATATTTTTAATTGAAAAATAAAATCATTCATATTACATCTCAATTGTTATCCCATCCCTTGCATCCTCCCATTCCTCCCTCCCTCCCTCCCGCTTTCACCCCATTCCCCTTCCCTATGACTGTGACTGATGGGGACCTCCTCCCCTTGAATATGATGCTAGGGTATCAAGTTTCTTCTTGGTAGTCTGCTATCCTTCCTCCGAGTGCCATCAGGCCTTCCCATCAAGGGGACATTGCATGCATGTCTGTGCACCATGTGAGTCCTGGATGCCTGCAGGAGGCCAGAAGAGGGCTTCAGATCCCCTAGAACTGGAGTTACAGATGGCTGTGAGCAGCCACGTGGATGCTGGGAATCCAACTTGGGTCCTCTTGAGGAGCAGTCAGCGCTCTTTACTGCTGAGCCCCCGCTCCACCTCCAGGGCTGGTTCTTAACTTACTTGTCAATCTGAGAATCTGACTAAGGTTCTGGGCCCTCTCCCCTAGAAAACAGACCTGACCACAATGTGCATATGGTTTTAGGGAGGTAGTGGATGTCTGAAGGCCACCTGTGTGGGGTCTAAGGTCGAATGCTGAGAGTCTGGCTTTTTTTTTTCCTCCCTACAGTTCTATGCAATGGACTCCAGCATGCTTTACTTACAAGGTCCTCCATGACCCTTTGCCTGTCCGTGTCTCTGCCCTGTCTCCTGCTGTTGTGTCCAGCCATGCAGACTACAGGTACTTCCAGTTCTGAGCACGCAGTCTGCGCTCTCATGCCGCCCCTGCAACCATGTTACTTTTAGGAACTCCTACTGACCCTCAGTGGTCCATTTTGCTCTTCTCACTACCTTCTTTAAAGGGACCAAGGCAGACTTATTTTATTTTTCAGCCAGAGCATCTTTCACATTGTAACCGTGTGTGTCATTTATACAGTTATTCACTTAGGCAATGAGGACCTGCTATGCTTCAGCCTCATCCCTGGGCACAGCGAGGGCCAAGAGACACTGGCACCATTCTCATGAAGTTTATAGGTGTATAGCTATATAAACATAATTTAACAGATGATGCCCATGTAGGAAGGATGGAAATAGAATCGTGGATCAGGAAGCCCCTTGGAAGGAGTTTAAAGTGAGACTAGAAGTTTGTAAGAGTGGCTGGGGAGGAGAAAGGGCCCTGCAAGTCCACCAGCACGCGGGCATCACGCGCAAACTCTCCCCGGCTGACCTGAAGCTGAGCCAGCATGTCGTCCACGCTTGTCTCCCCCATTGTCTGACGTAATAAATGAGAAAGTGGTTGAATGAAAGAGTGTTTTCCATGTATGATTACTGAGACTAGATACCTTATGGGATAGAAGAGGGTGTTCTTTTGGTGGTGAGATGAATTCTCTGTTTCATTCAGCTAAAGCGGCAATGTTGAACACTCAATGAAATGCAAGAAACTTTAAAGACATTTTACCACCTTCTCCTCCTCCTCTTCCTCCTCCTCCTCCTCCTGCTGTCTGTATGCCTTGTGCATTATCTTTCACTTTACTTGGATGTAGCAAAATTCACACAGTCAGTATAAAACTAACCGTTGTGAAATGGACAGATTGGGAGGTAGTTAGCACACCCAAATGTTGTGGAGCCCCCACCTCAAATCCCGAAACATTGTATTGTTCCTAAGGGTTGGCGCCCACTGAGCACTGCGTGGGTGGGTTTTACGTGGAGGCTGTTAATCTGTTCTCTTTGCACCCGTGCTGCTTAGGACAATGTTCGTCTGGCATTTGTTGGACACACAAATAGATTTCCAATCCCACACTCACCTTAATAGATTTTTTTCAGCTGCCTAGATATTTTTCCTTAATTATACTAATATATTTAGATTTCATTAAAATTTATGATCTTCATGTGATATAGTACATATAAAATAAAATGTAGCATCTTGGTCTTTTAAACATACAATTCAGAATATTAATTACACCCATAGTGTTGAACCACCACCACCACCACCACCACCACCATCATCACTACCATCACCACCACCATCACCACCACCACCACCACCATCACCACCATCACCACCACCATCACTACCACCACCACCACCACCATCACTACCACCACCACCATCACCACCACCACCATCATCACTACCACCATCATCACCACCACCACCATCACCACGACCATCACCACCATCACCACCACCACCACCTCCACCACCACCACCACCTCCACCACCATCATCACCACCACCATCACCACGACCATCACCACCACCACCACCACCACCATCATCACCACCACCATCACCACCATCACCATCACCACCATCACCACCATCACCACGACCATCACCACCACCACCACCACCACCACCATCATCACCACCACCACCACCACCACCACCACCACCATCACCACCACCACCATCATCACCACCACCACCACCACCATCACTACCATCATCACCACCACCACCATCATCACCACCACCACAATCACCACCATCACCATCACCACCACCACCACCACCAGCACCACCACCACCACCATCATCACCACCACCACCACCATCACCACCACCACCATCACCACCATCACCACCACCACCAGCAGCACCACCACCACCATCACCACCACCACCACCACCACCAGCAGCAGTACCACCACCACCAGCAGCACCACCACACAGTTCTACAGCTTTTTGCTCACCACTGAGTTCTGCAGGTTACTTCCCATTAGACAGTAATTCTTGGGTTAAAAGTGTAGCTCACTGATAGAGCGCTTGCCTACTATGTGCCAGGCCCTGGGATTGATCCTCTGAAGCATAAAAAAATCTTAATAACACCCAAAAGATGCTCCACCATACCACAGGGACATTTGCTCAACTATGTTCATAGCAGCCTTATTCATAATAGCCAGAATCTGGAAACAACCTAGATTCCCTTCAACTGAAGAATGGATTAAGAAGCTGTGGTACATTTATACAACAGAATACTACTCAGCTATTTAAAATGAGGAAATCTTGAAATTTGCAGGCAAAAGGATGGAACTAGAAATGATCATCCTGAGTGAGGTAACCCAGACCCAGAAAGACGTGCATGGTATATACTCACTTATAAGTGATATTAGCCCAACATAGATGTCCTCGGAGAGACTCCACCCAGTAGGGGAATCTGGACAGATGCTGGGACTCACAGCCAGACTCTGGGCAGAGCACTGAGAGTGGTATGGAAGAATGGGAGGATGGAAGCACCCAGAGGGTTCAGGAGCCCCACAAGGAGACCATCAAGGCTGGCAGATCTGGACCCAGGGGTCCGGCACAAACTGTAGCACTACCCTGGGGCAATGCATGCAGTGAACCTAGAATGTAATGTGTTTGGATCATATCCGCTGCCTGCTTCCACTCCAAATACCTCCTGGAACCTTCATCTCCCTCCCAAGTTCATATCTCCTTTTTCTTTCAAAATAACTCACTCAGGCTAATTAGAGTTGGCTGTAGGCACACGATGCAGGATGCCAGTCATGGGGACAACCTACCTTGGGCCACACCGATGAAGGAAACTTCTCTGCCTGTTGGTGCAGAGAAAGAGTGGCCATCAAGTGCTCAGCCTAAACGGGGCAATCTTCATTTTGTTTTGTTGAGACAGGGTTTCTCTGTGTAGCCTTGGCTGTCCTGTAACTTACTCTGTAGACCAGGCTGGCCTCAAACTCACAGAGACCTACCTGCCTCTGCCTCCATGAGTGCTGGGATCACAGGTGTGTGTCATTGTGCATGACTTAAATGGGACAATCTTATCACACACACACACACACACACACACACACACACACACACACACACATGCTCTGGGAATACCAGCTGGGGTGGAGCCCTGTGAACCCCTCCATTCTCTCTGCTGGAGTGTTGGCTGGCTTGATTTTATGCAGGCAACTACAGCTGCCCCAGCCTATTCGGAAGACATTATCTTACATCAAGCTTTCCTTACCTTTTGAACCCTCTTCCATGATATTTCCTGAGCCTTGGCTGGTGTGTGTGTGTGTGTGTGTGTGTGTGTGTGTGTGTGTGCGCGTGCGCGCGCGCGCTAAGGTTATCCCACTGAGGCTGAGCACTCCAGCCACTTTTTCTCTGCACTTTGACAAGTTGTAAGCCGATGGGCATATTTTTTCCAGGTTGATTGTTACTGAAGCTCACAGGGTTTGCACCTGGGTAAGATTCTTACTGGCTTTTTTCCCACAGCAGCTGGCGTAGTGCTTCCTGGCACTGTAAAATCCAGCCATCAGGGAGGATGCTTCAGGTCAGCACCAGCTTGATTTCTCCATGCCCTGTGATCAACCTGTGTGGTGCCTTGGGTAACCAAGAGTGATGACGATAGCCTGTATTGTTTTGGGGGTCTCTGAGATGCCCTGACCAATAGTGTTACAGGGGGATGGTCCATACTTGTCCCTGTGCTTTTTGTCTGATAACCTGTAGCTTCTGGGAGGAGCATGGTACCTCAGTGTAGAGGAATTCCAATCAAACATTCTTTTTAAAAAATACCTTCTTAGAAAGCTTAGAAGATAGGTTTCTATATGGTTCTCCTAAACATCTCTGATTGTCAGTGGTCCCTACCCCCTCTGCTCCTCTTGCCTAACTAATCTCTTTACTCGAACTTTGCTTTTGTGGTTCTGATTTCCAGCCTCATGGCCAGTTGACTTATGGGTGTTGAGTTGGCAGGGTGGGTCCAGGCTCCCAGGCGACAGTGGTAGTGACTTCCTGAGCAAGGGCCTGTAGGCTTTGAGGATGTTTCTACTTCTGACCTGGACACTGGCTCCCACACGTTGATCACTTCCTCCTGGTGGGGCGGCTTTGCCAGGCCACAGAGGAAGAAGATACAGGCAGTCCAGCTGAGACTTGATAGGCTGAGGTCAGATGTTAGGGGAAGAGGGCTCCCCTTTCTGAGAACCAGGGGAGGGAGGGAGGGGGAGGGAGGAAGGGGGAGACTGGGAGGTGATGAGGGAGGGGGGTACAATCGGAATGTAAAGTGAACACACACACACACACACACACACACACAGAGAGAGAGAGACAGAGAGACAGAGACAGAGACAGAGACAGAGACAGAGAGAGAGACAGAGACAGAGAGACAGAGACAGAGACAGAGACAGAGAGAGAGACAGAGAGAGAGAGAGAGAGAGAGAGAGAGAGAGAGAGAGGGAGAGAGGGAGGGAGAGAGAGAGAGAGAGAGAGAGAGAGAGAGAGAGAGAGAGAGAGAGAGATATCGATCTCCTTGATTTGTCCCCTGCTGCCCCCTCTTTCTCCAGTAATGGTTAAAACACACACAGGTGCATTGATTGAATACCAATTTGGCCATTTCCATCTGAAGGAGCTTGGGGCAGTTTACTTAACCTTTTGAGTCCCAGTGCCCATGAAATGGGAAAACAAAGATGGTCATTGTGAAAACAGAGGTTGTATCACATGTGCCCAGGTCACATCTGTCTCCAGCTCTGTGCAAGCAAGGGCACACCAAGAACCCCTCATCTTTGAGTCCAGGTAAGACGATCATGGCGAAGATAAAAGATAACCCTGTTCTTGCACTATGTCTTGCGCAGTGCACTGAAATGCTTTCGGTGCCGCAATTATCTACCTTAGATGTTATTAAGCCCATTTTGCCAGTGAGGAAAAAGTGGCCCAGGCCAGTAAGGTAGCATGTTCAGAAGTTCTTTCTTTTGTTACAGGAGAAGCCAGAATTCTGACTTGATATGTTAGATTACTAGGCACTGCTGTGCTTATGGGAGGTGGGTGTGTGGTGGGATGGAGTGTGTGTGTGTGTGTGTGTGTGTGTGTGTGTGTGTGTGTGTGTGTGGTATGGGATGTGGGTGTGGGGTGGGATGGAGTGTGTGTGTGTGTGTGTGTGTGTGTGTGTGTGTGTGGTATGGGGTGTGTGTGTTGGGGAGGATGGTGGCATCCAGGGAGGAGCCTGATCGATCCCTCATGACAATGATTTCAGTTTTCTTTCCTGGTTTTATAAGTAACTGTCAGGCAGTAGGAAAATCTCATTCCTGGGAGATACAGCAGGGGATAAGATTGAGGCTAAAGTGAGGTCTACAGGCTTTTGATATGTTAAGTGTCTCGGGGCTTGTCTCCAGTGAAGAGAGAAGAGACTAAGAATTTAGGAGCCTGGTTAGTCAGAATTGATTCTAGGATCTTATAAAAAAGAGAAGAGCTTAGCCAGGAGGGCAGAGGTGGGGTGTGTGTGGAGTTGAGGGGTGGTGGAGGTGGTGGCACACACCTGTGTTCCCAGCACTCTGGGAGGCAGAGCCAGGTGAATCCCTGTGAGTTTGAGGCCAGTCTAGCCTACAAAGTGAGTCCAGGACAGCCAAGGCTACACAGAGAAACCCTGTCTCCAGAGGGGATGGGGGGAGAAGAGAGATAGTCTGCCAGTCTGACTGAAGAGGAAACAGGCTGAGAGAGAGGAGTGACATTGCCTAAGGCCATTTGGCAAAGGAGAGAACTCTTTTGAACTCAGGCTCTGAACTGCCAGCCATGAATTCTTGCATTTTTCCTGCTGCACGCCCCCCCCCCCCTCCTATGCCTTTAAGGTTGTGGCAGGTGTTCTGGGGAAGGTAGGCTAGGCTGGGTGTGCTACCCTATGCGTCTCCTCTAAAGCTCGTCTGGGACTTGGTTTCTAGAAGCCCTCCCTCTGAAGGATGCTCTGACTTACTTGACTTAGGCTGCAGGTGTCTTACCGTACACATAACCCAGCCTCCAGTCAGGACCCCTTTGTCTGTCACAGGGTGTCACAGGGATGTGCCACCACTGCCAGACATCCTTCACACTTTAAAAGGGTTTCAAAGCACATTACAAATTGTTCCTTGCTGTCTGAGGGGGTTTGGCTCCAGGATTCTGTTAATATTGAAATTCAAGTATTTTACATGCAACAGCATGATTATATATATACACACACACACACACACACACACACACACACACACACACACACACGCACACAACCGGTACATGTCCTCTCATGTGCTTTAAAAAAATCACCTCTAGATTGTTTGCAACACCAACTGCCGTGTGCAAGTCGTTATACTGTATTGCTTAGGAAATCACAGAGAAAATAGTCTGTACAAGTTCAGTACAAAAATGTTTCCGTCCACGGTGGGTTGAATCATTTAGATGAAGACGCGGGACAAGGCTATGGCTGTAGTGAGGACTCCATCCTCCCCCCCCCCCCCCATTTCTCCTAGGCTGTTTTTGTTTTTCTCCTTACAGTGGGAATTGCGCTGTTTCTGGGGATTCCATGCTGTGGAGAAGTCAGGAATGGGTGTGGAGATTTGTATTGAATTTCCCCCAGCACCATCCAGCAATCTCATATGAACCTCCTGAGAATTTCTCCAGGAGACCAAGAACTTGGCTGAGTTCTCTGAAAGGTCCTGCACTCGTTTTTGTTTGTTTGTTTGTTTTTCACAAGGAAAGCCACGTCCTCAGAAATGCTAGGTCTGCTTCAAAGTCACCTGCCCTCGTTCTGTGTGCCTCGGTCCCTCTGTGTAGCTTCTTTTCTGCAACACGTGCGGCGTCGGCGTCGTGGCAGGCCAGGCGTGGCAGCTGCGCAAGGTGCCCACTGCGGGAGTACAGAGGACTTTTGTGCCAGGCGGTCACCACCCCTTAGCAGGCCCCTCCCTGTTCACGGAACAGACTTTACCTGCCCGCTGTCTCTCTTGCGGCTTTGCTGGCTCCTCTTTCAGCACTGCTCACTTCGGAGCTGCTTCCCTACGACGGTGCGGTGCAGTGGCAGCGCAGCAGCTCAGGAGCCAGCGTTACCACCGCTCTGTCCCGGGTCCCCTCCCTCGGGGCTGATCATTAACTCAAAGGCAGTATAAGGAGTGAGTGGCCCCGGTGAGCCGGTGAGCCGAGGGACTCGTCGCCACCGCCATGGACAGCAGCACCTGGAGCCCCGCGGTTACCGCCACCGGCGCACCCATCCAGTCCTACGAACGCATTCGCAATCCGGCTGACATCGCAGTCATTGTCATTTACTTCTTGGTGGTGATGGCTGTCGGGCTATGGGTATGTGCGGGTCTGGGGACACGGACTGAAGAGGCCAGGGCCACTGTGTGGCATGAGAGGGCGCACAGAGATGCCATGTTTTCGTTGAGCCACAAAGGGCAGGATAAAAGTCTCTAAAGGGGAATGAGAATTTCCTGGGAATGCTGGGAGGAGTTCAGGGCACAGGGCGCCTGTGTGCAGGAAGGGAGAGAGTGCCTAGGGGAGCCCGTCGGGGAAGGCCGGGGAAGAGCCTGAGCCGAGGGGGATGGCAGAGGATCACATGAAACCAAGATAGAATGTAAGGGACGGGAAAGAGGCAACTTGGAGCAGCAGGGAGGGGCCCAGGGCAGGTGGCTACCTTCCGACTTCTTGATTATCCGGTATCCAATGGGAAAGAAACAGTTTAGAGCCCCAAAGTCATAGTCTCTGCAGAGTGCAGGTGCTTGGGGAGGCCTATGGCTGACCAATGCCCCCTCCTGGGGAAGGCTAATCCAGAGGCCTGGCTTGTTTGGGTGGGGTTCCAGAGGCTACCTGGGGGTTAGAGATGAGGAAGGAGCCTGCGAACAGAGGGTGACCTGGTCGCTGGAAGAGGGAAGTACTTGTGTCTCTTCCTGGGACTCTGGGGACACACCAAACCAGAGAAACTTGTTCTTCAGAGCCTGGAACTTGGAAAGTTCATTTATGAGGCTGGCACACCTAACAGCTAGAGAAAGTGTGCGAGCATTTCAGCCGTCTCTCTAACGTTGAATTGTGGCGGAAGCTGCTGTGGCCTCTGGAGGTTGTGTTGGGCTATGTAATTAGGAAAGGATGGTGAGCATTAACGCGTTCACAGGCGCAGCTGTATCGGGGCAAGAGGAAGCACGTGTTTTTGTATTAAAAAGGAATTGTAGAAACCACATGTATCAAAAAAAGGCTCCTCCTGTGTCAGTCACGTGTGGACAGTGGGGCTGACTCTCCATCAATATACCTAGCTTTCCTGACAGTGTGCAAGTGTCTAGAATATTGACCTTTAGAATTTGCTCCCGTGTGGTTGAGCTGACCGATGTAGAATATACTTACCACAGCCCTGGCTTATCCAAGTATGAAATAGGCATGTTTGCATCTGTTCCGATGATCCTTTCCCCCCAAATACTGCGAGTTGGGTCTGAAAGGTCATTATGATGCTAGGAAGTTTTTCCTTATGCTACTGTCATTTCCCTTATAAGGTGTGTGATCCGTGCCCTGGGTAATTTTTGTATTTTCAAGTAAAGTGGTCAGAAACAGTAAGCCAGGCAACACACCGTCACACAAAAAGCCACAGGACAGGGAAGACAGGAATGCTAATCATAACTTTACAGGAGAGGTGGCTGTGAATTGCCTAAGGTTTTGCAATCCCTGGGACTGTGCCTGGAACTTCCGTGTCTTGATCCTTGCCTTGACACCGGGATGCCCTTCAAGCACAGTGCTTGCTCTCTGTCATCCCCCCTGCAATTCAGGTTGGCCGCTGTTGGAGGCAAGCAGTGAACTCACCCTTTGCTAGCCACACCCGATGGCCCCCTTTCCAGGCACACACTGATCATGTCAGGGCTCTTATCCAGGCGCATCTTAGCCTTCCCAATCCTGCAGGTGTTTGCATTATTTATGGTGTTTGCACGTTTGAAATATCTGTGAACCAGTGTCACTTGTCCTGTTAAAATACTGCTTAATGAGCCGGTTAGTATTTGTCTATGTTTAATCTTCTCCCATTAGCCAGTGCCTCTGGACCTTGCTCATTCAACACGATGCTTTCCTTCCAGTTAACACCCCTCTCTTTCCCACTGGAGTGTTAAGGTGGCTTGATTTACGAACGGGCATTTCTGGCTTCTGAATGATTTCTGGGCCGCACAGAGACGGATCCAAGCCCATTGTGCAGCTAGGCTTAGCCGGTCACCACAGCTGACGTTCCTCCTCCTCCATCTCCATCCATTGCAATACTGCTCCGCTCAGTTCTACAGCCTTTCTTTTCTCATGTGTATTTTATCTATTATAATTTATTCACATTACTATATTCTTTCAACTTTGCTTCTTCACTGATTATCTTTAAGCTTTGGCCTGTTACTTGTTTGATATTTATTTCTATTTTCTTTCACAATTTGCTTCTTCAGGGGTTTATATATCTATCTAAGCAGAATCACTGGCCTTATTCTTGCTGGGAGATGCCACCAATCCAGACTAGAGTTGTTTAAAACAAAACAAAACAAAAATATCTATGGCTTAATGGCTAAAACTTGACTCACAGCCCATTTTTGTATGGCTCATAAACCAAGAATAATTTTTATACTTTTAGAGGGTTATAAACATAATTGGATAAGTAAATTAAATTAAGTGGTAGGTAACTCACAAAATCCAAAGTACTTACTATCAGACTCATTTTCTTAATTTTTCAAAATAATAATAATAATAATAATAATAATAATAATTATTATTATTATTATTATTATTATTATTATATGTGTACAGGTGTGTTACCTGCATGTATATATGCACTACATGTATACAGTGTCCTAAGAATCCAGAAGAGGGCATCAGATCACCTGGAATTGGAGTTATAGACAATTGTGAGCTGCCATTTGAGTGCTGGGAATTGAACTCGGATCCTCTGGAAGACCAGCCAGTGCTCTTAACTTCTGAGCCATCTCTCCAGGCTCCAAACCCATTTTATTTTAGCCTAATCAGATGATTTCTTTCCATAAAGATCCTTGTTTTTTTAAAAAAAAGACCCTTGTTATTTGAACCAATAAGATCATCACTACCTGAGTTAACAGCATCATTGAATACTGGGTTGGCATGGCCTCTGGGGGAGCCTAACCTTTCACTTTTATTAGCGAGGATAACAATGGGCAGCCAGAAGTTCATCTAGATGAAATCACCACCAGAGCAGGGACAGTCAGAACTCAGAGGCTATGACGCGAAGCCAATGCTACTCTTCCTGTCTCTTCTTCAAGACACTGCCCTTCTGGAAAACCCTCTCCAGCATCCCTTCTCCGTCAGGCCGTCCCTTCTTTCCTCACGTATTGGCATGAACGTGGCCCTAAAGTT